>NC_066628.1:28147018-28460872 GCF_025201925.1 Gopherus flavomarginatus
TAGACCCTGCTGAAAGTGAAGTTGCACCAAGTGACAGTTAAGTATCAGAGGGGTAGCCGTGTTAGTCTGGATCTGTAAAAGCAGCAAAGAATCCTGTGGCATCTTATAGACTAACAGATGTTTTGGAGCATGAGCTTTCGTGGGTGAACACCCACTTCATCAGATGCATGTAGTGGAAATTTCCAGGGGCAGGAGAACTACATTACTCACTTCACCTCTCTACAAAGGAAAGAGGACTGTAAGCTGTCTAAACTCCTACCTGCCTCATGGGGCCACAACCGTGGTACCCCCAACCCACCCAGCAATATCGTCAATCTATCCAACTACACACTCAGCCCAGAGGAAAAGTCTGTCCTATCTCAGGGACTTTCTTTCTGCCCTGCCACCCCCACCAACATGATACAGTTCTGCGGCGATCTGGAAGCCTACTTTCACCGTCTCCGACTCAAAGAATACTTTCAGGACAACACTGAACAGCGCACTGATACACAGGTACCCTCCCACCAACAGCACAAGAAGAAGAACTCCACATGGACTCCTCCTGAGGGTCGAAATGACAGTCTGGACCTCTACATTGAATGCTTCCGCCGACGTGCACAGGCAGAAATTGTGGAAAAACAACATCGCTTGCCTCATAACCTAAGTCATGCAGAACGCAATGCCATCCACAGCCTCAGAAACCACCCAGACATTATCATCAAAGAGGCTGATAAAGGAGGTGCTGTTGTCATCATGAACAGGTCTGACTACCAAAAGGAGGCTGCCAGACAACTCTCCAACACCAAATTCTACAGGCCACTTTCCTCAGATCCCACTGAGGAATACACTAAGAAACTGCAACATCTACTCAGGACACTCCCTACACTAACACCGGAACAAATCAACATACCCTTAAAGCCCCGACCAGGGTTATTCTATCTACTACCCAAGATCCACAAACCCGGAAATCCTGGACGCCCCATCATCTCGGGCATTGGCACTCTCACTGAAGGACTGTCTGGATATGTGGACTCTCTACTCAGACCCTATGCCACCAGCACTCCCAGCTATCGCCGTGACACCACTGATTTTCTGAGGAATCTACAATGCATTGGTGACCTTCCAGAAAACACCATCCTAGCCGCCATGGATGTAGAGGCTCTCTACACGAACATCCCACACACAGATGGAATACAAGCTGTTAGGAACAGTATCTCTGATGATGCCACAGCACAACTGACTGCTGAGCTCTGTAGCTTTATCCTCACACACAACTATTTCAAATTTGATGACAATATATATCTCCAGATCACTGGCACCGCTATGGGCACTCGCATGGCACCACAATATGCCAATATTTTTATGGCCGACCTGGAACACCGCTTACTCAGCTCTCGTCCACTCACATCCCTTCTCTACCTATGCTACATTGATGACATCTTCATCATCTGGACCCATGGGAAGGAGACTCTGGAAAAATTCCACCACGATTTCAACAGCTTCCACCCCACCATCAACCTCAGCCTGGACCAATCTACACGGGAGGTCCACTTCCTAGACACCACGGTGCAAATAAATGATGGTCACATTACCACCACCCTATACCAAAAACCTACCGACCGCTATGCCTACCTTCATGCCTCCAGCTTCCATCCCGGGCACATCACACGATCCATTGTCTACAGCCAAGCACTGAGGTACAACCACATCTGCTCTAACCCCTCAGACAGAGACCAACACCTACAAAACCTCCACCAAGCATTCTCAAAACTACAATACCCATACGAGGGAATAAGGAAACAGATCAATAGAGCCAGACATGTACCCAGAAGCCTCCAACTGCAAGACAAACCCAAGAAAGAAACCAACAGGACTCCACCGGCCATCACATAGAGTCCCCAGCTAAAACCTCTCCAATGCATCATCAGGGATCTACAACCCATCCTGGACAATGATTCCACACTTTCACAGGCCTTGGGTGGCAGTCCAGTCCTCGCCCACAGGCAACCTGCCAACCTGAAACATATTCTCACCAGTAACTGCACACCGCACCATAGCAACTCTAGCTCAGGAACCAATCCATGCAACAAACCTCGATGCCAACTCTGCCCACATATCTACACCAGCGACACCATCACAGGACCTAACCAGATCAGCCACACCATCACCGGTTCATTCACCTGCACGTCCACCAATGTAATCTACACCATCATATGCCGGCAATGCCCCTCTGCTATGTACATCGGCCAAACCGGACAGTCGCTACGGAAAAGGATAATTGGACACAAATCAGATATTAGGAATGGCAATATAAAAAAACCTGTAGGAGAACACTTCAACCTCCCTGGCCACACTATAGCAGACCTTAAGGTGGCCATCCTGCAGCAAAAAAACTTCAGGACCAGACTTCAAAGAGAAACTGCTGAGTTTCAGTTCATCTGCAAATTTGACACCATCAGCTCAGGATTAAACAAAGACTGTGAATGGCTTGCCAATTACAAAACCAGTTTCTCCTCCCTTGGTTTTCACACCTCAACTGCTAGAACAGGGCCTCATCCTCCCTGATTGAACTACCTCATTATCTCTAGCTTGCCTGCATATATATACCTGCCCTTGTCTTGTATTAGTACAGCTGTATAGGGCCAGTGCTGCAGAGTGGCCACACTTACAGCAACCAGCGCTGCAAGTGGTGTTAGATGTGGCCACACTGCAGCGCTGTTGGGCGGCTTCAAGGGGGGTTCGGGGAACGCGAGAGCAAACCGGGGAAGGAGACCAGCTTTGCCGCGGTTTGCTCTCGCGTTCCCCGAACCCCCCTGCAAACCGCAGGGAAGGAGACCTGCTTGCTCGGGGGTTCGGGGAACGCGAGAGCAAACCGGGGAAGGAGACCTGCTTGATTACCAGAGGCTTCCTCAGGTATGCTGGGATACCTGCTTATTCCACGGAGGTCAAGAAAAGCGCTGGTAAGTGTCTACACTTGATTACCAGCGCTGGATCACCAGCGCTGGATCCTCTACACCCGAGAGAAAACGGGAGTACGGCCAGCGCTGCAAACAGGGAGTTGCAGCCTTGGTGATGCCCTGCAGATGTGTACACCTCCTAAGTTGCAGCGCTGTAACCTCCTCACCAGCGCTGCAACTTTGTGATGTAGACAAGCCCTGAGATGTGGGAGGGTGGAGTCCAAAATGGAGCCTAACCTGCATCTCCCGGCATGTGACAGGGTCATCTTTGCTAGCCTGTTGATGCATTTCCAGCATGATGCGCATGAGGGGCCATTTAGGGAACTGGGGTAAAAATCTGTCTGGAGATTGGTCCTGCTTTGAGCAGAGGGTTGGACTAGATGACCTCCTGAGGTCCATTCCAACCCTGATATTCTATGGGTATGTCTACATCTACAATTTTGCAGCGCTGGTTGTTACAGCTGTATTAGTACAGCTGTATAGGGCCAGCGCTGCAGAGTGGCCACACTTACAGCAACCAGCGCTGCAAGTGGTGTTAGATGTGGCCACACTGCAGCGCTGTTGGGCGGCTTCAAGGGGGGTTCGGGGAATGCGAGAGCAAACCGGGGAAGGAGACCAGCTTCCCTGCGGTTTGCTCTCGCGTTCCCCGAACCCCCGAGCAAGCAGGTCTCCTTCCCTGCGGTTTGCAGGGGGGTTCGGGGAACGCGAGAGCAAACCGGGGAAGGAGACCAGCTTCGCCGCGGTTTGCTCTCGCGTTCCCGGAACCACCCAGCAAACCGCAGGGAAGGAGACCTGCTTGCTCGGGGGTTCGGGGAACGCGAGAGCAAACCGGGGAAGGAGACCAGCTTCGCCGCGGTTTGCTCTCGCGTTCCCCGAACCCCCCTGCAAACCGCAGGGAAGGAGACATGCTTGCACGGGGGTTCGGGGAACGCGAGAGCAAACCGGGGAAGGAGACCAGCTTCGCCGCGGTTTGCTCTCGCGTTCCCCGAACCACCCAGCAAACCGCAGGGAAGGAGACCTGCTTGCTCGGGGGTTCGGGGAACGCGAGAGCAAACCGGGGAAGGAGACCAGCTTCGCCGCGGTTTGCTCTCGCGTTCCCCGAACCACCCTGCAAACCGCAGGGAAGGAGACCTGCTTGCTCGGGGTTCGAGGAACGCGAGAGCAAACCGAGGAAGGAGACCAGCTTGATTACCAGAGGCTTCCTCAGGTATGCTGGGATACCTGCTTATTCCACGGAGGTCAAGAAAAGCACTGGTAAGTGTCTACACTTGATTACCAGCGCTGGATCACCAGCGCTGGATCCTGTACACCCGAGACAAAACGGGAGAACGGCCAGCACTGCAAACAGGGAGTTGCAGCGCTGGTGATGCCCTGCAGATGTGTACACCTCCTAAGTTGCAGCGCTGTAACCCCCTCACCAGCGCTGCAACTTTGTGATGTAGACAAGCCCGATTCAATGCCACCCTCAGTTCCACTCATCACTAGGTCTGGAGCCTCTGCCAGACTCCCCAGGGTGATTTTACCAATTAACTCTGAACAAACAAACGATCATTTATAATGGAAGGGAAGATAATCTCCCCAGTAATCACTGATTAGGAATGCTGGCTTGTGGCTGGCTCTTCACAGGCAGCTAGTGGTAAATGTCAGCCGCTTGGCCTGCGCTGCATGGGGGATGTTGTTTAATTAGTAGTCACAGCATTGGGGCTTGTTCTGTTGCGAATGGGAGGAGAGTTCTGCTGGGCGGGATGTGCCCCTCCCAGTCATTCTGCTGTATATAATCCTCATGCTGGTGTGAAGCCCACACCAAGATCCGCCTCGGTTACTCCCAGTCACATGGATCGTGGCAGCTGCTTCAACATACCCTCACCTTGGGATCTGTTCTTTGTAAAAAATGTACATAGGCTACAAAATAAAGTGCTGCTCAAGAAATTAGCTCAACAGCGGCGTGAGCTAGACAGCTAGCACTGCATCCAGGCCTCCCACGACCTGCAGTAACTGTTAACTCTTTAAGTGCCTTCCAGCACACCCATCCCCAGCTCTTTTAGCTTCAGAAACACTTCCTTAATCATGTCCGCTGTATGTAAGAGAGCAGTAGGATTGCTCAGAGCTCCAGTATAAAACTGGAGAAAAGCTCGTTGAGTGTCTTTGGGTTAAGTTTAGAGGCAAGAGCAATAAGGGTGATGTCGTGGTGGGCATCTGCTATAGACCACCAGACCAGGAGGATGAGATAGATGAGGCTTTCTTTGGACAACTAACAGAAGTTTCCAGATCACAGGCCCTGGTTCTCAGGGGGGACTTCAATCACCCTGACATCTGCTGGGAGAGCAATACAGCAGTGCACAGACAATCCAGGAAGTTTTTGGAGAGCACTGAGGACAAATTCCTGGTGCAAGGGTAACCCACACACCTCCTGGGTGTAGGGCTCTGTCCCATGTAGTGGCACTGAGACCACTTAGATGGAGATTAATGAGTCTGCTCTACAGCATTAGCTAAGGGTAATGTGGCATTTAGCTCATGCAGTAGCAGTTCATGTACTAAGTTCCAAAGGTCCCAGGTTTGAGCCCAGATGCCAGGATTGAACCTGGGACCTTTGGAGCTAAATGCATGAGCCTCTACTGCATGAGGTAAAAGCTAAGGCTTAGCTTGTTAGCTAAGGCTGTAGAGCAGACTGATTAATTGCTTTCTCTAAAAGTGGTCTTGGTGCCACTAGATGGGACAGACCACCACATCCAGGAGGTGTGAGTGTTATACAAGTGTTGGAGTGAACCAATAAGGGACCGTGCTCCTCTTGACCTGTTGCTCACAAACAGGGAAGAATTGGTAGGGGAAGTAGAAGTGAGTGGCAACCCAGGCAGCAGTGACCATGAAATGATTGAGTTCAGGATCCTGACGAAAGGAGAGCAGCAGAATACGGACCCTGGATATCAGAAAAGCAGACCCTGACTCCCTCAGGGAACAGATGGGCGGGATCCCCTCGGAGCCTAATATGAAGGGAAAAGGAGTCCAGGAGGGCTTGCTGTATTTTAAAGAGGCCTTATTGAGAGTGCAGGAAAAAGAACATCCCAGTGTGCAGGAAGAATAGCAACTATGGCAGGTGACCAGCTTGGCTTAACAGAGAAATCTTTGGTGAGCTTAAAAACAAAAAAGAAACTTACAAGAAGTGGAAACTTGGACAGATGACTAGGGAGAAGTATAAAAATATTGCTAGAGCATGCAGGGGTGTAATCAGGAAGGCCAAAGCACAATTGGAGTTGCAGCTAGCAAGGGATGTGAAGGGTAACAAGAAGGGTTTCCACAGGTAAGTTAGCAACAAGAAGAAGGTCAGGGAAAGTGTGGGACCCTTACTGAATGGGGGAGGCAACCTAGTGACAGATGATGTGGAAAAAGCTGAAGTACTCAATGTTTTTTTTTTGCCTCGGTCTTCACAGACTAGGTCAGCTCCCACACTGCTGCACTGGGCAGCACAGTATGGGGAGGAGGTGAGCAGCCGTCAGTGGTGAAAGAACAGATTAAGGACTATTTAGTAAAGCTAGACATGCACAAGTCCATGGGGCTGGATGCAATGCACCTGAGGGTGCTGAGGGAATTGGCTGATGTGATGGTGGAGCCATTCGCCATTATCTTTGAAAACTCATGGCGATCGGGAGAGGTCCCAGACGACTAGAGAAAGGCAAATATAGTGCCCATCTTTAAAAAAGGGAAAAAGGAGAATTCGGGGAACTACAGACGGGTCAGCCTTACCTCAGTCCCTGGAAAAATCATGGAGCAAGTCCTCAAGGAATCCATTTTGAAGTACCTGGAGGAGAGGAAGGTGATCAGGAACAGTCAGCATGGATTCACCAAGGGCAAGTCATGCCTGACCAATCTGATTACCTTCTATGATGAGATAACTGGCTCTGTGGATATGGGGAAAGCTTTTGATACGGTGTCCCACAGTATTAGTGCCAGCAAGTTAAAGAAGTATGGATTGGATGAATGCACTATAAGGTGGATAGAAAGCTTATGTCTAATTGTCAGCTGGTATCAAGTGGAGTGCCTCACGGGTCTGTCCTGGGGCTGGTTTTGTTCAACATCTTCATTAATGATCTGGATGATGGGATGGATTGCACTCTTAGCAAGCTTGCAGATGACACTAAGATGCGGGGAGAGGTAGATAGGTAGGAGGGTAGGGATAGAGTCCAGAGTGACCTAGACAAATTGGAGGATTGGGCCAAAAGAAATCTGAGGAGGTTCAGCAAGAACAAGTGCAGCTTCCTGCACTTAGGATGCAAGAATCCCATGCACTGCTACAGGTTGGGGATGGACTGGCTAAGCAGCAGTTCTGTAGAAAAGGACCTGGGGATTACAGTGGACGAGAAGCTGAATACGAGTCAACAGTGTGCCCTTGTTGCCAAGAAGGCTAATGGCATATTGGGCTGCATTAGTAGGAGCTTTGCCAGCAGATTGAGGGAAGTGATTATTCTCCTCTATTTGGCACTGGTGAGGCCACATCTGGAATACTGAATCCAGTTTTGGGCCCCGCACTACAGTAGGGATGTGGCCCAGGAGATAATCCAGCAGAGGGCAATGAAAATGATTAGGGGGTTGGGGCTCAAGAGTTATGAGGCCAGGCTGAAGGAACTGGGCTTATTTAGTCTGCAGAAGAGAAGGATGAAGGGGGATTTGACAGCAGCCTTCAACTCCCTGAAGAGGGACAGCAAAGAGGATGGAGCTAGGCTGTTCTTAGTGGTGGCAGATGACAGAACAAGGAGCAATGGTCTCACGTTGCAATGGGGGAGATCTAGGCTGGATATTAGGAAAAACTGTTTCACTAGGAGCATGGTAAAGCACTGGAATGGGTTACCTAGGAACATGGTGGAATCTCCATCGTTAGAGTTTTTAAGGCCCAGCTTGACAAAGCCCTGTCTGGGATGATTTAGTTGGGGTTGGTCCTGCTTTGAGCAGGGGGTTGGACTAGGTGACCTCCTGAGGTCTTTCCCAACCCTAATCTATGAGTCTATGATACTTTCTGCTAATTCCAGTTTCTAAGGTGTGTTAATATTGCAAGGGCATTCCCAAAGGAGCCTATGGGGCAGGGACACTGAAATGCCAGTGGAAGGGACCCCTTGGAAGTTGGGGGTCTAACTTCCTTGGGCTCCTTTGAAAATCACAGGGTGAAAGCCTGTGGAGGTCTACCATGTGCCTTGAGCTGGATGCCGGAGTGATGACCTGTATCTCTGAGACAGCTTGGAATTCCTCTGCTCAGACCTGGTTGGCTCTGCCTTAGTGCGCTCTGCCCTTTTCTCCTGGCCCTGGTCTTGCCCTTTAGACTCATCCTTCTCTTCTGCTGTTGACTTGCCCTTTCTTTCTTCATTTTACCTTTATTTTCTGGGCCCTTGTCCCCTGGTTTTCCAGGGTCCCTGGATCTGGGGATTCCCTTGTGTGGCTGGTTGGTGTTGTAAACCAGACAGCAATTCTCTTCACCAGAGTTGTGAATGGCATCTATAAAGCTCCTGTTGGAGCTGTGCCCAGGTACTCTCCGAGCCCTGCTGCTGGGGAGAGGAGGCTCGTTCTCCTGAGTGCAGGCTCTTCAGGGAGCTGAGTGGTTTCCCCACTGCCAACCTCATGAGACAGATCCCCCTGAAACATGAAACTTTGTCAAAGCACCGTTGTGTGCTGTGTGCTCCCCTGTCCTCCCCGGAGGGGGTGGGGTGACAATCAGTGATGCCAGTGCCCCCAGCTGCACTGGGGAAAGGATTTTGGCCCCTGCTGCAAGAGCTCTCACCCCACACTGCCAGTCTCTGCCCAGCACTGAATGCTGCCCCCCTCGCCTCCCCTTCAGTTCAGCCCCCCTCAGCTCCTCCTGGGGATCTTCCCCCTCCCAGGCCTGGGAGATGCAGCAAGATCCCCTGGCCCTGTTCCAGGCTGGGAGGCTCCTGGGGCCCCTCTCCCCCCCTCTGCCCTAGCCCAGGCAGGAGCTGCAAGGTGGAGGGAGTGGCAGAGGAATCGTTCCATGCCTGTTGCTCATAGGGGAAGGGGAGGTGGGGCCGCCCAGAGCTTCTGGGCTCTTTACCCTCCCCTCCCTTCTTGAGAGAATAGATCTGGGTTGCTGAGGGAAGAGAGCTCTGCCTACAGCAGTTCTGTTTGCTCAGCCTCAGGAGGCAGGCAAGTGGGGCAGCCAATCAGAAGGCTCAGATTTGCCAGCTGGCAGGAGCATCTGGCATCCTGGCCAATGCCCTGTCCTGGCCAGCCCTGTAGTAGGCTGAGCATGGCATGAGCACATTGCAGAGCAGGGTCCTTGCTTGGGTGCTGCCAGCGATGAGCTTCCTCTGGTTTCCTCTGCCTCAGTGCCACTTACATTCCCATTGCAGCAGCCTCTGGGACCCCAGCATGCCAGGCAGTATCCCCACACCTCACAGAAGGGATGGTCCCTTTCCCATTGAGCTTAGAGTCTAAACAGATACTACAGACATGGGAAATGAGAAATAGGGGACGGGACCACAGGTGAGTGGCAGCATCAGTAACAGAGTCCAGGTCCCAGAGTCCCGTGCTGGGGCCCTACCCACTGGGTCACACAACACCTCAGGCGATTGGACACTTTCAGATTTGTGACACTGGATGCTGAATAGTTAAGATTCCAGATCAGGGGAAGCAGAAAAAGGAATAAAATAGGTTGTTAGCAGAATATAATGGAAAACTCTGAATGACAATCCCTTTATGAGCTGAGGGAGCAGCCAACTTCTCCCCCCCCAACCTCTAGTGCGTCCCATGCAGTGCACCTCCTGTCATTCTCTGCCCTGTTCATAAGAAGAGTGCAGCTTCTATTAGCACATTTTTGTTATGTTTAGATCCTCACAGGCCTTAGGTTTATGAATAGCCAAACATTCCCTGGGCCTTTCTTTCCTGATCTTGGATAGTCTTAGTTATAGCCACCACCTTATTGCATGCACTAGTGCAATCGCTTCCACTCTAAGGACACACCAGTGAGTGCACAAGACAAGATGAGAAGGTGAAAAGACTTTCCCCCGGTGACTTTCCCCACAGATTGGGACTGTCACCTGATGTGCTGAAATTACCTCTGAGCCCATTTTCCCTGCCATCTTGGGACTTCCAGAACCCTGGCTTGTTGAGCCAGACACGCTAGCCTCTGCAACACAGACCCAGGGTCTGCACCATGCCCCCAAAGCTGCAGGCTTTAAGTGAAAACAGCTCAGCAGGTTGCCTATGTTCAGCACCCAGATACCCAGTTTCCAATGGGATCCAAACCACAAGTAAATCCATTTTACTCTGTATAAAGCTTATACAGGATAAATTCATAAATTGTTCATCCTCTATAACACAGAGATATGTACAGCTGTTTGCTCCCCCAGGTATTAATAACTTACTTTGGGTTTATTAATGAACAAAAGTGATTTTATTAAGTATAAAAAGTAGTAATTAAGTGGTTTCAAGTAATAACAGACAGAACAAAGTAAGCTACCAAGCAAAATAAAGCAAAACCACTCAAGTCTAAGCCTAATACATTAAGAAACTGATCACCGGTAATATCTCACCCTCAGAGATGGTCTAATAAGTTTCTTACACAGACTAGACTCCCTCCTAGTCTGGGCCCAATCCTTTCCCCTGGTACAGTCCTCATTAGTTCCAGAAGACATCTTAGGTGGAATGCAGGGGCTCTCTCATGGCTGGGACCCTCTTTGTCCTGCTCCACCCCCTTTTATAGCTTTGGCACAAGGTGGGAATCCTTTGTCTCTCTGGGTCCCCACCCCTCCTTCTAAATGGAAAAGCACCTGGTTTAAGATGGATTCCAGTATTGAGTGACATGTTCACATGTCCTGTGAGACCCCAGCCTCCATTCTTCCAGAGCCCATACATACCCAGGAAGGTTTACAAGTAAACAGAGCCATTTACAGGTCATTGATTCTGAAGCATCCTTAATGGCTTCCACTTAATATGTTTACATCAGTAATACAAGTTTATATCGTATTTTTATATCTTATTCTCCTAATTCCAGACATAGAAATAACACATGCAAACAAATAGGATGAACACACACAGTAGATTATAAGATTTGTAATGATACCTTACAAGAGAACTTTTGCATAAAGCATATTCCAGTTACATCATATTCACACTTATACACATATTTCCATAAAACATATGGAGTGCAATGTCACCTCCTCCCCCCACAAGTAAACACTCAAGAGGCTCTGAGGAGATCTGATCCTCAGGGTCATGCTCAGCTAGAACCTGGAGCTATGTGCAAATCCTGCTCCATCCTGGCCCACTCTGAATGTTTTAGCCACTTATAGGAATGAGAGCAGTTTTCCCAGGTGCTGACAGGCTTCCCTCCCAGTGAGCCAGCCCAGGACACAGGCCTGGTGTGTTTGGAAGGAGACAAAGCTTGTTAGGTTCTAACTACACAAACCCAGCACTCAGGAATATTATCTATGACTCTGAGTGGTGAGGGCTACATGAGGAGCAAGACCTGAGTGAACCCTTTGCCAGCCTTCCCTCCTTCCTTGTCCTTATCAGTCTGAGCCTCCCCCTAAAGGTGTGGGCCCCAGCTAGTACCTGTGGAGGTGGATCCACCTTTCTGTGGTCTCATGGCAGGTCTCCTGCCTAACTCTGAGGGCATGTCCAACTCCCTCCCAGGTACTAATACAGCCTCCTGAGAATGGTTAGTACAGAGAGGAAGTGGGGTCCAGACAGACAGTGACAGGGCCAAAGGGATCCCAGGAGTCTGGGGCAGAGCATGGTCCCCCTGGGTCCTAGGTCAGGGCTCTAATCACTAGAGCACCTTTCCCGAGAGTCGCAAGGTGGAGCTTTCAGTCACATGCTAGCGCAGCTCAGGTGATAGCAGGGACATTGCTGGGAGGCCAGCTATTATGGGTGAGATGGCCATGAACAAGGACATCACAATGTCATGGGTGCTTAGCAGTGCAATATCAGATGGGGTCAGCAAGCTTGGTGCTTCCTGAAATCTGTCAACAGCCTCTGGCCTACTTAGCTCCCGCACAGCACCTAAAGAAGCAGCCTGTGATTATCTCATCTCTGCAGCCAGCCAGGTTCTGCCAGGTTTCTGGTTTGAATTATATGCTCTGACAAACCAAACTCCAGAGTGATAATCTGTCAGCTGGGTTTCCTGCACTTGCTGCTCTGATGAAAGTGTAGAGATTTCAGTGCAGGAGACGTACACTGCCACACAGCAGCTACTGCGACAGCTACACCTAGGCTAACTCCTCACTAGTCTGCCAGCAGGCAGAGGCCTCAGAGCTCCGTACAGATATGTAGAATGTGTCTGTCTACCTGGATGCAGCCTGTGGCTGAAAGCCATTAATAAATGTACACTCACAGCGCCCTTGGGGGGAGGGCAGAATCTCATACATGAGGAGTGGGGCTGCAGGGAGGTGCGGCTGTGGTCAAATGGGAGCCCTGAGCCCAGTTCACAATCCTGGACCAGTGCCACAGTCACAGGTCTGAGCAGCAGGTCACTCAAAGCAGGTGGAATGCTGTGAAAGCAAAGAGCACTAGCCTGCCTGTTCCCATCTCTGTGCTTCTCTTCCCTTGACGATTGCCCTTCCATGCTCAGGGGAAGGGCCCTTGCTAGGTCCAAACGTTTCTGCTTCTGAACATGCCAACACCAGTTGTAAGACTCTGTCCCAGAATCTCTGTTAGCCATTAGGCAGGAATCAGCAGAACTGGGTGTCAGGAAGACCACACTAGCTGCTCTAGTTCTGTCTCAGTGCTGAAGCGCTGACCTGATTTGCAGAGGCCTTTCTGCCTGCAGCCAGGATTTCTAGTTAGGAAGCCTGCCATGTGCATTGTGATGTGCAATCAAGCCACCTATGCTCCCAGCACAGCAAAGCCTGGGCCCAGACTAATTTGATTCCTACCTGCTGCTAGGTCAGAGGCCCCACTCAGCCACATTTGTTCTGTTCACAAATGCCCTTGTTTAAACACACACAGGTGGCACATTCCCAGGGCCCACAAGAGCTCAGAAATGCTCCAATAACTCCATAGCTTCCGTGCTGGCAGTGTCCAGGGTGGGGGGCCGACTGTCCACAGATCCATTATCAGTCATGTGCCGAGCAGAGTTCTGTGACCTGTTTGGATGAACCCATGTGGGAGATTCTGAGGCCTGGTCTACACTACGTGTTTATACCGAATTTAGCAGCGTTAAACTAATTTAACCCTGCATCCGTCCACACAACGAAGCCCTTTATATCGATATAAAGGGCTCTTAAAACCGATTTCTGTACTCCTCCCCAACAAGGGGAGTAGTGCTGAAATCGGTATTGCTATGTCGGATTAGAGTTAGTGTGGCTGCAATTCGATGGTATTGGCCTCCGGGCGCTATCCCACAGTGCACCATTGTGACCGCTCTGGACAGCAATCTGGAGTCGGATGCACTGGCCAGGTAGACAAGAAAAGTCCCGCGAACTTTTGAATTTCATTTCCTGTTTGCCCAGCGTGGAGAGCTGATCAGCACAGGTGACCATGCAGAGCTCATCAGCACAGGTAACTATGCAGTCTGAGAATCGAAAAAGAGCTCCAGCATGGACCGCATGGGAGGTACTGGATCTGATCACTATATGGGGAGAGGATTCCGTGCTAACAGAAATCCGTTCCAAAAGACTAAATGAAAAAACATTTGAAAAACTTTCCAAGGCCATGATGGAGAGAGGCCACAGCAGGGACTCAGTACAGTGTCATGTGAAAGTTAAGGAGCTCAGACAAGCCTACCAGAAAACCAAAGAAGCAAACGGAAGGTCTGGGGCAGGGCCGCAAACATGTCGCTTCTATGCTTAGCTGCATGCAATTCTAGGGGGGTCCGTCACCACTACCCCACCCCTGTCCATGGATTCCGAGGTGGGAGTAATCTTAGCCTTGCCTGAGGATTCTGCGGACGGGGAAGATGAGGAGGAGGAAGAGGAGGACGAGCTTGCAGAGAGCACACAATACTCCGTTATACCCAATAGCCAGGAGCTTTTTCACAGCCTGACAGAAGTACCCTCCCAGCCCTCCCAAGCCACTATCGCAGACAATGAAGCCATGGAAGAGACCTCTGGTGAGTGTACCTTTGTAAATATAAAACATGGTTTAAAAGCAAGCAGTTTTTAATAATTAATTTGCCCTGAGGACTTGAGATGCATTCGCAGCCAGTAAAGTTACTGGAAAAGTCTGTTAACATGTCTGGGGATGGAGTGGTAATCCTCCAGGGACATCTCCATGAAGTTCTCCTGGAGGTACTCCAAGAGCCTTTGCAGAAGGTTTCTGGGCAGGGCAGCCTTATTCTGTCCTCCATGGTAGGACACTTGACCATGCCATGCATGTAGCAAGTAATCTGGTCTCATTGCATGACAAAGCCTAGCTGCGTATGGTCCCGGTGTTTGCTGGCATTCAAGCAACATCCGTTCTTTATTTCACTGTGTTATCCTCAGTAGAGTGATATTGTTCATGGTAACCTGGGAAATATGGGAATTTAATTTAGGGGTCAGAGATGGTTGGGATGTTTGCCTGTGGCTTAAAAGAAATCCTTCCCTGCATTTAGCCAAGCAGGGGGAGGAGGAGGCGGGTGATTGGCGCTGAGCTTTTTTGCGTTTGGCTAGCTGGGATCTTCCCTGCTACCAGGCACACGGTGAGGGGGAGGGTGGCTAGCAGCGATCTTCCATGATACCAGCCAGCAAGTGGGGGGAGGAGTAAAGCGATCATCCCAGAGAATTGGATGGGGGCGGTTCTGGTGCTGCATGTTAACAGGAAAGAAGCAGCACTCAACGGGCCTTGCTTGCTATTTGGGAAAGGAGGGTGCTGGATATATGACAGCTTCAGAAGCCGAAAGACAATGGCTTACCATGGCCGCATCCAAGCCGAATTCTGATGCCTGGACCTGCATCTGTGATCTCTAACACCAAAGCTGCAGGCACTCAATATTAAGATGCAAAATGCGACCTTGTAGTGAGAGCACATGTCCTATGTAAGGTGAATAGTGTTGTTCACCGTGAAAGAGTATAACCGTTGTTCTGTAAAATGTATCTTTTTAAATACTTCTCTCCCTTTTTTCCCTCCCTCCTGCGGCTGCAAATTTTTCAAGTCTCCCTCTTCCATCCTGAAGGCTATCTCAGATAAGGCAGCAGAAAAAAAAGACACTAGACGAAATGTTCTCGGAAATCATGGAAGTGACCCGCAATGAAAGAGCTCATCTGAATGAGTGGAAGGACGTGGTATCAAAGTACAGGAAAGATGCCAGTGGACATGAGGAGAGGAGAGATGCTTCAGATGAGAGGTGGCGGCAGGAAGATTAGAGGAGGCATGATGCAATTCTGGGGCTGCTGTGTGATCAAACGGATATGCTCCAGCATCTGGTGGAGCTTCAGGAACAGCAGCAGGGTCACAGAGTGCCGCTGCAGCCCCTGTATAACCACCCTCTCCCTTCACCATGTTCCTTAGCCTCCTCACCCACCAGATGACTAAGAACGCATGGGGGGAGGCTCCGTGCACCTGCCCATTCCACCCCAGTGGACAGCCAAACCAAAAGGCTGTCATTATTTTGAAATTTTTTTAGTAGCCTTTTCCTTCCCTCCTATCCTCCTCCCAAACCGCACCCAGGCTACCTTGTCAGTTCTCTCCCTCTTTCTGTAATTAATTAATAAAGAATACATGATTTTTAAACGAGAGTGACTTTATTTCCTTAGGAAGCAAGTGGTAATCGAAGGGGAAGGGTGGGTGGCTTACAGGGAATGAGTCAATCAAGGGGGGGGACAGGGGGTTCATCAAGGAGAAACAAACAACAGTCACACTGTACCCTGGCCCGTGATGAAACTGGTTTTCAAAGCTTCTCTGATGCGCACCTTTTGTGTATTTGGTAGTCATGGTTTTTGTTCCTATGGCAACTGAGTTAGATTATTAGGGGATAGCCCAGCCAGTTTCGGCCGGTTAGGTGAGCTCTGTGTCTGTAAATAAATGGTAGTTTTGTTAGCTGTCTGCTGTCTGGCCTCAAGTGATTTCTTCCTAAACCGGCTGCCCCCAAGGATACAACAAGTGGCAACGATAGATGGGATTCCAGTGCTGCTCCAGCAACAGAAGGAAGTAGAAGTCAAAGTAAAGAACAAAACAAACAAACAAAATTGCTTGTTTGCACTGACTGTGAAAGTGAAACTAAAAATCATGGCTGCTCTGACCGGGCCACTGGAACCTTTTGATGAGAATATAGTGCAATGGCATGTGTATACTGAGCGTTTTGAGCTTTTGTTATTGCAAATGACATTACAGAAGAGAAGAAGGTGCCAATATTCTTAAGTGTTGTAGGGGCTAAAACCTACTCCCTGCTACACTGCTTACTGCACCCTGTTAAGCCTGAGACTAAATCTTACAGTGACATTATGGAAATCCTGGGGTCCCATTTTTCCCCCAAACTACTGGTAATTGCTGAACGATACAGGTTCCACAAAAGAGACCAAAAAGAAGATGAAACAGTTGTACAATTTGTCACAATTTAAAAATAGCTAGCAGAACACTGTGAATTTAAGGAGATGTTAAATGATGCCCTGCGTGACAGGTTAGTGTGTGGCCTGTACAGTGAAGCTGTACGGAAGTGCCTACTGACAGAGGCTCAGCTTACATTACAGAAGGCTGTTGATATTGCTGTCACCATGGAACTAACTTCAAGGGAGGCGCAATACATCGGTGCATCCCCTAGGGTGCAAAAAGTGTCACAAGAACCTACCCACAAAACTGTGCAGAGTCAGGAATGTTACCACTGTGGTAAGCCGGGTCACCAGGCATCAGAATGCTGGTGTAAGGACCTGGTGTGTTGACACTGTGGCAAAAAGGGACACATTGAGTGTGCCTGTAAACAAAAGAAAAAGAGGCTGACAAAAAGAGGAACCCTGCATACCCTAGAGCAGACCCAGGATGGTCAAGGTGACACCTCATCGCAAGAGGAAGTGCCACTGCATGTTTTGTCTTTGGCAGTGGGCTCACATGAATACTGGGTAATCCCGTTGTTGGATGGCAAACCTATACGCATGGAACTGGAAACCGGTGCAGCCGTCTCGCTGGTCTCCGACACTGTGTATAAAGAAAAGCTACAGCATCTTCCGCTTAAGGCAACAAAAACTGTTCTGAAGACGTATACAGTAGAAGCTGTGCCCATATTGATGTTAAGGTGGAGCTCAATGGACAGGCTGCTAAATTGCTACTGTTTGTGGTGAGAGGTAATTACCCAGCCTTAATGGGTAGGTCTTGGCTTGGGAAGATACAGCTGAACTGGGCAGAATTGCACCGGATGACTAAAGAAGAAACCAGTCTAACCGCTATACTAAGGAAACATGCTGCTGTTTTTGGAGAGGATCTGGGAAGTATGAAGGGAATCACTGTGACATTGAATATTAAACCTGACAGTCCACCAAAATATCTGAAAGCCCGAACTGTGCCATATACCATCAGGCCAAAAGTTGAAGCAGACCTGGAGCGCCTGGTCACCAATGGAGTTCTAATACCAGTTACCCATAGCCCATGGGCCACTCCTATCATTCCAATAGTGAAGAAAGATGGCTCCCTCCGGATCTGCGGTGATTTTAAAGTCACTGTCAACCCAGTGTTATGTGCAGAGCAATACCCGCTTCCCCGCATCGATGACGGCTTCGCACGCCTGGCTGGGGGACAAAAGTTCAGTAAGATTGATCTGAGTCAAGCATATTTACAGATGCACGTCGATGAAAAGTCCCAAGAGCTGTTGACTATTGTGACTCATAAAGGGCTTTATCGATACTGTCGCCTATCCTTTGGAATAACGTCTGCTCCTGCCCTGTTCCAGAGGGCTATGGACCAGATTTTGTGTGACTTGTCAGGAGTTCAGTGCTATCTGGATGGTCACTGGAAGGAATGAAGAGGATCACTTAAGGAATTTAGAGGCTACCCTACAAAGACTGGAAGAGTATGACCTACGAGTTCGCAAAGACAAGTGTGAATTCTTTCAGCCCTCGGTTGAATATTTGGGACACATCATTGATGCTGCAGGTCTTCATAAGGCCCCTGCAAAAGTTAAGGCTATTGTGGAGGCTCCTCCACCTCAAAATATAAGCCAGCTGCGCTTGTTTCTAGGACTACTGAACTATTATGGATAGTTCATCTCACAGTTAGCCACACTGCTAAAACCACTTCACGAGCTCCTTGGGCAGAACAAGGCCTGGAAGTGGACTGAAGCCTGTGATGTAGCATTTCACAAAGCTAAGGATGCATTGCTAAATTCTGAAGTTCTAACACACTTTGATCCATCCTTACCCCTACAATTGGCCTGCGATGCCTTCCCTTATGGAGTGGGAGCAGTCGTGTCACACATTATGCCTTCAGGAGAAGAAAGACCTATTGCTTTTGCTTCATGCACTCAAGCAAAGCAGAAACTAACTACGCCCAAATTGAACGTGAGGCATTAGGAATTGTTTTTGGAATTCGGAAGTTTCATCAGTATCTGTTTGGGTGGAAGTTTACTCTGCTCACAGACCATCGACCTTTGACATCAATTTTTGGACCCTACACAGGCATTTCCCCATTAGCTGCTAGTTGTATGCAACATTGGGCATTGTTACTTTCAGCACACACATATGAAATCAAATATCAGAAATCCACTCTACACGGCAATGCAGATGGCCTCTCAAGGTTGCCTTTGCCAGTCAAACATCAAGATAGTGCCCAAAAGGAAATCTTCTACTTTGAACAGATAGAGAATACACTCATGACTGCTACTCAGATAAAGAAGGCAACTAGCATTGACCCAATATTGTCCCAAGTTATGGACCTGGTGATGCACGGAAACTCTCGACAAACCTCTCCAGTCTCACCCGACCTTGTTACCTACATGTCCAGGAGGACGGAGTTATCAGTCCAATCTGGTTGTTTGTTGTGGGGGAGACGTGTCATTATTCCACCACCACTGAGATCACAGATGTTAGAACAGCTACATTCTTGTCACTGTGGAATAGTGCGCATGAAGGAAATTGCACGAAGCTATTTTTGGTGGCCTGGATTGGACAGTGCTATTGAAGAGAAGGCAAAAGCTTGTATGTCATGTCAGGGTGTGAGGTGCACCCCAGTGGGCACCCCTACACCCACGGGACTGGCCTGAATACCCGTGGCAACATATTCACGTTGACTTCGCTGGCCCCCATGAAGGAAGCATGTTCTTGGTGGCAGTAGATGCCCATTCTAAATGGTCAGAAGTCTCTATAATGCAGTCCACTACTGTAGAGAATACTATCCAAAAACTACGGGGACTCTTTAGTCGTTTCGGTCTGCCAGAACAACTTGTGAGCTACAACGGACCGCAGTTCGTCTCTCAGGAGTTTCAAAATTTTATGAAGGCAAATGGGATACACCACATCACTTCAGCACCATATCATCCATCTACCAATGGATTAGCTGAAAGATTTGTGCAGACAATGAAACACGCTTTGAAATCAGCAAGGGGACAACACTCCATTCAAAAGCATCTGGATACCGTCTTACTTTCCTACAGAAACACACCTCATGCTATGACCAAGGCATCCCCGGCCTTTCTAATGATAGGACAACAGCTGTGCACTTGCTTTGATCTGCTGAAACCTTCTGAACCCCGACAAATTGTGCAACGTCAGCAGCAATATCAAGTCATCAGACGGGCACCCAGAGCAAAAGACTGAACTTTTAGCTCGGGACAGCCAGTTTTGGCTCAGAATTATACTTCCGGAGCTAAATGGGTCCCTGCCACGATCATCACTCAAACAGGACCTGTTTCCTACACAGTCCGGACTGCAGAGAATCTTACCTGGTGGTGACATGTAGATCAGCCATTGCCAGGATATGCCAGTCCTCAGGACACATCTGCATTTGAGTGGTCTGACTTCACCTCTTCTTGTGAGACACCGCATCACGAATCACCTGTTCCTGACTGTTCTCCTCCATTACTGCTGGCAGCTGAGATACCCTTTTGCCCAGCACGAGCTGATACCACCTCCTCACCCGTTCGTGTTGCGGACCCTGAGCCCATGGTACTTTCGGGTGCAACAATACCAGAAGTTCGCTGTAATCCACCTAGAGACAGAAGGCCTCCTCATCGGCTGGATCTTTAGCTAGGGCGAACCCACGGTTATGAGGCAAAATAATCCCCAAGGTTTAGCTGGGAATGGAGGCAGTCTACCCTCCTTCTCTAGTCTAGTGTGTGTTTTATTGAGATGATGTTTTTATTGCCGGGGGAGGAATACGTTGTGTATTTGGTTGTCATGGTTTTTGTTCCTATGGCAACTGAGTTAGATTATTAGGGGATAGCCCAGCCAGTTTCGGCCGGTTAGGCGATCTCTGTGTCTGTAAATAAATGGTAGTTTTGTTAGCTGTCTGCTCTCAAGTGATTTCTTCCTAAACCGGCTGCCCCCAAGGATACAACAGCACCGCTTCCTGGTGTGCTCATCTAATCGCTCTGGTGTCTGGCTGCGCGTAATTAGCAGCCAGGTGATTTGCCTCAGCCTTCCACCCCACCATAAAGGTCTCCCCCTTACTATCACAGAGATTGTGGAGCAGACAGCAAGCAGCAATAACAAAGGGGACATTGATTTGGCTGAGTTCAGAGCGAGTCAGTAACATGCGCCAGTGCGCCTTTAAATGGCCAAATGCACATTCTACCACCATTCTGCACTTGCTCAGCCTGTAGTTGAACAACTCCTGACTACTGTCCAGGCTGCCTGTGTATGGCTTCATGAGCCATGGCATCAAGGGGTAGGCTGGGTCCCCCAGGATAACTACAGGCATTTCAACATCCCCATCAGTTATTTTCTGGTCTGGGAAGTAATTCCCTTGCTGCAGCCGTTTAAACAGAGTAGTGTTCCTGAAGACGTGAGCGTCATGAACCCTTCCCAGCCATCCCACGTGGATGTTGGTGAAACGTCCCTTGTGATCCACCAGTGCTTGCAGCACTATGGAAATGTACCCCTTGCGGTTTATGTACTGGGTGCCCTGGTGCCAAGATAGGGATATGGGTTCCATCTATCGCCCCACCACAGTTAGGGAATCCCATTGCAGCAAAGCCATCCACTATGACCTGCACATTTCCCAGAGCCATAACCTTTCGTAGCAGCAGCTTAATGATTGCTTTTGCTACTTGCATCACAGCAGCCCCCACAGTAGATTTTCCCACTCCAAATTGATTCCCGACTGACCGGTAGCTGTCTGGCGTTGCAAGCTTCCAGAAGACTATCGCCACTCGCTTCTTAACTGTGAGGGCTGCTCTCATCTTGGTATTCATTTCAGGGCAGGGGAAAGCAAGTCACAAAGTTCCATGAAAGTGCCCTTACGCATGCGAAAGTTTCGCAGCCACTAGGAATTGTCCCACACTTGCAACACTATGCGGTCTCACCAGTCTGTGCTTGTTTCCCGGGCCCAAAATCGGCGTTCAATGGGTAGAACCTGCCCCATTACCAGCATGATCTCCAAAGCACAGGGGCCCGCAGATTGAGAGAATTCTGTGTCCATGTCCTCATCACTCTTGTCGCCTCGCTACTGTAGCCACCTCCTTCTCGACTGGTTTTGCAGGTCCTGGTTCAGCATAGACTGCATGAGAACGTGCGAGGTGTTTACAACGTCCATGATTGCTGCCTTGAGCTGAGCAGAATCCATGCTTGCTGTGCTATGGCGTCTGCACAGTTCACCCAGGGAAAAAGGCGTGAAATGGTTGTCTGCTACTTGCATGGAGGGACGGGTGAGGCAGGGGTAAGGCTGTACCCAGAATCACCTGCGACAATGTTTTTTGCCCCATCAGGCACTGGGATCTCAACCCAGAATTCCAAGGGGCGGGGGAGACTGCAGGAACTATGGGATAGCTACTCACAGTGCAACGCTCTGGAAATCGACACTAGCCTCAGTACATGGACGCACACTGGCGAATTAATGTGCTTAGTGTGGCCACGTGCACTCGAATTTATACAATCTGTTTTAAAAAACGGTTTCCGTAAAATCGGAATAATCCCGTAGTGTAGACATACCCTGCAAGGGCAGCCCTTTGATTGTACATGTGCCCTGCCTGAAGAGGCCAATGGCTACCCCGGGGATCAGGAGAGCGACAATTCACTTCTGAAATCACTTAAACACTTACTCCAAAGGACAGAATCTGCATTCCTGGTAAATTCACTCATCCAGAGGGGAATAGCCAGGAAAACCAACAATTCCTTCCCAACCTCTCTCTGGCTCTCTCTATCTGCCACTCTTCCCCACAGGCAATGAGTACCTCAAATGGCCCTGGGTCCATCAGCTTTGACATGTAGTGGCCCAAAAGATTTATTTCCTTCTGCTATTCTTTTGGGAGTGGTATTATTTGTATTGGATCACTGCTCTGATTATCTTCTAGCGTTACACAGCATTTAGGTTTACTTGGTTTTGCCTCGGCGCAGGGGGCTTCAGGTCCCTTCCAGTCCTACTTTTCTATGATTCTAAGATTATGGAGGCAATAGGTTAGCAGGGGTTCTCAGGCCAGTGGGCCAGCTGGGATATGCAGGCAGCAGGTTAGCTGGGGTTCTCAGGCCAGTGGGCTAGCTGGGATATGGAGGCAGTGAGTTAGCTGGGGTTCTCAGGAGAGTGGGTTGCCGGGATATGGAGGCAGTGGGTTAGCTGGGGTTCTCGGGACAGTGGGCTAGCTGGGATATGGAGGCAGCGGGTTAGCTGGGGTTCTTGGGACAGTGGGCTAGTTGGGATATGGAGGCAGTGGGTTAGTGGGATTACAGAGGTTCTAGATTAGGTGGAGTCATGGAAGCAGAGGATATCTGCATTTTGGAGTTAGGAGGTTAGCTCGGGTTATGCAGGTGGAGAATGATATTGGGTGATGAAAGCAGCGAGATGGTTGAGATTACATAGATAGTGGGTTAGCAGGTGTTATAGAGGGAGACAATTAGCTGGGGTTATTAAGGAAAAGTTAGATGGATTCTTAAGGCAGAGGGTTAGCTGGGGTTAAGGAGGCAGCAAGATAGCTGGGTTATAGAGGAAGTTGGTTATGCAAGACATGGAGGTAGAGGGATACCTAGGGATATTAGAGCAGTGGGGTAACCTGGTTATAGAGGCAGCGTGTTACATGGGTTTATGGAGGCAGTGGGTTGGCAGGGGTTATGGAGGCAGAGGGGTAACTGGGGTTATGGAGGCAGATGGTTAGCAGGGATTATTGAGGCAGAGGGGTACCCGGATTTTGAAAGTAGAGGGGTAGCTGGTGTTAGGGTGACCAGATGTCCCGATTTTATAGGGACAGTCCTGATATTTGCGGCTTTATTTTATATAGGCACCTATTACCCCCCACTCCCATCTCGATTTTTCACATTTGCTGTCTGGTCACCCTAGCTGGTGTGTTAGAGGCAGTGGCTTAGCTGGAATTTTGTAAGTAGCAGGTTAGCTGGGGTTATTGGGCAAAATGGTTAGCTGAGGTAATGGAGGCAATGGGTTATTTCAGGTTATGGAGCAGTGGATTAGATGGGGTTATGGAAGCAGCGCGTAGGTGGGGTTCATGGAGGCAGTGGACTAGAAGTGGTAATGGAGCGAATGGGATAGCTGGATTATACAGGCACAGGTTTAGCTAAGGTTACCGAGGCAGAGAGAAAGTGGAGTTAGAGAATAAATGGGTTAGTTGAGGTGATACAAGAAGCCTATCTGGGATTATCAAGCAGGCGGTTGGATGGGATTAGGGAAACAATCTGGGATTATGGAGGCACTGGGCTATCTGCTGTTTTAGAGCAGCAGATAGCAGAGTAGCTGGTGTACAGAGGCAACTGGGATTATGGGGGCAGTGGCTTGGCTGGGGTTATGGAAGCAGAGGGTTAGTTGGGGTTATGGAGGCAGTGGGTTGTCTGGGGCTATGGAGGCAGGGGGGTAGCTAGGCTATTGGGGCAAGAATGTAATCAGGAATAAGGGGCAGCAGGTTAGGCAAGTCACTAGGGCAACAGGTTTTCCGAGCTATGCGAACGGGGGTTTAGCCAGGTTCTAGGGACACTGGCTCAGCCTAGAGTTTAGAAGCAGCATCTTATCTTCTGGTTGGAGGATACTACTTAAGTGTGGTAGGTAGGAGGAAACTATCTTGGTTAATTATGCAGCGAGTTAGCTGTGGCTGTGAAGGAAGCAGTTTCACTGGGCACCAGAGGCAGGCAGTTGGCTGGGATGTTAAACCATTGGGTTAGCCAGGTTACGAACATGGTGTGTAGCTGGGATTTGGAGGTCGGCAAGGCATGAAGGTAGCTGGTTAATTGGTGTAAAGAAGCAGAAAGTTAGCAGCAGAGCTGGTGTATTCTGAGGCTCAGTCCAGCACCTCTTTTTATGCCAAGGTGCAGCCATGACTCCTCTTCTATCAGTGCTGCACGAGGCATGATCTCAGCCATATAAGGGGCAGTTAGTTAGTTGGGTTAGGGAAGCAAGCAGGTTAGCTGGCGTAACTAGTACAAAACACAGCATAGTTCCTTGGCAATACAGGGTATCACAAGGGTATCGTATCTGCCCTCTGCTTGCTACATGGGCTTCCCACAGAACAGCCAGCCACACTCAAGGGCTCAGTCCCCACCTTCAAGGCACTCAAGTGTCCTGTCTCAATGTATCTAAAAGAGTCTAAAGCTCCAGCATGAGGACTGTGGTCAACAGCTCTGCTCCTATAGCACAATGGACCTTCCACCATTGGGCTACAGCTCATCTGTGCAGCAGACTGAGCTTTCTCAGGGATTGGTCCCAGGCTATGGACTGAACTCCCCAGAAACCATGGTCCATCCTAGACCTCCCCACCTCCCGCTCCAAGTGCAAGGAGCACTTCTATTGGTCTTCTCTGACTTCAGCACAGAGTAACAGGGACATAAAAACCAAACCTTACCAAATCCTCTGCTGCACACAATTCTCCCCTGTGGAGAAGAGGAGAGAGCAAATGGCCTCCACAGGAAAGAGGTAGCCATGTTGTTTATGTACTGGGGGAAGGCTAATGGAGATTATGGTTTTGATAGTGGGATAAGATCCTGTACAGAACAAAATAGAATATGGAGGCAGCATGTTAGCCAAGGTGTGGAGGTAGCAGGTGTGGCAAGGCACCTTCTTGGTCTCCCCAGCCTCCACTGCTTTTAGCCCTGGCAAAACAGGCTTGGGTAAAATAGTCCCTCTTGATGGCACAGGGGAAGTCCATTCCTTCCCTCCACCAGTCTTTTTAGCTTGTTTTTCTCCCTTATTGGAGGGAATACGCCTGGTGAGGCTTGCTGCTCCTAACCTACTGGCAATGAGACTCCTTCTCTCTTCTCTTCCCTCAGGGGAGGGTTTAAAAAGGTCTCAGGCAGCCCTTAGTTGGAATCAGCTGATCATAATTAACCTCAGGGAGCTCCCTTTCAGCTGATTCCAATTGATACTCTGGTAACCCCTTCTCAGCTGAACCTGATTGACCTGTAGTTACCCCCACCCGTCAGTTGATAGGGAGGAGGGCCTTTCAACCCTCTGAGACTGATTTCTACCTCCCCACTACCCCTTGCAGTGATCTGTCCTGAGTTTATCACACAGGTTAGCTGGGTTTATATAGAATCATATAATCATAGAAATGTAGGACTTGAAGGGACCTTGATAGGTCATCTAGTCCACTCTCCTGCAATGACCCTGAACTAGTTATTATCTAGACAATCCCTGACAGCTGTTTGCCCAACCTGTTCTTAAAAACCTCCATTGATGGAATTCCACAACCTCCCTTGGAAGCCTGTTCCAGAGCTTACCCACCTCTATAGTTAAAGTTATTCCTAATATCTAAGATTTTGTCACAGGTACTTTTAGTAAAAGTCACAGACAGGACACGGAAGCCAAAGCCCGGCTGCCCCAGGTCTGACAGCCCAAGTCCTGCCACCCAGGGCTCACAGCCAGAGTCCTGCTGCTCGGGGCTGACAGCAGAAGTGCCACTACCTGGGGTTGACAGCTGGAGCCCCTCTGCCTGGGGCTGAAGTCGGGGAGGTCACATAAAATCAGGAAATCCATGACCAACTTGTAGTCTTGCTAATATCTAACTGTGACAGGTTGGATCACAGAAACCCCCTTGGGAGCTGCCACCTGATGTGCCACGACTACCTCTGCTCCTGCCTTCCCTGCCAGCTCAGGATTCCAGCACCCTATTTTGCTGAGCCAGACACTCACGTCTGCTCCAACAAAGACCCAGGGTCTGAATTACTTGCCCCAAAACTGCAGGTTTACCTGAAAGCAGCTAACAGAAGCGTTCCTGTCTTTAACACTCAGATGCCCAACTCCCAATTGGGTTTAAACCCAAATAAATCCATTTTACCCTGTATAAAACTTATACAGGGTAAATTCATAAATTGTTCACCCTCTATAACACTGATAGAGAGATATGCACAGTTGTTTGCTTCCCCCAGGTATTAATACATACTTTGAGTTAATTAATAAGTAAAAAGTGATTTTATTAAGTACAGAAAGTAGGATTTAAGGGGTTCTAAGTAGTAACAGATTGAACTAAGTAAGTCACCAAGCAAAATAAAAAAAATGTGCAAATCTATGTCTAATCAAACTGAATACAGATAATCTCACCCTTAGAGATGTTTCAGTAAGTTTATTTCCTCAGACTGGATACCTTACAGGCCTGGGCACAATTCTTTTCCCTGGTACAGCTGTTGTTCCAGCTTAGGTGGTAGCTAGGGGATTCTTCATGAGGGCTCCTCTCTCTCTTTGTTCTGTTTCACCCCTTTATATAGCTTTTGCATAAGGCAGGAATCCTTTGTCCCTCTCTGGGTTTCCACCCAATCCTTCTCAATGGAAAGACACCAGGTTAAAGATGGATTCCAGTTCAGGTGACATGATCACATGTCACTGCAAGACTTCATTGCCTACTTGCCAGCACACAGATATACAGGCAGATTTACAGGTAAAACACACCCACCTGCAGATAATTGTCCTAGTTAATGGGAGTCATCAAGATTCCAAACCACCATTAATGGACCACACTTTGCATAATTACAATAGGCCCTCAGAGTTTTATTTCATATTTCTAGTTTCGGATACAAGAGTGGTACATTTATACAAATAGGATGATCACACTCAGTAGATAATAAGCTTTGTAATGATACTTTACAAGAGACCTTTTGTATGAAGCATATTCCAGTTACATTATATTCACACATTAGCATATTTTTATAAAATCATATAGACTGTAATGTCACACTAATTTAAATCATTCTTGCTGCAGATTGAGCCAATTATTTGTTGTTTTACCCTCAGTGGACATGGAGAACTATTAATCACTCTCCTCTGTATAACAGCCCTTGACATATTTGAAGACTTTTATCAGGTCATTCCTCAATCTTCTTTTCTGAAGAGTAAACATACCCAATTTTTTAACCTTTCCTCATAGGTCAGATTCTTTAGATCTTTTATCATTTTTGTTGCTCTCCTCTGGACTAAAATTTCTCTACATCCTTCCTAAAGTGTGGCACCCAAAACTGGACAGAGTACTCCAGTGGAGACCTCTCCAGTGGCAACTAGACCTCCCATCCCTTACATACAATACTTCCGTTATACACCACAGAATGATGCTAACTTTTTTTGTAACTACACCACATTGTTGACTCATATTCAATTTGTGATCCACTATTACTCCCAGACCCTTTTCAGCAGTACTACCACCTAGCCAGTTATTTCCCAGTCTGTAGTTGCGCATTTGATTTAGTCTTCTAAATGTAGTACTTTGCACTTGTCTTTATTGAATTTCATCTTATTGATTTCAGATGAATTCTCCAATTTGTCAAGGCTGTTTTGAATTCTAATCCTGCCCTGCAAAGTGCCTGCAAACCCTCCCAGCTTGGTGTCATCCACACACTGCATAAGCATACTCTCCACTCCATTAGCCAAGTCATTAATGAAAATGTTGAATAGTACTAGACCCAGGACAGACCCCCATGGGACCCTGTTAGATACATCCTCCCAGTTTGACAGCAAACCATTGTCAACTACTTTTTAGTACAGTCTTTCAACCAGCTGTGCATTCACCTTATGGTTACTTCCTCCAGACCACACTGCCCCCTAGTTTGCTTATGAGACTGTCATGTGGGACTTTACCTTACTAAAATCAAGACACATCAAATCTATTTCTTCCCCCCTCTCCACCTGGCCAGTACCCCTGCCAAAGAAGGAAATTAGGTTGGTTTGGCACAATTTATTCTTAATAAATCTAAGCTGACTATTCCTTATCACCCTATTATCAGCTAGGTGCCTACAAATTGATTGTTCAATAATCTGCTCCACTATCTTTCCAGATATCAGAGTTAGGCTGACTGGTCTATAATTCCCCAGGTCCTTTGTTTCTCTTTTTAAACATAGGCGCTATCCTTGCCTTTCCCCAGTCCTCTGAGACCTCACCTGTCCACCAAGAATTCTCAAAGTTAATCGCTAATGTTTCCAAGATTGCTTCAGCTACTTCCTTCAGTGCCCTGGCTAGGATGAATTTCATGAAGCCCTGCTTACCTAAATACCTCTAATTTAACTAAATATTCTTTAACCTGTTCTTGCCCTAATCTACCTTCTGTCCTTGCCCCTTCTTGTTAATATTAATTGTAGTAATAATATGATCAGTGTGACCCTAAGATATTAATCTCTTTAGTGAAGACTGAAGCAAAATGGGTGTTAAACACTTTAAGTGTTCTTGATGTCATCTGTTAGGCATGGTATACCTGGAGTATTGGGGACACTGGGTTAACTGGGGTTATGGAGGCACTGGGTTAGCTGGGGTTATGGAGGCACTGGGTTAGCTGGGTTATGGAGTCATTGGGTTGGGTGGGTAATGGAAGTGTTGGGCTAGCTGGGTTATGGAGGCACTGGGTTATTGAGGGACTAGGTTAGATGGGGTTATGGAGGCATCGGATTAGATGGGTTATGGATACACTGGGTTAGCTGGGGTTATGGAGGCACTGGGTTAGCCAGTTCATGGAGGCACTGGGTTAGCTGGTTTATGGAGGCATTGGTCTACCTGAAGTTATGGAGGCACTGGATTAGCTGGTTTATGGCGGCGATGGGTTAGCTAGGGTTACGGAAGCACTTGGTAATTTGATGTTATGGAGGAACTGTGTTAGCTGAGGTTATGGAGGCACTGCGTTAGGTGAGGTTATGAAAGAACAGTGTGAGCTGGGGTTAGGGAGGCACTGGGTTATGGAGGAGCTGTTTGAGCTAGGTTATGGAAGCACTGGGTTAGCTGGGTTATGGAGACACTGGGTTAGTTGGGTTATGAAGGCACTAGGTTAACGAGGCACTGGGTTATGGAGGCAATGGTTTAGCTGTGTTATGGAGGCACTCAGCTGGAGTTATTGAAGCACTAGGTTAGCTGGGGTTCTGGAGGCACTTGGTTCTGGAGGCACTGTGTTAGCTGGCTTATGGAGGCATTGGATTAGCTGTGTTATGAGGCTCTCGGTTAGCTGGATTATGGAGGTGCTTGGTTATAGAGGAGCTGGGTTAGCTGGGGTTATGCAGGCACTGGGTTATGGAGGCACTGGGTTAGCTGGATTATGGAGGCACTGGGTTAGTTGGGGTTATGAAGGCACTGGGTTATGGAGGCACTGGGTGAGCTGGGTTATGGAGGCAATGGGATAGCTGTATTTACAGAAGCATTGAGTTAATTGGGGTTACTCTGTTAGCTGGGGTTATGAAGGCACTGGGTTAGCTGGGGTTATGGAGGCACTGGTATAGCTGGCGTTATGGAGGCACTGGTATAGCTGGCGTTATGAAGGCACTGGGTTATCTGGGTTACGGCAGCCATGGGGTATGGAGGCAATGGTTAGCTGGGTTATGGAGGCACTGGGTTAACTGGTTTATGGAGGTACTGGGTTAGCTGGAGTTATGGAGACACTGGTTTATGGAGGTACTGGGTTAGCTAGGGTTATGGAGGCACTGGGTTAGTTGGGTTATGAAGGCCCTGCTTAAACTAGGGTAATGGAAGCATTGGGTTATGTGGCATTATGGAGGCACTGGGTAAAATGGGTTTTGGAGGCACTGGGTTAGCTGAGGTAATGGAGGCACTGGGTTATGTAGGCAATGGGTTAGCTGAGTTATGGAGGTACTGGGTTATGGAGACACTGGATTAGCTGGAGTTATGGAGGCACTGGGTTATGGAGGTACTGGGTTATGGAGGTACTGCATTATTTGGGGTTATGGAGGCACTGGGTTATTTGGGGTTATGGAGGCACTGGGTTAGCTGGGTTATGGAAGTATTGGGTTTGCTGGGTTATGGAGGCATTGTGATAGCTGGAGTTATGGAGGCGCTGAATTAGATGGGTTATGGAGTCACTAGGTTAGCTGGGGTTATGGAGGCACTGGGATAGCTGGCATTATGGAGGCACTGGGTTATGGATGCCATGGGGTATGGAGGCAATGGGTTAGCTGGGTTATGGAGGCACTGTGTTTTGGAGGCACTGGGTGAGCTGGGGTTATGGAGGCACTGGGTTAGGTGAAGTTATTAAGGAACAGCGTTAGCTGGGGTTTGGGAGTGTCATAAACAGATGGTTAAGGGTTAATGTCTATTTTACCTGTAAAGTTCAGTAAACCTGGCTGACACCTGATCAGAGGACCAATAGGGGGACAAGATACTTTCAAATCTTGGTGGAGGGAAGTCTTTATTTGTGCTTTTTGTTTTGTTCGTTGTTCGCTCTTGGGACTAAGAGGGACCAGACGTACATCCAGGCTCTTCAAATCTTTCTGAATCAGTCTTTCATGTGTCAAAATTGTAAGTAATAGCCAGGCAAGGCAGATTAGTCTTATGTTTGTTTTCTCAACTTGTGAATGGTTCTTTTGCTGGAAGGATTTTTACTGCTGTTTGCTGTAACTTTGAATCTAAGGCTGGGGGATGGTCCCTCTAGTCTATATGAATCTGAGTACCCTGTAAAGCATTTTCCATCCTGATTTTACAGAGATAATTTTTACTTTTTTCTTTCTTTAATTAAAAGCTTTCTTTTTAAGAATCTGATTGACTTTCCTTGTTTTAAGATCCAAGGGGATTGGGTCTGAACTCACCAGGGATTGGTGGGGGGAAAGGAGGGGGAATGGTTAATTCCTCCTTGTTTTAAAATCCAAGGAGTTTAAATCTGTGTTCACCAGGGAATTGGTGAAGCCTCTCAAGGCAACCCAGGGAGGGGAAAGTCTGAGGGGGACAGGGAGTGTGCCAGACACTGAATTTCTGGCTGGTGGCAGCATACCAGATCTAAGCTAGTAATTAAGCTTAGAAGTGTTCATGCAGGTCCCCATTTTTGTACTCTAAAGTTCAAAGTGGGGAAAAAACCTTGACAGGGAGGTACTGGGTTAGCTGGGTTATGGGGGCGCTGTATGGGGGCGCTGTAGGTTATGGAAGCACTGGGTTAGTTGGGTTATGAAGGCACTAGGTTAACGAGGCACTGAGTTATGGAGGCAATGGTTTCGCTGTGTTATGGAGGCATTTGGTTATGGAGCCACTGGATTAGATGGGTGATGAAGGCACTGGGTTATCTGTTTTTTAGAGGCACTGGGTTAGCTGGGGTTGTGAAAGAACTGGGTGAGCTGGGATTATGGAGGCACTGGGGTAGATGAGGTGTCACGGAGTGTGGGGGAGTCCGGCCCTGCACCCCTCTTCCTGGGACCCACAGTGACTCTCAGCCAGCCAGTAAAACAGAAGGTTTATTGGACAACAGGAACGCAGGTTACAGCACAGCTTGCAGGCACAGTCAGGACCCCTCCACCGAGTCCTTCTGGGCTTTCAGGGTGCTTGGATCCTAGCTAGGATACCCTGAATTCCGCCCATCCAGCCCCAAGCCCAAACTCAAACTGCTTCCCTCCTGCCACTCCCTTCCTTTGTCCCCTTCCCGGGTAAAGGTGTTGACCTTTACCCTCCCTTACCTAGCTCAGGTTACAGGCCCTAGCATCGTCCATCTCCTAAAGTCCTCCCCTGCTCTCCCACTCCCCACACAGACAGTCCCTACTGCATCACATGAGGTTATGGGAGTACTGGGTTAGCTGGGGTTATGGAAGGACTGGGGTAGCTGGGTTATGGAGGCACTGTATAACCTGGGATTTTGGAGGCACTGGGTTAACGGGGGTTATAAAAGAACTGGGTGAGCTGGGATTATGGAGGCACTGGGTTAGATGAGGTTATGGAAGCACTAGGTTAGTTGGGCTATGGAGGCACTGGGTTAGCTGAGTTATGCAGGTATTGTGTTAGCTGAGCTATGGAAGACTGGTTTAGCTGATTTATGGATGTGCTGGGTTAGCTGCTTTATGAGGTCAATGGGATAGCTGAGTTTAGCGAGGCACTGGGTTGCCTGAGGTTATGGGAGCCTTGGGTTTGCTGGATTATGGTGACACTAGGTTAGCTGAGGTTATGGAGGCACTGGGTTAGCTGTGGTTATGGAGGAACTGAGTTAGCAGTAGGTATGGAGGAACTGAGTTAGCAGTAGGTATGGAGGAACTGGGTTAGCTGGGTTATGGAGGCACTGGGTTAGCTGGGTTATGGTGGCACTGGGTTAGCTGTGATTATGGAGGAACTAGGTTAGTTGGGTTATGGAGGCACTTGGTTATGAAGGAACTGAGTTAGCAGTAGGTATGGAAGAACTGGGTTAGCTGGGTTATGGAGGCAATGGGTTAGCTGAGTTATGGCAGCACTGGGTTAGCTGGGTTATGGCGGCACTTGGTTAGCTGGGTTATGGAAGCACTTGGTTAGCTGGGTTATGGAGGCACTGGGTTAGCTGGGTTATGGAAGCACTTTGTTATGGAAGCACTGGGATAGCTGGATCATGGAGGAACTGGGTTAGCTGGGTTATGGTGGCACTGGGTTATGGAGGAACTGAGTTAGCTGGGGTTTTGGAGGCACTGGGTTATGGAGGAACTGGGTTATCTGGGTTATGGCAGTGCTTAGTTATGGAAGCACTGAGATAACTGGATCATGGAGGAACTGGGTTAGCTCGGTTATGGAGGCACAGGGTTAGCTTGGTTATGCAGTTAGCTCTGTTTTTCAGTGAGTGGCAGCTGTGTTGGTGTTGATGGAGGCAGTTAGTTTACACAGAATGAGTGCAGGGGGATAACATGTAAAGGATGCAGACATTCAGCCAGGATAGAGAGGGAGGAGATGAAGTGAGTTATCAAGACATATGTTAGCAAGAATCTTGGTATACAGCTGGTTAGCTGGGGAATGGAGGTAGCAGGCTAGCCACAATATTCAGGATTTTAGTCAGCTGAAGCCTGGGGACAGCTGTTTAACCAGGGTACATGGGTAGGAGGATCATGTGGTAAGGAAGCAGTGGATAGGGGGATATGGTTGGTGAGAGCAGGTCAGAGGGGAAACTGGGGCAATGGGTTGACTGGAGGATGGGGGCAGCAGCTTACCCAGCGCTATTGAAATGGTGGGTTAGCATGAATCTGGAAACACAGAGTTGGAGAACGGCTAAGGAGCCTGCGAGTCATCTGGAGTATCAGGCAGTGGGTGAGGCAGGGCATGGGGGCAGCAGGTTAATTGGGGTAGGGTTCTTTATGGATACAGAGCCAGTTGGTCGGTAGGGAGCAGGGCACAGTTTTCTGGGGTATGGAACTGTGGGTAGCGCTTGCTGGGAATTTTTTCTGTAAAATGCTGATTTGTCGAAACAGAGGGTACGGCGGCAGAGGACTGCTGGGGAATCACGCAGCACAGTCGCTGGACCACAGGGGCCAGGCACATGCCTGTTATCGAGGAAGGGGCTAGTGATGATACTGGTGTGTGCTGATCAGGTTACGATGGTGGTAAGTTAGCCAGAATATACCTAGTTGAGTTTTCATGGCATAGAGTTAATAGCATTAGAGAGGCAGCAGTCACGATACACCTCTGATAGTTATATTCTCATTATAATAATGGGGCCTTTAAGCAGCTCAGCACATGAAGATTACACCATGCAGCAGGTTAGAAATTGATCAGCATGGTGATGCTAACCCCTGGTCCATAGTGTTTGAAGCAGGTTAGCTGTGGGGCTGCACTTTGTCAGATAGACTGCCTGTCTGCAGAGGGCTTATTCTGTTTTTTCTTACTACAGAAAAATAATCAAAACCAGTGGAAATATTTTTCGCAGAACAACCCCCCCCCATGCTTTGGCTGCTGCTCTGTTAAAATGGGTGTAATACCTTGTACATAAGATGTATGATATATAACAATGCCTGGGAAAGCACACCTGTCCTGGTGCTGCCCAGTGCAGGTGGGCTCAGGTACAATGCACCTGCTGTGCAGCTTCCTGTCTGCTCAGTTCCACCCTCGTGGTTGGTTGAGTTCAGGATAAGGATAGCAGAATGAGTGCTCTGCAGCAGATGCCAAAAAGGACCCAGCACTGAAGAGGTTAGCGCCAATGGCCACTGGGGCGTTTTTAATGACATTGCCCCAAAGCCCCATAATGCCAGTTTTCTCTATTTACAAATGCGTTCACAGTGTCTCTGAGCAGACAACAGCTGCCTTGTGTCTCTTAACCATGCTCTATTAATTGCTGTCACATTTTCATCACTCCTCTGGTAATATCCAGCAACACCTCTATAATTTATTGTCATTAGTTTTTATTCACAACTATCACGGGGGTCACAGTCAGAGGGGAGCAAAGCACTTCATCCATTTCAGTGCTAAACATGCTGGAATAAAAGCTTTTCAAATAGATGATATTAAATAGCTATGAAAGGATAATGAAAGGCCAGGGAAAACAGGAAGAGAGGGAACCAGGCTCTTTTTCTTCCTTGCGAAGAGCAAATATTTCAGAGTATAACAGCAGAAACCCACCAGAGGTGGGTCTATTCTAAGGGTTTGTCTACACAGCTCCACAGTTTGGAATTGCAGCATGCTAGTGTGCTGCACTGTAATTCACTTGTGTGGACACTGCAAGTATGAACTGAAAGGTACCTACTTCACATTAACTTAGTCCTGTTTAAAGAGCACTAACATCTGCTAATCTGTAAGGTGCCACAGGACTCTTTGCTGCTTTTATGTTAACACAAGTTAGGTACCTTTTAGTTTGCACCAGAAGCATCCACACAGGGGAGTTATAGTGCAGCACACTTGCACACACTGCAATTCACACTCCCCTAGTTTGGGCTGCGATATCCAGGGTTTTGGAACTGCGAAACTCAGAGGTTTGAGAATGTCCTATAAAGCCTTTCACCTCTAGGTCACTGGTCTGCACGTGGTCAAAGCCAGGAGTGAATGAAAGCCATTACTCGAGATGATAGAAACACAGAATTCCCATGCCATGGGAAAATCCTAAAATTCAACCTCTGTTTTCATCCTGAAATTGGGATGAAAATTCAAAATATCAAAACATTTTTAGGAATTGAAACATTTTGATGTTTTGGGATGCCCAAAATGAACTGCAGCAGCTCAGCCACAGGTGGAGGCTGTGGTGCATCATGGGAGATGTAGTCTGGCCAGGGCATAGGGCACATAGGCGAAAATGGGGGGAAGGGAGACACAGAACTACAACTCACATAAGGCACTGTGAATAAAATGTTCCTTTTCAATTTTCGTGGCAGGACATTTTGCAGAAATTGATCTTTTCCCACAGAAAAAAATAATTTTGATGAATCCCCATTGTTGTACGGGAAAAAATGTTTCATTTAAAATGTTTGTCAGCTCTATTCATTACTATGTGAATGGTGCTTAATGCCCTACAGGTCTGAATCAAATTGTGGTCTAGTTAACGGGAGTCTTTCCCTTCACTACAGTGAGCTTGGGATGAGGCCCTACCATCAGTGGGCTCTCAACCCAGCTCCTAGTACGTAAGTCCCCATCTTTGAAAGCAGCACCAGCATCAGGAATCTCAAAGCAGAGGGCAAGAGCTGAATGGACTGTGGAGAGTCAGCTACTCTCTCATCCCTGGGGATGGTCCCACCACGTCCCAGTCAAAGCCGATCGGAAGCGGGCAGTGTCGGGCTGCTAATGCTGTGCCTGTTCTGTGCACCGATAGCTTGGGGGCATCCCTCTGCATCCATGCCCCGCAACGTCTGCGAAAGCTGGGATCAGGATCTGATCTCGACGCTTGGACAAATCTCTAATAAACAGGATGAGCAAGGGGAATTGAGGTCTCCAATTTGATTTCACATAGGCATGTTGTGCATAGTGTTAATTTCTTTCAGTTGGTTTCTTTTTTCTCCATGTGTTTCTTTTTTTCAATATTCAAATAACACCCGAATAACTGGGAACAAATACCAGGGACTGAATGATACCTGGGATGTGATTTAATCCCCATCACCTGTCAGGCAAGGGAGAGGACCAGTTAGTTATGCTCTGCCCCTGGGAAGGGAGTAACGGATTGCCTCCTGGCCAGAGGAGGAGGAGCTAGGCTGTGTAAAGGGCAGAGAAAGCGCAGTGGTGAGGGGCACCCAGGAGAGAGGAGCTAGGGAGAGTTCCCTATCGATGGGAAGGGGCTGGAGGAAGGGCCAATAGATGGGGTACGCTGATGCCAGCAAGTAAAGCTCTAGGAGCAGGGTTAGCTCCAGCGATGAGCCCCTAGAGTGGAGAGGAGCCCTGAGCTAAGTCCTGTGAGGACCAGGGAATGAGAGAGAAGCCCAGGAGAGGCCAAAGGCTAGTTTAAGTGGTCCTTGGACTCTCAGCAGGGAAAAACCAGGGTGTGTGTCAGTTGAGTACCCTGACGGGGGGAATGGAAGTCAAGCCCAGGAGGCGTGAAGGACCTTTTCTGTTTAGAGCTGAATCCCAGAAGGGGATTGAACTGAGTCACAGAAGACACAGTGGGTGACTCTGGGGAAAAGACCAGCTGCAAGTGGTCACTGTGAGAAAGTGGCCACCAGAGGGGATGCGAGAGGCAAAGTCCCTTGCAATGCGTGTCCAGGCAGGAAGTGGTGCCCTAGAGGTGAGGACTTGTGTTTACAATACTCCAGTAACAGCAATCAAATGATTGTAAACAGGGATCAAAAATACTAAGAGGGATTGACTCACACTATAGTAACATGGATCAAATGATCCTCCGGCACTAGCAGTTACATCCGGGCTATTTGCCTGTCCCCATAGATTGCAAGCATGCTGCCTTCTGTAAATGAAAGGAATGCAGAGACAATCCCCGAAGGTTTTTTACCTTAGTAATTCCTTAGTACAATTGTACCTCCCACGCTGTATCAAACCCAGATGCTGAGGAGACAAACTTCTCCATGGGTTGGGGATGGCAAAGGGAAAACCTGCCAAGAAGCCTTTCAGGTTGGTTAATGAAGAGTCTGTTCATTTTGACATGTCTTAAAAGCATTTATAGTTTCTCTCATTAGTGAGCCGCTCAGTCACATGCTTGTTATGCTGAGGCAGTAGCAATAACAGCATAGAGGATGAATCTCCTGTTCCACTGTTAGGCTGATTTTGCTCTAACTTCTCCAGCTTGATGACCTATTAATCAATCCCCCTGACAACTGGCCTGCGAGAGCCTCTGCCAGTGGCTTTCTGGGAAACTGGAGGAAAATCAGGCAAGTTTCCAAGATCTGGCATAACAGGCACACGCATGGCTCCATGCACACATTGTCCTACCACCCTCTTTCTACATTATAATATCTGATGAGTTCCTGAGCAGCTGACACCTAAGCCAAGGGCTGGGTCAGAGCCACTGGGCCAGGTGGACTTTGGCAAGTCCTCACCCAAGGGGTTCTCCATTTAGTGCAAGACTTTGCAGTGTGCTGCTCACTGACTCATACTCTTGTTGTTCCCACCGCATCAGTTCTGAACAAATGTCCAGGCCTTTTAGAAAGCCAAGATGGACATAAAAAAAATCACAGTCATTCTTAGCAAACCTTTTAAAAATTCTAAGTAATCTTCTAGGCAACAAAGCTAATAAACCTGCCGCCAAGACTCTACATATCTACAGAGAGCCCCTGGGCTAAAATCCCTCAAGAGAATGTTGTAGCTGTTCAAATGCAAACTTGTGTTTAGCAAAGCCCTGAGAAGTGACGGAGAAGGGCCGGCCAATCAGTTAATGTTACAGATGAAACCATGGAAGTGGAAATGTGTAGTTAACATCACGCAAATACCCTTCACTCTGCCCCATGTCACTGCCTCAGGCAAAGCACATTATCACCATATGGTTGACTGTGGATGTAGAGAAGCAATTTAATTGGGCTCCCTCACTGCAATGGACTGATTAGGCACTGCTGAAGCATTTAAACTGAAGTGACCCATCTTTTCCTCACACTACAAGTAACTGAGGAGGATTTACAACCTTATCTCCAGGTTAGTGAAGCTCGCAGCCAGGGAAGAGAGAAATTCTTCTGAGTCAGATCTCAAATCATTCTGCTATTAGGGTGCAGATCACAGACTGCTCCCTCCACCTCCCTTTGGTATACAGCCAGCTATTAGGGATGGCTCCAGCATCATGAAATTGATTCTGCCGCATTGCTGTGAGAGGTGCTAATGGCCCCATGAGAGGTCCTTTCTGACTCAAACGACTCTGATTCCATGAAGCCAGCGAGTAAGATGAATGCCCCTGTGCATATAATGCTATTGCACTGGCTGGCAGGGAGCTAGCAGGGCTTGCTGCCAGGACAAAAAAAGTTTAAGTCATAGAGAAGGCAAAATTCAAGGAGTCATTTTTACACAAATGCATGTTCATTACACAGGTGGTTCTCAGCCTAGTGCCCCACATTCAGCCACTGGCAGCCAGTCACTCTCACACGTACCCTGATTGCACTGGGGCTCACTGTCTTGGGAATCTGTGATTTGTGAGATACCCTCAGGTCCATGGAAGATCCTGCAGTGACTAAGCAAATCACCTCAGGAGAAAGCTGAAGACAGAGAATAGGATGAGCCAGATTTGCAAGACGCTGCCGTTCCCCATGGCCCACCTCACAGGCTGAAGACCGCTGACCTATTTGAACCCTGGTGGTAGAGCAGCAATGTCTACATGTGAACTTCTTTGAGAAGATGGAGAAGTCCCTGGCATGAACAGCAATCATTAGCTGAGCCTGAAGAGCAAGGATTCGGTCACTGACTGGTTCTAAGGAACACCCCTTGTTGTTTCATGCATGTAATTAAAGATAATGAAGGTGCAACGACCATCTGCTCCTGTACCTGAACTCATTGGTTAGTGAAGACCTTGGGGAGTAATGAAGTTGGGGAAGCTGAGCCCCTTGCACTGGGGAACTGCCGGCTGCAGTCATTTCCCAACTGATCATTTGGATGTGTCGCCTTGGAACACAGCAGATGGTAATTAAGTGCCATTAAATGTTAGTATTTACTGAGAAGCTGTTTTCATGCTTTCAGAGTAGGCCATGGGGGTGAGATTGGAGGGCTTGCTGAGAGGGCTGGGTGTGCTCTGCCAGGGAGATGTGTGATGTCTTTATTTGGCTCAGGAGCCTTCATGGGGCAAAGGGTTGATACCATCTGTGGGGAGGCTCATGGTGGGTTAAAGGCTTGTGCTGTGGGCATTATATTGCTTCAGTTCCAAGCTCAGGCCAAGGGGAGTTACCTTTGTGTACTGATGGGAGGAGAGACAGAACCCGACTGGAAAGGGGCTGAATGTTCTGGGCTCTCCCCTCCTCTTCCACGGGGCTCTAGGGTTTTACTAAGAGTTATTTGCATAGCAGCGGTGGTAGGAAGAGTCTAGTAACCTGGCAGCCCCAACTGAGAGCAAGGCTCCATAGTGCTTGGTGCTGCACCTGCACACAGCCAGTCCCTGTCTCAAAGAGTCTGTTCCTTTTGCCTTCAAGCTTAACAATTGCCCCTACCCCAATCTCCCTCACACCTGCCCACACATGGCCAGCATGAGCAAGTGCAACACAGCCCTTAGTCCGAGCACTCTCGTGGCTGTTGTCCGGCTGGCACGCTCCCTGCAGTTCTGAGGCCCCGCCGTGCTCTCAGAGGAGACAATCTCGTGGCAGGTCTCACTTGCCCTGATGAAGCCGTGCCCAGTCGTGACCCATGTCAAGGAAGCAATTAAGGTCACATCTGAGACCGGCTCCCAGCTGAAAGTCTGCGTGCCAAGGGGGCTTCCCCTGAGGTTGATGGGAATCTGCACGTACAAATCACCTAGCAATCAGTGAGCTCAGAGGCCAGGTCGGTGCTGTAAGGGTGTGGGACTGCTGTGCATGGTTGAGGCACGGGCTGCTCCAGCACAGAGACAGCCTGAGGGACCATGAGCTTTGTCTGCTGATCTGTCCAGGGAGCTGATCGGTCTCCTGCTCCATCCCCTGCAGAACCAAGGCCTCGGTTCTGGGGTTGTTCTAGCTAAGGGCTCTCTCAGAGTCAGAGTGTGTGTGTCTGTGTGTGTGTGGGGGGAGGGTTGGGTGGAAGGCCCAGCTGGGAACCCTTTCCTCCCCCCTGCATGATCAGAAGAGTGGTTCTCAGCCTTTTCCACACAGCATCCCACCCCCCGGCAAATGACTTTAGCACAATGGGCAGCCATGCCCAAGCAGACCCTCCTGCTGTGGAGAGCTCTTTCTACCCTTGCAATGAATGTCAGGAAAACCCTCCCCTCTGATCCACTTTTCCTATGGCTACGCACCCTCTCGCCAGCCAGAGGTGCTCGCTCCCCCTGCCCGGGCAATGCCTGCCTCTCTCAGCACTGCTCTGATGCCCAGTATCCTGTTGCCTCCCATAGCTCAGTCACCCCAATGCCTGCATCTGCATTGATGGGCACCATTCTGCCTCCAGTCTCTCTACCCTAGATACGTTACCTGGCCCCACCACCCCAGTTCAGAATGCCTCAGAGTCATTGATGACACCCCAGGGAGGTAGGACAGGTGTACTTCCCCCATTTGACAGATAGGAGACTGATGCATAGAGAGACAACTGATGGGCAAGTCACTCAGGAAGGTTGTCATAGAGCAGGATTTTGAACCCAGGTCTCCCAAATTCCAGGCTAGGGCCCATCCTTCCCCTCAAATCACAGACAGCTGCTGAGTGCCCCCAGTCACCCACTGCCCTATTTCCCCTCTAGTGGGGCTCACTGTGAGAAAAGCCTGAGCAGCACACCAGTGACTAACCTGAGAGGTGCTACGGCCCTGGGAGGGCAGAGAAATAAAGCAAAGGGGCCTAGAGAGGTTAAATACAATACCGGGCACCTCCGTTTAGGGAAATGCAGCAAACACCCCTAGGAGAAAATAACCCGGAACACAGACACAGCACACTCCTGCTGATCTGAACCGCCACAGCAGGCGGATCTCTCCCCTGTCCCCAGGGGTCCCATGCTGGGAGGCAAGGAAGGGATTCGGATAAAGCTGCACTTCGGATAGTAGAACAGAGACCCTTGGCCAGAACCGTGAGGAGCAGGACAAGCCCCCTGCCGTGGGGAGGCCACCCGGCTGCTGAATGGCTTCTGTCCTTCTCAGCGGCTCCACTGTCATGAGAGTGAGTGAGCGGGGCAGTGATAGCAGGCCTGCAGAGGGCTCCCTGGGCTGCTCCAGGGCTAGTGACACCCGATCCCTGCAGGCACGAGGTGCAGGGAAGGCTTCAGTCCTGAGAGGGCAGAGCAGAGTCCCGCCCGGGGGTCTCTGCTCTGCTCCGTACCCTTCACCTTCAGGGATCAGTATCACCGGCCCCGTGGCAGTGCAGGGAGACTCTGTAGCCCCATCATCATGGAAGTGAGCGACTTGGGCTCAACAGAGACCGCCCTCAGCCAAAACTGTGAGGATGATGACAAGCCTCTGACAGTGGGGGAGGCCATCACACTGCTGAATGGCTGGACAGCTCCTGTCCTCTCAATTATCCCTACTCTGGATTATCCGAATACAGTCTGTCCCCATTGCTATTTGGATGATCGGATGCATGCTGTACTCAATGGCAGGAGGAAACGTGACAGCACTATGCTAAAGGGGACCTCAAAGTGCGCATGGACAACAAATTAGACATAAGACTTGCAGTGTGACATGCAGGAGAAGCCTACATATGGGATGTCAGGCAGCACACATAGGGACGTCACAGCACAGAGCAGGGAAACATTAGCCTCCCTCCACACAGCTCCAGGGAGAGTGGGCATCAGAGGGGCACAGATGGGTTGGAGGGCATTCAGAATGGAGCAAGAAGAAATGATTAAGGGACAAGCTTAATAGGAAGGATTGAAAGAATTCAATTATGCCTGGCTTAGCCAAAGAGCGATTAACTACCAGCCAAGGAGTGGAATTGTTTAGAGTGCTCCAAGGTGGGACAGCCAGATCTCACTGACAGCAGAAAATGTGCACTGCACATAGACTGTGGAACAATCAGCCTCCCACCAAAGGGCATTGGTGGGACCCCTACCTTTAAAGAGGGATGTGACTAAGTTCTGGACAATAGACTGTAGGGAACAAGACACAGGCGCTCAATTTTAGTTTTCCCTGGGGATGCTCCATCCCCACTCCATCTGAGGCCATGCCCCCACTCTGCCCCTTCCCCAAGGCCCCACACCTGTTCTGCCTCTTCCTGCCTGTGCTCCGCCCACTCCCACAAGGCCCTACCCTCGCTTTGCCTTTTCCCATCCCCGCTCAACCCCTCTCCCAATGTCCCTGCCCACTCACTCGCTGCTCTCTGCCCTCCCCCAAGTGCCTGTGATGATCGGCGGCATCTCTGAACAGCTTTGTCTGGAGGGTGCTGAGCACCCAGTATTTTTTTCCCTGGGTGCTTGACGCCTGGAACACCCACGGAGTTGGTGCCTGTGAACAAGAGGACATTGCTCAAGGAATAGAGCACTAACTCTGAAATGATGGCAGTGTAAGATGTCTCCCTCATCGCTGACAGTACGGCTGCTGATCATGTTAGGAGGGATACTGGTTAGATATGCTTTGTGCAAAGGGGCTGGCTGCATCTGAAAAGGCTCAGAAAGGGAAGTGCCACTAACCCCATTTTACAGGTGGGAAACTGAGGCCCAGAGACATCAAATGACTTGTCCAAGGTCATGCCAGAAAACTGGGGAGAGTCAGAAAGTGAGGCAGATCTCCTGAGCCCAAGCTCAGTGACTCAACCACACAATCAACCTCCTCCTCCCAAACATTTGTCTTGCTTGCTTCACTCTCTGACAGATAGCAGTGTGCAGCTGGAGAAAGTGAGAGCTCAGGAGTGAGTCTCAAGGAGGGAATGAAGGATTTCAATCAAATGGGGAGAATCATTCTTCTCAAAAGACTTGACTCAAATTACTCAATAAATGCAAAAATCATGTATCAGTCATCCTGCTAGTGTGTTCACCTGTGTTTGGAGTCAACCTGCTTGGTAAAAAACCCACAGATTTTCCCAAACCTGAAGCAGAATCTGGGTAAAAAATCAGGCAGAATTTGACAAAATTGTGTACAGATGTCCAGAGAACCCCATTCTGCTGAAGTTTCAGGAAAATGCTACCAAATGGGGGTAAATGCTCTTAGCCCAGTAGGATCCTCGGTGGGCTGGGGGAAGGACACAGGCAACAAATGAACAGAACTGGAGTGTGCAATCCTCTGCTGTCAGTCCCACCATGGTTGAGACTACCCAGGCTGTTGCAGGTTGGCTGCAAAGTTATTTGGGCTGCATCACCCCGATTCTGGGTCTTTTTCACTGTGGTAGGCATCATCCAGTATCAGTCCCTGATCTTTGCAGTTGTATTGCAGAAATTGAGATGACTGTGAGGCATTTGGCGATCCTTTGAGAATAATGAATCCATATGAATGTAAAATGTTCTTCGTGTCCCTGATTAGCATTAGAATAATACAGATCTCTTTGCAGCCTCAGCAGGGCCACATCTCTGGTCTTATTCGGAGTCGCCCCTGGGAAACGCATCACTAGGAGATATGCTGATGGTGCTTTTTTAACACATGCATTCTAACCACTTTAACTAATTGACACTAATAAATCTATGCCTGGAGTCCATGTTACTGCACGCAGGTTTGCAGGGAAATGGAAACTGTGGACATTGTGATTAATCTCTGAACAAAAGTATTGCCAAGCTTGAAATGAACAAAGGTATTGTCAGTGTTAGGCCTCAAAATTCTGCTTTGCAGAGATAAAAAGGGGAAGCTTTGCTGAAGCAAGCTAAAGCTTGTGGTCAAAATGTGCTGCAACCAGATAACAATCTATACCGACTCCTATGTGGTAAAATAATCTATAAAATAACTGGCTACAAGGAGATAAGTAAACCTAAATGATACAATCTAACCACATTAAAGATTTGGCCTACCCTAACTGGCTGGTCTGTTTTAAAACACGGCCAACAGATAAGATAAAAAGTATGAAGGCACGAGACTGTGTGGGAGTTTCGGTCATAAAGGAAATCTGATCCACACCCCCTGAACCGAAGGGACATGCACTTCTCGATTGTCTGTACCTGGCCAGTGCGGAAAACGGCCGACTGAAGGGTAACGTATTCTCGGACGAACGCAGGGTAAGGTTATGGAGTAAAGAAGTCTGGATGCTCGAGCTGAATTGATCTCAAGTTGTATCGATACTATAGTGTTAAGAATAATAGTAAGTAGCTGATGAATAATAACTTTACATGTACTCTATAGTGTTAAGAAGAGTAGTAAATAGCTAATGAATAATAACTTTACATGCACTTGTGCTTGTCTTCAGTATAACTTGCCTTTTATATTAATCCTTATTCAGTGCTGGTCTTTAATCTTGCTTTTCTTATTTCATCTATGTTGCCTTTATAGTCAAAAATCATTAAAAACCTTTTAAAAGGAATAATTAGTAATTTAAATTTCTCTTATATGGGCACTACTCAACCTCATTACATCTGTGTTGAGTCATGGGAAGTAGTGATCACCCAGGGCACAACTACAGCCCTGACGCGTGTCCCCTTCTTTCTTCATCTTTGCAGACACGAGGTAACACTTTCCGCTCGCTGATGTTATATGTTCCAAAGGGACTTTTATTTTCTAGGTGTGTAACCAACAGAGCTTGCTGAGTGTGCCTCAGTCCATCGATCTGTCTAAGGTACTTAGCTGGCTCCCAGCACCACTGTGTCTGAGCACCTCAGGATCTTTAAAGTGTTCACCCTCACAACCACCGTGGGATGTAGGGCAAGGATGTTAGTCCCACTGCACAGATGGGGCAGTGAGGCACAGTGGGAGAGGGTGAGTCTCGACTGCAATCACAGGGCACGATGGCAATTTGAGTAGACACACCTGAGCTAGCTTTACTCTCACCAGCTCAGGTCTCAGAGCAGTGAAGCCACACCAGTATGGACTAGCCCCAGGAGAAATTACCCAGGGTGTACAGCCCGCACTGCCACGGCTTTGCAGCTCCTGGAGCTAAGCGAACTCTGGTCTGTCAGCTCAAGGTGTGAGCACCCCCAATAACTGCAGTCTGGATATCCCCTGCAGTCTGCACTTGTCCATGATCACAAAGGGCATCTGCGGCGGAGCAGAGACCAGGTCTGTGGCTTGTAGCCTAGCTAAGGGGCCGTCCTTGCTTGCTATGGCTCATAAAAGCATAGCAGGTAATTGAAGTAAGCCCCTTCACTACCTCGGAGGAAGCACATCTAGAAAGAAAGAGTTAATTTCCAAGGCAGGCTGCCTCTGAAGCCACCAACTCATGAACCTATCTGAGCTGCCTCATACAGGAACAAGGCCCTGTGGACTAGATACATTTAATAGGCTGCATGTGCAGGTCACCTTCAGCCCAGGCTGTGTGTTAACACCACGAATCAAACCAGCTGCACCGTCCCACGACGAACGCAGGCCAGATGTTCACTGCCGAGGGCACTCCCACTGCACTAAGCACAGATCAAGTAGCAAGCTCCTTCCCAAGCCCGCCTGTCATTGGCAAGGGGAGAAGAAGGAAGCATAGAGCCTGCTTTGTTATTTCTTTCTTTCTTTCTAAACTTGGATATTGCTGGAGCTGTTTGGACACGATCCCCAGCAATCAGACACGTCCACTTGGCCTTTGTGCAGATTTGATGCTTTTGTGTAAACCCTTTTTTCCTCCACCCAAGCCATTTTGCAAAATTCCAGATAACAATAATAAAAAAAAACCCTCTAAAAGCCCCTCAGTAGATGTTGCAATTGTGAATTGAAATCCATTGTTTTCACCACTTACTATTTCGCTTGCCAGTGCAGCTGAGTGAAACGTGTGAGATGCTGAGCTGAACTGTACATTTCTGTGCATGGTTAGCATGATCCCTCTCCCCTTTCCTGCAGCTCACTGAACAATGAGTGACGTTCCACAGTGCCCCTTTCTTTCCTTTTTAACAATGAGCCTGGTGCTCCACTCTGTTATGCTGTGTTAGGTACTCATATAGCCCCTTTCCATAGCAGCTGAGCACCTTTCAGCTGTGCATTAACAACATGACTAAACAGCTGCCACGTGTTTGTTCTCATATCCTCTCCCCAAAGGGAGAAGTCTGTGCAGCCTAGGATTTTCTTTCTCATATACAATGCTACTCTGTATTTATGTCAGGGAAGGAAGGCCAGAGAAGCACCTCTAGCATGTGGAGTGGAAAGTTTTCATAGATTCATAGATTCTAGGACTGGAAGGGACCTTGAGAGGTCATCGAGTCCAGTCCTCTGCCCTCATGGCAGGACGAAATACTGTCTAGACCATCCCTGATAGACATTTATCTAACCTACTCTTAAATATCTCCAGAGATGGAGTTTCCACCACTTCCCTAGGCAATTTATTCCAGCATTTAACCACCCTGACAGTTAGAAACTTTTTCCTAATGTCTAACCTAAACTTCCCTTGCTGCAGTTTAAGGCCATTGCTTCTTGTTCCATCCTTAGAGGCTAAGCTGAACAAGTTTTCTCCCTCCTCCTTATGACACCCTTTCAGACACCTGAAAACTCTCTGTCTTCTCTTTTCCAAACTAAACAAACCCAATTCTTTCAGCCTTCCTTCATAGGTCATGTTCTCTAGACCTTTAATCATTCTTGTTGCTCGTCTCTGGACCCTCTCCAATTTCTTCACATCTTTCTTGAAATGTGGTGCCCAGAACTGGACACAATACTCCAGTTGAGGCCTAAGCAGCTCAGAGTAAAGCAGAAGAATGACTTCTCGTGTCTTGCTCACAACACACCTGTTAACGCATCCCAGAATCGCGTTTGCTTTTTTTCCAACAGCAGCACACTGTTGACTCATATTTAGCTTGTGGTCCACTATAACCCCTAGATCCCTTTCTGCCATACTCCTTCCTAGACAGTCTCTTCCCATTCTGTATGTGTGAAACTGATTGTTCCTTCCTAAGTGGAGCACTTTGGATTTGTCTTTATTAAACTTCATCCTGTTTACCTCAGACCATTTCTCCAATTTGTCCAGATCATTTTGAATTATGACCCTATCCTCCAAAGCAGTTGCAGTCCCTCTCAGTTTGGTATCATTTGCAAACTTAATAACCATACTTTCTATGCCACTATCTAAGTCATTGATGAAGATATTGAACAGAGCCGGTCCCAAAACAGACCCCTGTGGAACCCCACTTATACCTTTCCAGCAGGATTGGGAACCATTAATAACTACTCTCTTAGTATGGTTATCCAGCCAGTTATGCACCCACCTTATAGTAGCCCCATCTAAGTCATATTTGCCTAGTTTATGGATAAGAATATCATATAAGACCGTATAAAATGCCTCACTAAAGTCTACCACATCCACCACTTCTCCCTTATCCACAAGACTTGTTATCCTATCAAAGAAAGCTATCAGATTGGTTTGACATGATTTGTTCTCTACAAATCCATGCTGGCTATTCCCTATCACCTTTCCACCTTCTAAGTGTTTGCAGATGATTTCCTTAATTACTTTCTCCATTCTGTTCCCCGGCACAGAAGTTAAACTAACTGGTCTGTAGTTTCCTGGGTTGTTTTTATTTCCCTTTTTATATATGGGCACTATATTTGCCCTTTTCCAGTCTTCTGGAATCTCTCCTGTCTCCCATGATTTTACAGAGATAATAGCTAGAGCCTCAGATACCTCCTCTATTAGCTCCTAGAGGAGGGGAGGGGCGGGAGGTTTGGGATGGTTGTTAGCTCCATTCATCCCAGTCTTAGATCAGAAGGCTCTGTTTGATGCAAAGACAAAATTTATCTTTATTGTTGAGAGTTCCATTGCTCTAGAAATTGTCGATCATGGTCTTCAGCCCAGAGCTTTTGGCTATTTTAGGAACCTGGGCCAAAGCCACGGATGCCTTGAAGATAAGGACCAAGACCTTGAACTTTCTGCAATCATAGAATCATAAAATATCAGGGTTGAAAGGGACCTTAAGAGTCCAACCTCATGCTCAAAGCAGGACTAATCCCCAACTAAATTATTCCAGCGAGGGCTTTGTCAAGCCTGACCTTAAAAAACCTCTAAGGAAGGAGATTCCACAACCTCCCTAGGTAACCCATTCCAGTGCTTCACCACTCTCCTAGTGAAAAAGTTTTTCCTAATATCCAACCTAAACCTCCCCCACTGCAACTTGAGACCATTACTCCTTGTTCTGTCATCAGGTACCACTGAGAACAGTCTAGATCCATCCTCTTTGGAACCCCCTTTCAGGTAGTTGAAAGAAGCTATCAAATCCCCCCTCATTCTTCTCTTCTGCAGACTAAATAATCCCAGTTCCCTCAGCCTCTCCTCATAAATCATGTATCAGAGGGGTAGCCGTGTTAGTCTGGATCTGTAAAAGCAGCAAAGAATCCTGTGGCACCTTATAGACTAACAGATGTTTTGGCGCATGAGCTTTCGTGGGTGAATACCCACTTCGTCAGATGCATGTGACATGCATCCGACGAAGTGGGTATTCACCCATGAAAGCTCATGCTCCAAAACGTCTGTTAGTCTATAAGGTGCCACAGGATTCTTTGCTGCTTTTACTCATAAATCATGTAGTCCAGCCCTCTCATCATTTTTGTTGCCCTTCACTGGACCCTTTCCAATTTTTCCACATCCTTCTTGTAGTGTGGGGCCCAAAACTGGACACAGTACTCCAGATAAGACCTCACCAATGTCAAATCGAGGGGAATGATCACGTCCCTCGATCTGCTGGCAATGCCCCTACTTATACAACCCAAAATGCCGTTAACCTTCTTGGCAACAAGGGCACACTGTTGACTCATATCCAGCTTCTTGTCCACTGTAACCCTCCTTTCTTTTTCTGCATAACTAGTGCCTAGCCACTTGGTCCCTATTCTGTAATAGTGCATGAGATTCTTCCATCCCAAGTACAGGACAAATATGCAGCTGGAAGCCAGTGCAGGGAGCAGAGGAGAAGTGTGATGTGCTCTCAGTAGCCTGTGCTGTGGAGCAGATGAGCTGCAGCATTTTGTATTTGTTGGAATTTCTAAGTGCTGAAGGTTTCCTGCCCAGGTATATCACATGGCTGTAGGACAGCCGTGAGGTGACAAAGGCCTGAATAACGGATGTCATCATCTGCCAGGATGGGATGGAGTTTCCTAGCCAATTAGAAAGTATTATTCAGAGAGATTGCTATGTGAAAGCTCAGCATCTGTGAGGACTCCAAGGGTGCAGTTAAACTCCAGACTGAGTTGACCAACTATGACCAACCTGCAGCCAAAGGCAAAACAACACATAATAACAATAACTGCACTTTGGCTGTGAACTCTTGGAAATGCTTTCCTCTGCCCATCTGCATCACCTGTAGCTTTCTTGGGTTTGGGCCAGGTGTTCCTTATCCACAAGATGGCCTTGTCCAAGCTCTGTGGGCAGTGATGTGGTCATATGTGGTTAAGGAGAGCTAGAACTGTGTGTCATCTGCATATTGCTCGCACTTGACTCCATGTCTGACTGGTTCATCCAGTGGTTGCATGTAGATGTTGAAAAGGATTGGAGAGAGAATTGATCCACAGGTGAGAAGTCTTTCAGTGGAGGTGCACTTTCCCTCTCTCTACTCACTGAGCATCCCTCTAGGAAGGATCAAACCATTTTAGTGTAGTCCCCTGGCTCCTGCCACCTCTCTCAGGTGAGACAGCAGAATCTCATGGTCAACAGTGTTGAATGCTGCAGAGAAGACCAGAAGGATGAGAATAGATGTGTCCTCTCTCCATTGTCAGGAGATCATCCATTAGTGCCATTAAGGCAGTTTCTATTTCCCATCCTGGCCTGAAGAATCCAGAATGTGCTCCTGAATGGGAGCTGCACATGTCCAAATGTCTCTAGGGCTCTACCCTGAGCTTCTGGCTTTTTTGTGTTTATTCTGTCTGAAAAGACGTAGGGTGAGGTTCCAATGGAGATGTGCAGCTTCCTTACTGAGTCGCCTGTTCTTTCTAACCCCATCAAGGAGGATGAAGTCATGACACTATGAGCTTCCCAATTCTGCAGCCCTTTCGTCAATGCGACTTTGGACACTGACTTCAGTCAGGACCTATATGAGCGACATAGGGATGGAGACTGAAGAAATAAGGCAGCAGAAGAAAGCAGCAGGGTACATTTCAATGGGGTGTTAATGTGAGTTACTGATGGGCTGATGATCAGCAGTTCATAGAAATACCCCGCAATGTGGATACTTAGATGAAACTTTCCATCCTTCCTTTATTCAAGAAATCAGGAGAGCAATTGCCTGGGATCAGCCATTCTGGAAAGATTTTTGTTGCTCCGTGTTTTGAGAAGAGCTTTGTTCAAGGACTTTGGAGTCAGGAAGTGCACAGATATATGTGTGTGTGTGGGGGGGGACGGGAATCTAAAGTTTCAAAGTCATCTGAGAAGGTTCAGGTTTTGTTTTGAGAGATGACGAAATGTTGGGTGAACCCTTATTCCATCTAAACCAGTTTACTCATCTTTGGAGGAGGTACAGTTGGGTGTGCATTGTTGTTCCTTCCAAAAAAAACCCATTATACAGAAAAAACTGTCCCATTCTTTGGTGGTAAAAATACTTGAAAAATAGAATCTCCATCCGTATGAAATTCTAATATTTTGACATTTGTCTTGACCTCCAAACAGAAAAAAAAGTCAAAATATCAAAAATGTTAATGGAAGGAAAAGTTCAGAACAGTTTTGAGTCAGAAATGTTGAAACAAAAAATGTCAAATTTTTTGATTAAAATTAAACATTTAGTTTTGACAAGGTGACATTTTCTACATGACAGTTTCAAATGAAAAGTTCCGAATGCCTGTCCAAATGCAGGAAAATTTTGCCAAAAACAAAAATTTTCAGTGAAAAATTTCATTTTTGAAAACTCCCTGACCCATTGAGAAAATATATGATCAAAAAATTTCACCGGTTCTGTTTGGAGGACTGTTTCCTCCCTGAGAGGGATGGTCTGCCCTGTTTCCTACAAGAAAGAAGTGTCTGCCCTGTTTCCTCCCTGAGAAGGGTATCTGTTTGGGAGCTGTGCTTGGATGTACTTTGAAATAAAACACACGGGAAGCAAAATGTGAGAGGGACTGTGGAAACCACTGATGAGCCAATTTATCCTCCTTCAAACAAATTACTGGCTACAATTATAAGCAGTTTAATGGCAAAGTGCTCCAATCTAATGTTAGTCTGAAAGCTGCATGTTTTGTTACAGACACTGTATCCCTGGGGGTAGGAATGGATTAAAATATTTCATTTTAAAGCCATGGGGGAGAAGGGAAAGACCGTTATGTCTTAAAAAGCTTTGAAAACTCTTTCTCCAGATTGCAGCAGCTTTGAGGAACTAGAAGAGAGCACAGCTGGCTCAGGAGAAGCAGAGGGTTGTGTGTCACCCCCAGTGAGACAAAGCCTGGAGTGCTGGACTCGCTCCTGAACCCCTCCAGATATAGACTCCAGGCTCAGTAAGGCCTTGTCTACATGGGACCCTTTTACCCACTATCTCCATAGAGGGATACTGGAACACTTATATAGGGATAACTTCCCCTGCTTCCTGGGGAGAGTCTTGTTCTGGTGGAAGAGTGTCTTGTCTCGGTTTAGTTCAACCCCTTCCCAAGTAACAGAAGCTAAAGCAAACCAGGGGGACTACATGCTGGGGTGCTTCTACCAGTGTAACTATAGCGGTTTAAATTCACACTTTAGATTATGCCGAGAGAACCTTCCCATGTAGCTGCGTCCTGAAGGCTGAGCCCAAGGGGGTTGAGCCACAAGGAGGCAGAGAAGGGTAAGTGTCAGATAAGCACACTGAACTTTTGTGGGGCATCTCCAAGTACAACAGTCAAAGCACCTGAGGCTCATCCATTGCTAGCAGCAACCAGAGCAGGCTTTAGCAAGCGCGGGGCCCGATTCGTACTCACCCAGCGGCGCTCTGGGCCTTTGGCGGCACTTCGGCAGCAGCTCCTTTCCTCGCTACAGGTCTTTGGCGGCACTCAAGGACTCGTCACCAAAGACCCAGAGTGAGTGAAGGACTCGTCGCCGAAGTGCTGCCGAAGACCCAGAGCACCGCCAGGTGAGTAAAAATTAAAAAGGCGCTGGTGCAGGGCCCCCTTAGGCATGGGCCCAATTCTGAGGAATTGGGTAAATCAGTCTAAAGCCAGCTCTGCCAGCAACCAAAGCTGTGAGCTAACCAAGGCCAGGGACGTGGACAGAGATGTGGCAGCCCATAGTGAGTGTTGCTCAGGGACAATGCGGCACCCCCGATATCACATTTTCCTCCTTGTGCTATTTTAGTTAGCAAAGCAGAATCTCCTCATTCGCCAGTGACAGAGCAGCTTGAGTAGCCACCGTGGTGAATCCCGTTTTCTTACCATCTGGAGATGCCGTTGGAGTGCCATTCACCTTGTCAGATTATTACATAATCCTTACTTGGAAAGCCACTGAGATAAAGAGGGGCCCCGGGACACGGTCTAGTGCTATTAGTCTGCTTTCAAGTGGATAATTTAACTATTAATTTGGGCTCAGTGCTCAATGGTCAATAACATCCTTTATCCTGGTGCTCTATTACAGCGAGTCACTGGCCTGGCACAGTGTTTTCTGTCTCCAAATCACAGTTTATTAAAATGCGTCAATAAGAAGTATTACTGAAGAGGGAAAAAAATCAACCCTGCAGTTCGTTCCCTTAGTCAGACATTGGCGTAACAGAGCCCTGTTCTGGTCAGAGCAAACACACAGGGAAGTTAGTTAAAAACATAAAATACTCTAGCAATATAACACAACTTTCCTTCTCAGAATTAACCCACCAGAACCCCAAAGCAAAGTGAGACAAAGAAGGCTGAGGCAGAAAGGCACAACTCGCCCCACCTTGTTCCAGGCTAGCTGTCTCCAGACTGACTCTGGTCGCATGCTTCCATGGACGACTCGTGCCTCCCCATACTGCGGGGGGCACCATCTAAAGGGGAGGACACATGACTGCCCCAAGTGTCTCCTCTCACCAGAGACCCCCCCACCCTGAGCCCAGCCCGGAGCCACCGCGCTCTCCCTGCCTCATCAGAGTTACCTGGGGGAGGGGCTCTGTTCTTCCCCTACTGCACCTGCCTCTGGCAAGTTTGGCTGTTTTCCGTGGCAGCCAGTCCTGGGCGGGGAGTGGGAGGGAACCAATTCTCACGCCAGCTGAAGCTGGCTGCTCCGGTCACTGCTCTGTGAAGCACGGCAGTTGTCTGAGAGAGAACCTGGCTTAGGTGGCAGCGCACCCAGCCCCCTTTGCTCCCCACCCAGGCCCAGCTGCCGGGAACAGGAACTGAGAGAGCTGGAGCCCCCTCTTCTCCCCAGGACGTTTCTGGCTCACTCGACCCCTTGTCCCTGGCAGGTAGATCCAGGCAGGGAGCATAGGGGGTGAGCTGCTGCCGCCCCAGCCAAGATCTCTCTCAGGCAGCCACCACACGGCACAGAGCAGTGACCTGGAGTGGCCGGCATGAGAAGTGGCTGATCCTGCCCATTTCGCTCCCCACCCAGGAGTAGCTGCCAGGGAAAGAGGCCAAGTGTGCCAGGGCCCAGGGGCAGGCACAGCAGGAGAAGGACAGAGTCTCTCTTCTCCCCACTGGCAGGCAAAGCAGAAATCTGGGGGGGGACCGTCACCCTACAAGACCCCACACACACATTGCCTTACAGAGCCCCCTCGCCTGCATGTAGGACCAAGCAACTCCTTGCAAATTAAAGTGGTGCTTTGTAATTTTAACACGGTTTTTGATATACCACAAGCCCGCGCTAGGATGTAGCTGGCTTTGGAGAGAACAGCAGCTTGTATCTAGCCAGGACAATAACCCATACAACCCCCCTAAGAAACTGGTGACATCCCAGCCCGTGTCCCCAGCAATCAATAGTGATGGCAGCAGAACGGCGGAGTCCAATTTCCCCCAGGACACAGATAACATCGTGCATTAAGGGCAGAGGAACAGCACAGTGTTCCTGGCATTGCTGTCATTGGGCAGAAGAGACCCGAGCAGGTGCTTTGTGTTACACAGCATAACTTGTGCTGCAGCTTCGCTTAGTACGAAGGTCCCAGGACGTCCCACACGTGGGACAGCAACACAGACACATGCAGTCCGAGCAGGAGATGAGCTAGCATGACGGATCCCTGGGGCCCCATCTGATGGGGAGAAGGGAACACGACACCGAGGAAGCCTGGGGTTGTGGAAGGGAAAAGCGGTGATGCCAGCTGGTGCCCTGTTGGCTAGTTCCTTCCTCCACATAATCCCGTAAGGCCCCTCATGTGGGAGCAGGAGTTGAGGCAGAGTAGAGTACCAGGCATATTCCTTCACCTCCAAGCTTGAATCATCTTTAGTTTCTGCTGCCAGCTCAGGGGCACAACAGCATCATGGTCAGGTTTGGGGTCTCTCTTGCCTGAGGATCCCTGCTCTCTGCTTCCTTTTGACTCTAGCACTCCCTTGACCGTTCCCCACCCCCAGGGGCTCATGCGGGGGAGACAGTGTAGTCTCTGTGGTTTTGTTAGAGCTGCCAGCTCTGTGAACTCCTGCTCAGATCTGTAGAGCCCTGCACAGATACAAAGTTTGGATCCGCATCCATCTGCAATCCACAGACCTGGTCCGCAGATTAAAGTGGATATCCTCAGATTTGCAGGGCTCTACAGATCTGCGTGGAGGGGAAAGGTTTCGGGTAGTGTGTTAAATAAAGAAATGCAGTCAAGCCAGGCTCTATCTGCAGCTGTCAGATTGGACCCAGATAACTCCAGGCAGGCACTGATGTGGAACTGATTTCCGTCTCCATCTTATCAGACAATCAATGTGCTTCTCAAATGTCAGCCTGATAAGAGCGAAGTGTTAATGAGGACTTGGTGCTGCTGAGTTAAGTCAAGCAGAGGGTTCCCTGGCCTTAGTGACTGTACAAGTGCATCCTGCCAAGGACAGACTCACAGCTCTGTGTCACCAAAAGTGTGAACAGGCTAGACTGGGAGGGCAGGGAGTGTGGGAGGGAGGGGCAAGAACATCATAGAGATGGGGAGTAAGGGACTGGGGAGGGAAGATCACTGTCTCCACAATAGCATCTGAGGATACTCCCTTCCTGTTCCTGGGGCATGGGGAAGGAGCCAGCAGGGTCAGAGCTCTCACTCTCTGTCTCCTGGGGGGTCCCCTCCCAACTTGTAACTGCAGGCCCTTCTATCTCTCCTTTGTTGCCAACACCCACGCCCCTCAGGCTGTGCCCGCACCTGAATTTCTGTTCTTTAAGCAGGAGAATCCTTATACAAGTCCAGCAGTTCTGCAGCGGGGCACAGGGCAGGGGCTGGGACAGGCATTATTGCTCTGAGACGGTGGCTGCTCTTTCCTAACACACAATGGACACACACAGACTTCCCTGCAAGGCAGAGCTGGGATGCCATGGAGCCAGCACTGAGTGGGGAACTAGGCCATACCATTGAGTTAGCTGGGAAGGTGGGGCTGGGGTGGCGATTTGGAAAAGTGGGGAGGTTATTGATAACTTGACTGCAGAGAAGTTTTGTTGCTAGGACAGTGGAGACATCTGGGGAAATGGTAAATTCCTGCTAAGGGAGAATTCAGTGCATTGCCCATGGTGCAGATGGGTCCCCAGGTCTGCTGCCATTAAGCTGAGTTTGCTGGTGGCAATGTCTGAGTTCAGCCCTGGGCTAGTACACATTTGTGATCACTCATCACACTCTTAGCTAAACAGGAATGAACAGCTCTCCATCCAGCTGTCTGTCTATCCCGCTCAGTATCCGAGTGCCTAGGAGGCAAAGGCACCAGCAGGGAGAATTGCACCGGCTGCTCCAGAACACGGTGCTGTACTCAGGCCTGATCTTCACCCGAAGTCAAGAACAAGGCTTCCACTGACTCCAGCCTGTCTTCCAGTCTGTGAGCTGGAAAACCAGGCAGCTACAGCTTTCAAGTGTGTCCAGCTCCCTTGTAAATAACGCCTTGGTCCTTGCTATACTTGAGCTCTGCCACTCCTCCATTGCCAGGTCTCTACAAACTGCCAGAATGACGCAGGTGCTTTAGGGAAGAGAGAAAAACTGGGTAACTGTGGTGGCATCACTCTCCTTTTAAATCCAGGCCTCCCTCTGGTTTTCTACAGTGTATCGGTGCAGGTCTCCCAGAGCGGCTAGTGGCTGGGGCCTTGAAAGAGACCTCGCATCAGTCTGTCTGATCCGAACTCTGGCTCCTTGGACCAGTGAGGGACCACAGAGCACTCAGTCCTGACATGACAAGAAGGCTTGCCCTATTCCTTGCTGATCCCCAATAGCTGCGCTATGTAATGACACAGATTCACTTTTAGAGCAGCTTAGTTTTCCCCTGATAGAGGTTGCTGGCCATCTGCTGGAAGCGCTCCATGGGAAAGAAGGGAACTTCAGGAAGGGAACCAGACCCAGCTTTGTCTCTATGACTCAGAATGAGAGAGGAACCATCCCAGAGATTTGCTAACAATGACATCTGTCTCATTGAGAGCCACCGCCACGTGCTCCAGCCCTATGACATGAACTCCTCAAGGCACATGGTGGACAGGAAAGGGCTCACAGATTCCTCACAGTACTAGAGAGGGATGAAGATGTGCTCAGCCTTCAGATCCCTGGCAATCTGCTCAATGTCATGCATCAGAACCCAGTCATCTTTTGGTGCTCATGCATGAATTTCTTCCTTTATCCCATTGGCAGTCAGTGTGCAGCCTACTGCATTCTTCACTTGTCTCTTACACTCTCAGATACCCAGTGCCAGGAGAGGAGGACCTGAAGTATCCTCTGTGCAGCCAAACACCAGTGAGTGGAGGGTAAAGCTTCTCAGCTGCCCTGGAAGAGCTACATACAATAAGGTGGACAGTTAGAAACACTCAACTACTGCTCACTCCTTTTTCAACTAAGAGGCTGGAATTCAACTGACACTGAAAAACTACAGCACAAAACATGAAGGGATCTAGCACAGTGTGCTGGATTAATTTGCACTGAACTTCTAGCGTCTTTCAAGAAAGAAAAGTTTCTTTAATTGGCTATAGATGTGTAGATGTGATGTGGAAATGTAATAAAATATTTATGAACAGAAAGTTTCATTTAAAGGACAGGATGTTGTGACTTCAGGTAAATTCCAAAGCCCCGGGTAGATACCGTAGATTAAACAATTGTTCTATCCTGGGCAGACCACTAGCCCATCCAGATCCTATTTCTCAGTGTCCTGAGAGACACAGAGGTTAGAGACCTGAGTGCTGATGCCACCAGCGAAGGTTTTTCTTGGGTTCAATATAAGGAAATTTAATCCCCAATAAATATTGCCATCTCCACAGGTAACTAAAGGGAAGTCCTTCGGAATCCCAGGAATTCGCATTAGAGAGTTTTGTGTCTTGAGAGTTGTTCATCTTCTGAAACCTCAGAAACACCGGTCCTGATGCTGAGATGTTCACAACACCCACAGTTCCCATTGATTTCCATAGGAGCTGTGGGACCAGCAACATTGTCCTCTGCAGGGGGAAGGCTTCAAGGAGCTCAGGGAAGGGGGGCACCTGCCTGGCAAAGGGTGGGCTGGCACAGCCCAAGGGTGATTGTTGGGGTAGCTGACAGGCCAGTGGTGATACCCAGCTAAGCATCAGCACATCTGCCTCTCACTGATGGGGGCGGTAACAAGGACAGTCTTAGGTCCCCCAAGAACTGTCATAGGAGGTTCCTCTCCTGTGTCCTGGCCCAGCTGCTCTTGCCTGAGTCACGATTCAAATCTATGCAGAAAACTCCATGCTGGAGAGAAGGTCCTGTTTCCACCCCGGTCTGGTCCTTTCAGTGCCTCCACTTTGTCACAATGACTCCTCAGAATGTGTTATAAGAGAGAGAAAACTCACATGTTGTGGGTGGGCTCAATTACCTTCACTCAGAATTATCGATTTAGCTAACTGATGTTAATTAGGTTCCTAATGAAGAAGGTGTAAGAGGAAAAAAAGAGGATCCCTCAGAGTCTCCACATTTCCTTTCCCTTCCCACCCTCTGGGGAGCATCATTTCATGACAAGCTTCTCTTAACCTCCAAGGGACAGATTAGCCACTGATGGAAGTCGCCAGTACCACTGAGTGCTGGCCAGGAGATGGAAGGTCCCATGAGAACAAGAAGGGGAGGGGCGCTTCCTCTCTCTCTCTCTCTCTCCTCCTGCAGGAGCTAGGCACACTGTCCCTCGAAGTGCTCCAGCTGCACCAGGGTGTTCAGGCTTATCCCCCACCTGCTGTAGGACAGGCAGTGTGCTGCCATTAGGCTAGTGTGAGGCTCTGTGTGATGACACTCTCAGGAGCAATTCTACTGCCAACTCTGTCCTGTCTCCACGTGGGTCACACTCCAAGCCATAGTGAAGCTGACTTGCTTTATTGGGCTCCCAGATATAACAGGATGAGATAAACCTGAGCAGTGGTAATGCTGAAAGACACCTTACGGCAGCCATAAAACTAGGCCAGTGTGCACTCAACACATTTGTCTTCTGTTTCTTCTTTTAAGTCAAGCAGCACATTGAACTGGTCATAAAATCCTTCACCGGGCAGATTTTATCCCATTCTGTCTGCGTCCCCTGGGTTTGGTCTACACACCCGCTTGGATTTTGCACTCACATCCTGGTTTCTCTTTCTACTATTAATGTTCCCCAGCAGCTAGTTCTAAATATGGGCTATTTGCCCCTGTCGCTCTGTTTTGGCAGAATTCTCCACCTTGCAAGGCTGGCATTGTCACAAAGTCTAAAATATTATTTTTCTAGCTGCTCTATTTTTCAGCCATACTCTATTTACACCGCTCTGGGCTTTTGCTAAGTGTTTGATGAAGTTTGCAGTAAAGTTTGCAATGTGACAATTGAAAGAGAGAAACGTGTTTTTTAGCAACATATACAGAGATATCATCATACAGGCTAATACCTTTCAATGGCTCTTGTGAGAAACTCCCTGGAATACTGTATTTATTCTTGGGATAAAGACAAACTGGAGGGAATTAAGAGAACAAAAGCAACTATGATCAGGGTGCTGGAGGGACTGAATCATGGGGAAAACACTGAATGAACAACAGTAATTATATCCCATGTAACTTGCTAAGTGGCTAACAGGCTAATAGAACATCATAACATTCTAAGATGTTAATTATTATTCCCAGACAAAAACTACGTGAAGATGGAGTTAAAGCTGAGAGTAAATTAACATCATAAATTACAGTGAAACACATTACCCCACAAGCAGGTGTTATAAACCCAGGAAATTCAGAGTTAAGTTTAAACTTAAAATAAATCCAAACCTGTTAAGATATGGAAATGCACAGTTTAAAGCATCTAGACAACCTCAACCCTGCCTTGAAATGATACCATGCAATAAGCATGGTTTACTAAAGAATGCTACTACACAGTTGGTGATCACCTGGTTGCCAAAACTTCAGTGGTGTGAGAAGATCGCCAAAGACAGACACAGACTGAACATCCAGCCTTGATGATGACGAATTAGCCATAGGATTATGATTAATGCATGATAATGCTTGTAATTTCAGATTAGATGAAACAGGGCAAGTCCAGAGGAGAGCAGCAAAAATGATAAATGGTTCAGAAAATCTGACCTATGAGGAAAAGTTAAAAAACTGGGCATGTTTAATCTTGAGAAAAGGAGACTGAGGGGGGATCTGAGACCAGCCTTCAACTATGTGAAGGACTGTTATAAAAAAAGAGGGCGATCAATTGTTTTCCATGCCCTCTAAGTGCAGGACCAGAAGTAATGGGCTTAATGTGCACCAAGGGAGAGTTAAGTTAGATATTAGGAAACCCTTCCTGCCTGTAAGTATGGTTAAGCTCTGGAAGAGGTCACTGAGGAAGGTTGTGGAATCCTAATCATTGGAGGTTTTTAAGGACAGGTCAGAAAACTCCCTGTCAGGGCTGGTCTAAGATGACTTCTCAAGGTCCCTTCCAGCCCTACATTTCCATGATTCTATGATGTTTAAAGGCACTGGGTAATATTTTCAAAAGCACCTAAATGACTTAAAGTCTACTTCTACGAGCCAGATTTTCAAGGGTATTGTAGAGATGTGGGTCTCAACCCTGCGACGCCACCTGCTGGTCATCGGGAATTAGCTCTTCCCCAGACGTCAGAGCGCCCTCTGCAGGCCAGTGTCCCACTTTCACTTGGCCCCCATGTCCCTCCCAGACCCAGTGCCTCGTTGTCTGGGTGCTGCTCCTGGACGTACATCCCTCAGTCTCAGGGTCTCCCCTCCCCAGGGAACCCTCACCCCCTATCCCCACCTTGCCTCAGTCATAGGCTACTGCCAGTCACCAACTAGCCCCTGCACCCTGGGGCAGACTGCAGTATAAGCCACTCATCATAGGCAAGGTAGGGTCTGGACCTGCTGCCTCTCTCTGCAACCCAGTGCCTCTGTGGGGCCTTGGACAAGGCCCTGCAACCTGGGAAGTTGCCAGCCTGGAGCTCTCCAGCCCCTCTGACCTTTCCCCAGCCCTGCCTCACTCTAGGCACCCTGAGCTTCCCAGCAGCCAGGCCCCTTTCTCTCTCTCTGAAGGCAGAGAGAGACTGTCTGCTTCTGGTCCACTGGCCTTTTTATACAGGCCAGCTGTGGCCTGATTGGGGCGTGGCCACATCCCAAGGCTGATTTCAAGCCTTTCAGGGAAGGAGTGGGTGACCACCCTGCTACAGGTATGTAGGTGCCTAAAGATGCAGCAAGTCACCTAGTGGGATTTTCAAAACCATTGTTTTCAATAGGAGTTAGGTGCTTTTGAAAATCCCCCTAGAGTACAGATCCTCCAAGGTATTTAGGCATCTAACTCCCAGTTATTTTAGGTGCCTACATACCTTTGAGATTCTCAGCCTAGTCCCCTCACTGCATCATTAAGCTCCTAAATACCTTGAAATAGTCTGGCTGTAAGTCCCTTTTGAAAATGGGACTCATGTGCTTTTGAAAATTTTACTCAAATTCAATTATTTTTCCTCATTTTCCCTCTCATAGTATTGCCACTGATGTGCTGTTGAAAAGCACCATATACCTGCAAAGTATTGTTATTTATGATTAACGACTGGACCACCATGAGAACTGGGATGATGAGATGAGAGATCCCCATACAAATGATAATACCTGAACTCTAAATAACAGCTTCAATGGTACCAGAGTCCTTCTCAGACTCAGGGGGTTGTCAGAGAGCCCTTGGCAAAGGATGCCTTGGGGATGAAAGATGCATTTTGCAATTATTTGGTTTCCACAGCCCCGTGGTACCACAAACCACAAGGTTACAGGGCTCCCAAGGATGTCAAATGAATAATATGACTACAAAAAGTCACTCACCAGAGATGAACCCAAACCAAACATCAGCAGATGTGAGTATTCCAAGGAGTCTGGCCCCAGAGCCAGAGCCAATCTGGGCACATCAGCCCTCTCATGAGCCTGTTTTTCATGCCAACAGGGTCTGTGGTGAGTCCCAGACCATCTAGGGGAAGCCAGGTTGTTAGATGCTTTGGAATCCCCCATTGCTAAAGTGACGGTGAACATTGGCTTTGCACGTCTGAAATCTCCTCAGCACTAATTGCTAATGGAGATGAATTACCAGACTGGTGTGACAGCAGGAGGGGAGCTTTATCATTTCTAGCTAATTACAATTACAGTCTCACCAGTGCCAGTTGTCCCACATGACTCTCAACAGAGAAGGCCACGGTGACAGCGCACGGTGCCTGCATGTAAGTGGCACCATTACAGATGCCGTTTGCCCCACTCACACCCATTTACCACCAGGGAACATCAATCACACAAATCCCATGATAGGGCACAACATCAAATAGTTTGAAGGGTTAAACGATTATTGCTGTATGCAGTATTGTGTACAGAATGATGTGGCACAGACCAGACATGTGAATCCACAATAAATCCTCCTCTGAGGAAGAATGGGCCAATACTACCAATCCAGGAAAGAAGTCAAGTTTTTTATGGCATCGATGAGGCAAATGCTCAGTCAACTTTGGACAGGTCCATATTTCACTGCCTGACAGTGATACAAGGCCTTTTAAATACGCACTACCACTTGTGGAAACAGGCGATCCTGGACTAGGGATGAAATGGAGATTTTAAGGCAATAGTCATGGAGCCAGACAGGAAAGAACAAAATAGTTCTGGCCATGTTGTGGATGGAGCTGGGTAGCATGAATGAAAGGGTGAGCCTGCCCTTGGAAAGCCCACACCTGGATAACTGCGCCGCTTGCAACCAGACAAGGGGCAACAAATTGGAAATTGGTTATTGAAGAAAATCAGAGGGCTGGAGCAATGCTTTATGAGAAAGATTGTGGGGCCAGCTACATCAACACACACCCAGGACAGTTAAAGAAAAACATCAGAATTATTAAGGGAGGCCAAAAGGGATGTCACTAGGAATCTAGGGTTGAAATGAAAAAAGAAGCCATTGGGCTGAATGCTGCAGGTCCTGATGATGTGATGTACTGGGCTGTAGAATAGATTCCCGAGGGACAGGGAAGAAGCCCCATCACATGGAATAGTTAGAACTAGACTGGACAGGGGGCTGGAAAACAGACTGCAGGAACAATCCTGCATTGACTAGAGATAGGCTGAACAGAGTCCAGGAGGATTCTTCCATCTCTCTTTCCTCTGATCTGACAGGTGGCCCAGCCTGGCAGAGTGCAGTGAGCAGGCTACAGGGTATCTGGACAATATCACAGTGCTTGGCTCTTATGCCATGGATAAAACATAAATGGACAGATAGATGGCTGCAGCGGAGCCTCCATGGTCTGCACTGGCCATTCACAGAGGCCTTGCTTTCCAAAAGCCACTATCCAGGAATAAAGGCTATGCTTATGGAACTACTATTGAGGGAGTGGCTCTCTGACCTAACCAGCAGGAATCCCAGGGGGCGAATGAACCTGCAGCTTGGGAGGACATCCTGAGGGCTCATTGTGAAACCCTGCTGGGGAGTTATTTTCCAGTCAGCTCCTCTCTATTTTATTTGTTCAGTGTTAATGGCACATAGTTGCACCATGCTGTTATAGAAATTGAAAGCACTGGAAGGCGATTTTTACAAAAGAGGCTGCCTAGATATACAAGAGGGCCAAGGACAATCAGACAGTGGAAAACAGTCAGTCCAGAAGACAAGCAATCTAGCTCGATTGATTTTGAATTGTGCTTGGTTAATAAAATAGATAAAATGTCCTATAGCTCTTGAATATTAAAAGAGGGATAATCCACTCTGATTAACAATACAGGATTCTTCTTAGCTGTAGTAACTGCTGAATAATTTCCAGCCAACTTTGCTTTGATTCTAATTTCTGGTATATGAAAAAAAAATCAATTCCAGCTAAGGGCTTATTAAAGTATTATTCTAGCTGAAGATGTGATTATATTCAAATGCACAAAGCTGATTTTAATGGTCTTGATATAGCAATGTCACTAGCTGATTAGGATGCCTTGTGATATCACTGCTGTGCTGTACTTCTCTTCAGATCACCAGACTGTTTAAGGGAGCCTGCTATTAAACTAACTTTGAAGCAATCCACACACCAGTGACTTTTCTGTCACGCTTTACACTGCTGTCTGATTGTACTCACATTTCGAGCGCTGTGCTGGAAATATTGCTCTCTTCCAATAAGGATTTCAGCTCAGGCTTATTGTCTCCTAAAAGGCCTGGTCACATCATACATTGAGTTTTCAGTTTAGATTTTTGACTCTCCATTGTTTGTTCAGCTCTCAAACACTTGAGTAGAAAATGGCTTTGGCCACTGACAAAAGGAAAAGGTGGGGTTAGCACGGAGAATGTGGAGTAGGGTGCCCTTGAATTGATCACATTGTGCGGCAAATACAAACAGCATTGTGGCCTCCAGGCCTGATCAGCAAAAGAGCAGAGTTCTGAGCAGCAAAGGCCGGTACCTAGTGATCCTAGGGTGGCTAGGTGTCTGGTTTTCAACTGGAATGCACGGTTGAAAAGGGACCACTGACCATGCTGCTAAAACTCTAGTTGGTGGTGCAGCCTGCTGTGATTCCACGTGGCTCCCGGAAGCAGCAGCATATCCCCTCTCTGGCTCCTAGGTGCAGCGGCAGCCAGGGGGCTCCTCACGCTGCCCCCACCTCAAGTACCGGCTCCACAACTCCCATTGGCCAGGAACTGTGGCCAATGGGAGCTAGGCTGACCAGACAGCAAGTGTGAAAAATTGGAAGGGGGGGTGCAGTAGGCGCCTATATAAGATAACACCCCAAATATTGGGACTGTCCCTAAAAAACCGGGACATCCGGTCACCCTAATGGGAGCTGCGGGGGTGGCGCCTGTGGACACAGCGCCACCCCGTAGAAGCCAGAGGGGGGACATTCCACTGCTTCCAGGAGTTGCTTGAGGTAAGCTCCACCCAGAGCCTGCATCCCTAACCACCTCCCATGTCCCAACCCACTGGCCCAGCCCTTGATCCCAGCTCAGAGCACCCTCCTCACACCAAACCCCTCATCCCCAGCCCCACCCCTGAGTCTGCTCCCCCAGCCTGGAGCACCCTCTTGCACCCAAACCCCTCATTCCCCAGCTCCACCCCAGAGCCCACTCCACCAGCTGGAGCCCTCAAACCCACACCCGAACCCCCTGCCCCTGCCTGGAGCCCCCTCCTGCAGCCTGAACCCCTCATTTTTGGCCTTACCCTGGAATGTGCACTCCCAGTCCAGAGCCTGTACCCTCTCCAACACCCCGACCCCCTGCTTCAACCCAGAGCCCCCTCCAATATTCTGAACCCCTCAGCTCCACCCCGCAGCCTGGATCCCCTTTCTGCACCCCAAACCCCTCATCCCTGGCCCCACCCCAGAATGCACATCCTCAGCCAGAGCCCTCACTCCTTCTCACATCCCAACCCACTACCTCAGCCTGGAGCCCCCTCTCGTACCCTGAACTCCTCATTTCTGGTCCCACTCTGGAACCTGCACCCCCAGGCAGAACCCTCTCCTCCTCCCACACCCCAGTTCCGTGAGCCAGCCCAGTGAAAATGAGCAAGTAAGTGAGGGTGGGGAGAGCAAATGGCAGAGGGAAGGGGGATGGAGTGAACAGGGGCAGGGCCTCAAAGAAAGGGTGGGACAGTGGTGGGGCCTCCAGGGAGGGCAGGGCAGGAGGAGGGCAAGGATTTTGTGCAAGTAGAAAGTTGTCAACCCTAGGTGATCCTGCCAGGAGAGACTGAGTGGGTGAAGTGCTGCAGGACCTCACCTGCTCGTGCAGTTTCAGTTCCTCTCAGGGGGGCATGAATCAACGTTCACGTTGCACTCCCCATCAGTACTCAGCCTGGTCATGTGCCACCTGTGGCACACTGCACATACACTAAGGAGAATTGCCTCTCAGTTACATTTACCCTGGAGTCTTAGTAAAGTAAGGGTCTCTCTACACTTAGGACCAGATTTACACCTTATGAGCCCTAGGCACAGCATCTTCAGCACCCGCCCTGCCTACAGCTGACCCTCATGTTGCAGTTTTAGAGAGGTAAGGTGCCCCTAGAACGCCGGCACCCCTAGGCACGTGCCTACTGTGCCTAACGGGAAATCTGGCCTTGCCTACACTAAGATAAAACACTCACGGCATCGAGTCTCAGAGCTGCCTAAATAGCAGTGTTGATGTTCATGCTTGGGCTGGAGCTGGACTTTGAGACCCCTGCTGCAGGGTCTCAGAGCCCGGGCTCCACCCTGAACCTGAACGTCTACACAGCAGTTTGTAGCCCCGCAGCACAACCGTGAGTCATCTGGCCTGGGCCAGTTGTGGCCATGCCGTGGGTCTTTAATTTCAGTATAGATGTACCCTCAGGTGTTGTAGTAATTTTTCTAACCTGATTCTTGACTCTAGTTATAATTATTCCTATCTATGATTCTTCTATGGCTCCCATCACCAGAGCATCTGTGCATCTCCCTATCTGCAATGGATTTATCCTTCTAACTCCCTGGGTGAAGTTGAGCAGTGTTCTCCATCATACAAACAGGAAAACTGAGGCCCAAAGAGACCAGCTTCGCAAAGATGCAGATTGATGCCTAGTGGGATTTCAGAAGAGAGAAGTCAATTTCAAATGGGAGTTAATGGGATTTTCAAAAGCACCAAGCTACGTCTTCAGGCACGTAAACACCTAACAAACCTTTTTCAGAGAGCTAAGGGTGAACCTTTCAAAGGTGCCAAAGTCCCATTTTAAAAAGGGATTTAGGCCCTTAGGAGCCTCAGTCCCATTGACATTCATATTCACTTTTACAAATGGGATGAGGCTCCTCGTCACGTAAGCACCTTTAAAAATGTCACCCTCAGTGACTTGCTCAGGGTCTCACAGGAACTCTGTGACAAAGCAGGGACTTGAAACCAAGTCCCACGGAAGTACTCTGACCACTGGACCATCCTTCCCCTCATTCTACCTAAGAGTACTTTGGCTCTTTGCTACCACAGCTTTTATCCAAGAATCTGAAAGCACGTTGGAAAAAATCATTAATGAATCAGCATGACTCCCCTGCAAGGCATGAAGGATTATTATCTCCATTTAAAGAAATGGAAAGTGAGGCACAGAGAGGGATGTGTTTACAAATAATCTGTCATCTGACTGCTAAAGCACAGCAGAGAAACCTTTAATAACTGGGCCAACATTTACACACAGGGGTGCACACAGAACCAGGATCAATAGTGAAGTACCTAAATATGTGGCTGAAGGCCAAGTGACTCTATCAGCCAAAAAGGGGACCAAAGTTGCCCCATTTACACCAAGTCTGAATTTGCCATAACATGTTTATCTCAAGCAGCAGGCTGCCCTTCCCTAATTCATTCCTGGTAGAACATGCCAGGCTGCCTATTTGAATGAAAAGTAAAGGCTAAGCAGGGCCTGTGAATGCCACTGCATCCTACTATGGACTAGAACCTCTGCCGGCCAATCAGATTGCTCCTTCAGGCATGACCCTTTCCTAAATGCAGAGAAGCCCTCCCATCTTACATCACTTACATTGTATTTAGATTCTGCTCTCACACTGGTGCAGTAACTCCACTGGCTTTGGGAAAGTTTCTCCTCATTTACTCTGGCGGAGCAGACAGCAGAAGCAGGGCCAGGCTATTTAGGACAAAATGCAAAGTGTTACATCCCCCTCTTCCTGCTGTTCACTGGAGTGAAGTTCACTCCAACTTTTTGTGAGTCTCTCATGACAAATTTTAAGCTGGTTAAACTTTGATAAAACCTACATCTAAATAATGATCTCCTCTAAAGTAAGCAGACTTATGCTGATGCATGAACTGAAAACAGACTGATATTTGGAGGACACGAAATCTTTTGGGAAGCCCTAAAATATTCCCTAAGTAGGTCAGAGCTGTGCCCTGGATCTGTACTTCACATACAGTAGTAGCCTATATTTTCTCAAGCTGTTTGCTGAGGATAGAACCTTTTGGGGGCTATGGATTTATTTTTAGATGTTAAATGTGACCTTTGTATGAGATCCTGTAATGAGAACCCCAGGGAAACTGGCTAGGACAGAGCGGCACCAAACACCTTTCATTTGAAGACAACTGACCTATGCCGCTTGGTCTGCAGTGATTTCTGGAAGCATCAAACTGTCGCTCTGTTAACAGAGGCAACATTTCCATCACAAAAGGATTTCTTAGTTGCCCCAAATATTCCCAAGCTATTGGGTTAGTACCAGAATTAGTGGGATACAAAGTTTTCCATAAAGAAGGAAACATGTTTCCTCTCAGAGTGTGATACCCTTTGCATGGAACAAGCCAACCATGCCCAGGAAACCTGAAAGTGTCAATAAACAGCCAGGCACAACCAGAGTCCTTGATGGTGAGAGGACCAGCCACAACAGGGTAGGGTTGCTCCTCATCACACTAAAGGTATCCACATGCAGGTTCTGTCTGGCCTTGCAATCACTAGCTTTATCAGCTGGTATTGTTGTTGTCACTTAGCACCACTGTAAAGAAATCCAAAAGTGGAGTCACTTATTTCTCAACTCAGTCCTTCCCGGAACAGACCCCAGCCCGTCCCAGATCAACATCATGTAGCTAGAGATGGGGTTGAACTGAACCGCTGTATCCAAACTCCCTCCACCTTTCGGAAAATTCTGATCCAGCACTTCACAGCCAGGCCCCTCTTGCTAATGGGCTCGTATCAGAGCCCCAACTCTGGACACCTGCAGCTCAGTGGCACCAACTGCGGAGGGGTTGGAAGGACAAGTTTCTGGCACTTGCTCAAAGGGAGGTAGAAGGGAGAATGGCTCAACTGGTTTTAAGCAGTGGTTTTGTACAAAATCAGTCCAGCTGCTGCTGGAGTGATGCAGAGAGTTGTTCCAGCTATCTGGTTGCAATCCCACTGAAATCTGACTCAGAAGTGTGGTTGGGCCAAATGGTGTTGCGCCTGGGGAGTCTGTTCCTCTATGTGGGGCACAGAGGAGTCCTCTGAGGACTCGACTCTGGGAGGAACTGGCTCATGCATTGTGTCTGTAAAAGAATCCCCAGCTGAGAGAGACCTGGGGTTCCTGGGGGAGGGGGAAGGAATACAACCAGGGATTTGAATGGGGCCCCTGCCCAGGGGGACAAGTACACCGCGACTGGAATTTGCCCAGCCTGAAGAAACATCTGAACTGGAGCCACTGCTACAGCCATGGAGGAAAATGGAATCTGCATCTGAAATTCACAGCTCTAGCCCCTCTCTAATTGTAACAGCTCAAGAGTGAGGAAATGGCACTTTGTAAAATTACTTTATTATTACTGAGGCCCAAAGGCATATCTCCGCGCTCAGACTCATTAGAATGATATGCTTCCCTTAATATACTACATAGCCAGTCCTCATGAGGCATGTCGCTCTGAATCACTACACTCACCCCCTTGTTCTTGACTTGAGAACTATCCCACACCCTGGGATGATGGAAGTGAAAACTAAAGCAAGCAGACGTACTCTCTACTTAATAGCTCCCAGTTAAGATGCAATGTTTTTTTTAAAAGTGAGGGTAATTAACCAACAGAACAATGTGCCTAGGGGCATGGTGGAGTTGCCATCATTTGAAGATTTAACACCAAAATTTCTAAAAAAATACACTCTAGTTCAACCATAAGTAAACTTAAGTAAAGGAAGCTGTCATGGGATAAGAGGGAAGGTCCTCTCATGGATCAGTAATGGTTAAAAGTTCGGAAACAAGGGGTAGGAATAAATTGTCAGTTTTCAGAATGGAGGGAAGTAAATAGTGGTGTCTTGGGCCCTGTACTATCTGTACTGGGCCCAGTCTTTTCAACATATTCTAAATGATCTGGAAAAAGGGGGTAACACTGAGGTGGCAAAATTTGCAGATGATACAAAAGTACTCAAGACAATTAAGTCCAAAGCAGACTTCAAAGAGCTACAAAGGGATCTCACAATACTGGGTGAATGGGCAACAAAATGGCAGATGAAATTCAATGTCAACAAATGAGAAGTAATGCACATTAGAAAACATAATCCCAACTATACATATAAAATGATGGGGTATAAATTAACTGTCACCAGTCAAGAAAGAGATCTTGGAGTCATTGTGGATAGTTTTCTGAAAACATCCACTCAATGTGCAGCAGCAGTCAAAAAAGCTACCAGAATTTTGGAAATCATTAAGGGATAGATAATAAGACAGAAAATATCATATTTTCTCTACATAAATCCATGGTAAGACCACATCTTGAATACTGCGTGCAGATTTGGTCCCCCCTCTCAAAAAAGATATATTGGAATTGTAAAAGGTTCAGAAAAAGGCAACAAAAATGATTAGGGGTACGGAACAGCTTTCATATGAGGAGAGTTTAATAAGACTGACTTTTTAGCTTGGAAAAGAGATGACTAAGGGGGGATATGATAGAGATCTATAAAATCATGACTAGTGTGGAGCAAGTAAACAAGGAAGTGTTATTTACTCCCTCTCATAACACAAGAGCTAGGGGTCACCAAATGAAATTAATAGACAGCAAGTTTAAAACACACAAAAGGAAGTATTTCTTTACACAATGCACAGTCAACCTGGGGAACTCTTTGCCAGAGGTTGTTGTGAAGGCCAAGACTATAACAGGGTTCAAAAAAGAGCTAGATAAGTTCCTGGACGATACAGGAATGGTGTTCCTAGCCTCTGCTTGCCAGAAGCTGGGAATGGATGACAAGGGATGGAGCACTTGATTACCTGTTCTGTTCACTCCCTCTGGAGCACCTGGCATTGGCCACTGTTGGAAGACAGGACACTGGGCAAGATGGACCATTGGTCTGGCCCAGTAAGGCCGTTCTTATGTTCTTATGTTCTGAGCTGGATGTAGGAATCTCTGGGTGGAATTCTCTGGCCTGTGCTAGACAGGAGGTCACTTTAGGTGATCATAGTGGTCCCTTCTGGCCTTGAAATGTACAGCACCTAGCACAATGGTGTCCCGGCCTATGTGAGGCCTCTAGCGCTACCACAATGCAAAGGATAAATAATAGAGCAGACTCAGTGGCCACTTTTGCTCCCATCCTGGGCAGTGAGGTCACATAACTTTCTCTAATGCCCCGACCTCACACTGTAGAATGGAAATCCATCCTTAAGCGCATGATCATGTGAGAGCTGAGTGCCTTCATCTGCCATGTAGTTTAGTCCTGAGCCAGTGAATTTTCTCTGAGCAGCTACAGCAGACATGGACCAGTGTTCTCTGTTCTTCTCTGCCTTCCCCATCCTCCCATTGTCATTCATCCCCGGTTCCAAGCCTTTCCCACTCTCGCCGCTCTCTTTCTGCACCCCGTCCCTTTGCCAACATCCTCCTTTTCCTCTCCTGGTTTGTTAGTCTCCAGTGAACAGCGTCTACCAGCTGTTGATAGCGGCTCACCGACTACTGCTAGAAGAGCGATTTGTTTAGCTCTCCAACAATCAAAGATAATGGCTCCTCTAACATCCTTCATGAGTAAAGCTATTGAACATGCTCCCAACAGAATTATACACCACACAGTGAATAAAAGCCACAGAACACTGGCCGAAGGGGATGGATGTGCGTAGAGATTGGTGTGTCATGCATATATCTGCTGTTAAATCTTTGTGGAGAAATTAAGACTGACAGCTGGTCCTGCTGGTGAGTTACAGGATGTGCAGGTTAAGGGGGTACTCCCGTACTTTCAAACAGATGGCATCAAATTGGAGATGAAATGATAGGGAAGCAAGGTTTAGTAAGGAAACATCTGGCAGGTACAAGCTGAGGAGTCCCTTTTGGATACATTGCCCAGTACTCGCTAGAAATGGGTCCAGAATAAATACTTTTAGTCTGTCCCAGTGTGTCTGCACTCTGTCTTCTTCTGCATAATGGCTTTTATGGAATGCCATCAATTATCTGGAAAGCTTTCTCCTTCAACGTATTGATTGACTTGGGAGAAAATGCTGATGTGTTGATGTTTGCTAATAGCATTCATTAGAAAAGTAAATCAGTTTATGCCGTCTGTTAGAGGAAATTAAATGTGAGAATGGGTTCCCTAACATTATTAGAGAACAGCAAACACCAAATCTCCTTAAATGTCAGTAACATTATGTAACCATCTGTAGAGTTTACTTTAAAAAAATTCCGTTTATTGGTGGATTTGTGCCAAATCCACCCTAAGCTAATAAAGCCAAGGAATCTGTGGCTGTCTATTTTTTCTTCTTGATCTATCTATAGATAGACTAACAACATAGAACCCGAAAAGGTGAGAAAGGTTTATGTGATACAGTTCTATCCCCCCTTCCTTTTCTAAGATTTACCTTTAGAATACTGTTATCTTCATAGGGCTTCAGAACTTCATTGTCATGCAAGAACGTAGACTAGGTCCCAAGTAAAACAGAGCCAGCCCAAAGTCTGTCTTTCACTCTTATACATGTTGGTGAGTACTGACTACAGAAATTGTCCTATTGACATCAATGGAAAGAAGTGCTCAAAAATATGAGCATGGATTGAACAAGCTGGGCCTTAATAACAGGTTAAAAGGGCAATGTGTACATTATCTACAGTCTCTGGGTTTTCTCTGTGTTTAATTGATATATAACACCCATTATGTCATTTGCTCCAATAAATGGAATTTATTTCAAAAGTAAACTCTAATGTGAAGCTGTAACTTCATTTCATCTCCTTCCCTAAAGCAGATGATGAATATTTTATACTTAGATTCACTTTCATCTCTTGTAGCAAAAATGTGCATTGGGAAAACATGGAGTAACTAAAATGATTTTGAGTCTGAGTTTGTGGCAAGTGTGAGGAATGATCAAAATCATCAGAATAGCTAATAACATACCTATGATTTTCCGATAGCGCTGATCCACGTCAGCAACTCAGTTCTCCTATGTGGAAAGCAAACACACATTGGGAAGTTTGTTATAGACCAAGGGGACAGGTTCTCAGTGGGTGTAGGTGGGTGGAGCACCATTGGCTTCAAGACGATATCTACCTGCAGCTGTAGGTATAATATATTTCTGGGCCATGATCTCCTGGGTTACATGCAATGCAGCAAAGAATGGCTGGCCATTTAATCAGGGAAAAGATCTGTAGGGTTTCCAAAATAACGGAGACAATGGATACATGTACCTCTTGGATTCGTGACAAAGTTCCTATCTGCAAAGAACGAGACCAGGAATGTATCTCCTGAACCCCCATCAGTATATTTGTGCCTTTTATTAACTTATTGTGCTTGAAATATATCTGAATCCACTGAATTTCAGGAAATGGCTCCTATCTGTTTATTTAAATTAGAAATTGCTAACACTGAGTCTCAGTTTAAAGAAAAATTCACATTTAGATGTGGAAGGAGATGCTGTTATTAATCTCCCAAAAGTGCCTCTGTCCTCATAGAACTTGGCAATCTCTTGTCTGAGTGTTACAAAATAATTTTGATGGACAGTTCTGTGGGGCTTAACACTACAATTGCATCATACATGTACTGTTAGTTATCAGAATTATTTATTAGTCCTGAAAGCAACATGAAATTCCAGCAGTAAATATGGGGCTGCTGATTCCCCCAACAGCTGAGAATAATCACTCCCATCAGCTCTTTTTCTGCTACACTCATTGGGAAAGTCTCCTTGAAACTATACTCAGTTCCAGGAACACCCTTCTTAACATTCAAAACTAGACAAAAACTATCTGAGATATGCATCCCAAGCAGGGGCAGCTCTAGTCATTTTGCCGCCCCAAGCACTGCAGGCAGGCTGCCTCCACAGGTACACCTGCGGGAGGTCCTCCGAAGCCACGGGAGCAGTGGACCCTCAGCAGGCAAGCTGCCGAAGGCAGCCTGCCTGTCGCTTTAGAGGCGCCGGCAGAGCGCCCCTCGCGGCCGCCCCAAACACGTGCTTTGCGTGCTGGGGGCTGGAGCCGCCCCTGATCCCAGGCAAGGGAAAAAAACTGTGGGGAAAGGTTCCAGACCCAGCTGGATGAAAAACTACCTAAAAAAGGTTATTAGGAGTAATCAGAGAGCATACAAGGAATGAAAGAAGTGCATGGTCAGCAAGGAAAGCTACATCGTGGAGGTTAGAAAATGTTCGACTAAAGTGAGAATTGGTAAAGTTATGTTGATTTAGCTCCTGCCAAAGAAATTAAAATCAATAAGAGGTTTTTAGTTATATAACTATAAACAGGCAATGGAAGGCTGTGGTTGGGCTGTTATTTGGTGTGGATGGGAAGGAGAATAAAGATAATTCAGATATTGCCCAAAAACTAAATGAATAGTCTGCCTCGGTTTTCAGTAGGGATGATAATGTGGCACATGTGCATGAAGGTAGGACGGCTGGTGGAAATTAATGTGTAGAAATGGAAATTACCACATCTGAGTTGGAAGAAGAACTTTAAAGAGCTTAATGCATTCAAATAGGGGGGACTGGCTAATTTCCATCACAGAATACGGAAGCAACTGGTACATGAGATTGCTAGTCTGATAGCAAGGATTTTTAATAAATCTGTCTATTTGGGGATAGCACCATATGACTGGAGAATAGCTAATACCATACCTATGTTTAAGAAAGGGGGGAGGGGGAACATGATATGTTAGTCTGACCCAGGTAGCATGCAAGGCTTTACAATAAACCGTGAAAGAAATAATAATTAGATTCATGGAGTTAAATAGTAAAGGGGATGGAATGCAACATGGGCTTGCCCAAGGCAGATCCCCCCAGACTAACCTGATTTCCTTCGAGAAAATAATGATATTTAGACAAGGGAAAAGCAGTAGATCTGATATACTTGGAATTCAGTAAAGCATTTGAAACATGGCACCACTTGAGAAATTACTACATTAGAAATGATAGAGATTAGAATTGAAATTGTAAGGTGGAGAAGGAACGGGCTAAAGGGGAGAATGAAACATGCGGTGCTGAAAGGTGAATTATTGGACTGGAGGGAGGTTACTAGTGGAATTCTTCAAAGATCAGTCTTAGGACCAACCCTAGTCACTGTTTTTATTAATGACCTTAGCACAAATAATAGGAGCATGCAAATGAAATTTGCTGATGATACCAATTTGGGAGGTATCATCACTATAGAGAAGGACCAGAATATTATACAGAGAAATCTGGATGACCTTGACGACTGGAGTGACAGAATGGGATGAAATGCAATAGTACAAACTGCAAGGTCATGCACAGAGTGACTAATAATAAGAATAGTATCAGGTGTAGCCGTGTTAGTCTGGATCTGTAAAAGCAGCAAAGAGTCTTGTGGCACCTTATAGACTAACAGACGTTTCGGAGATGAGCTTTCGTGGGTGAATACCCACTTCATCAGATGCATGCCACAAGACTCTTTGCTGCTTTTAATAATAAAAATGTCTGCTTCAAGCTGTCATGCTTCCATGCATCTGAAGAAGTGAGGTTTTTTACCCACAAAAGCTTATGCCCAGATAAATCTGTTAGTCTTTAAGGTGCCACCAAACTCCTTGTTTTTGTGTTTACAGACTAACATGGCTACCTCCTGACACTTGCTTCAAGCTGGGGGCTCATTGCTGGAAGCGACAGAGGAGGAGAGAGACTTGGGCATGTGGGACGATCACAGGATGTCTATGAGCCATCAGTGTGATGCGGCTGTGAAAAAGATCCAGTCTGACGGTTTGAGCGGGCTGGACCTTTAACTGGCCATTGCACAGAGGAAGATTTCCACGGCACAATGACTCTGATACACTTGGGAAGCAGAACTCTTGAGGAAGAAGGTGCCATTTTACACAGTCACTTTTCAGGTTAGAACCTCACTTTAAAATAACTCTTATGACATGGATATTTCAAAACTCACCAGCGAAGTTATTTCCCCAGTTTAATAAATACATAATCACTTTGCACTTATATAAGGCGTAGCTTCAGATCGCTCTGCCATGAAACCAGAACATTAAATGCAGTGTTACATACTTGGAGACTCCAGTGAGTTCAGGGGAGCAGGAGTGGCGAGGGGGCCAATTCTGCCCTCACATACCCTGGGCAACTTTGCTGTGCTTCAGTGGGGTTTCCAGGAGGTAACTAGAGGCAGAACTGGGAACCCCATTTATAGTGTATTGTCTGACCAGCGGCTGCACCCTGCTGCAGACTGGCTCTGAACCCATTTTTGTGACTCACTCACGAGTTGCTGTCCAGATTAAACTACCATTAGGAATGGGTGGGTCTGCTGCGCTAAAATAAGAACGGACCTACAGCTTTGTCTGAAATTGGAAATGAGCCCTACACTGGTGCGCAGGGTTACAAAACCTTTTGCTGTTTCCTTTTTGTCTGTATGCCAGCTCTGGGCGCCTGAGGATCACAGGAAATCCTGCTCCTCTTGTCTTTCAGACCCAGCCAGAACCCAGGAGATCTCCATGGCAGACCTGGTCTGGAATTTCCAGCCAGATGGCCCCACCAAAGCATTTTGAGCCCCAGAGGGTGAACTTTTGGTGTTCATGTCTAGAGCACCTGAGAGCCGTGAGAGGTTGCCCAGAGGCTGATTCTCACCCCTCAGCATGGGGCTGCTCATACAATGAACTTGTGGTGATTTACAAAAGATCCAGCTGGGGACTAGAGCAGGCAGAGGGAGCAGAAGCAAAGGAACAGAGAGGCTGAGTGCTGATGGAGAGCGATGAACAGCAAAACTCTCGGAGAGGAGTATAGTGTGGCCTGGTGCCCTGGAGCCAAGGACGGCTGTCCCTGGAAAGAGCACCCTTTACGGAGGACAGCCAGGCCAAGTCCCCAGCCTGACACTACCCTTCCACGATCCATGTAACTCTCCTCTCTCTAAACACACCGTGAGCAACTCCCAACTTCTGGAGATGACAGGGGGCTTTTCATAAACAGATAGTTAAGGGTTAATGTCTCTTTTACCTGTAAAGGGTTAACAAACAGGGGACCGAAAAAACACCTGACCAGAGGACCAATCAGGAAACAAGATACTTTCAAATCTCGGTGGAGGGAAGCCTTTGTTTGTAGTTTTGGGGTTTTGCTTTGTTCTCTCTAGGCTCTGAGAGTGACCACACAAACCTACAGGCTCTCTAATCTTCTGTTCCAATTTTGTAAGTACAAAAGTAAAAAGACAGTTTAGTCTTTTTAATTGTTTTTCTGTATTTGCAACTGTGTATCTGGCTGGTAGAGTTTTAATGTGTATTTGGGTGAAAGTATTTTAAATTGTATTTCTGCTGGAGAAAGCTTTCTTTCTATTGTCTATAAGCTGTAAGACCCTGTAACTTTTTACCATCTAAATTGCAGAGATAGACCTTTTATTTTTTCTTTCTTTTTATTAAAAGTTTTGCTTTTAAGACCGGTCTGATTTTTTTCTCCTTGTTGAGGCTCAAGGGAATTGAGTCTGTATTTAACAGGGAAGGAGAAGGGAGGGGAAGGGTGGAATCCCTTTATTTTAGATTCACGGAGCTTGAATCTGGATTGCCTCTGGGGGAAGGTATCATTCCTCTCTCTGTGGTGATTCAAGGAGTTGAATCACGGTGATCTCCTAGTGTACCCAGGGTGGGAAAGAGCTGGGAGGAAGAAAGGACGGGGAAGGGAAATGGTTTATTCCCCTTTGTTGTGAGACTCAAGGAATTTAGGTCTTGGGGCCCCCAGGTAAGGTTTTGGGGGAGACCAGAGTCTATCAGGTGCTCTACTCTAAGTCCTGATTGGTGGCAGCAGTACAGGATCTAAGCTGGTAATTAAGCTTAGGGGAATTCATGCTAGTACCCATATTTTGGACGCTAAGGTCCAGATATGGGAATTATACTATGACAGGGCTTTACTATCATTTAAGATGCTGCACGCAGCTTCCTGAAGAGCTACAGCCACAAACCTCCACAAAACTCTTCTGTCAGCTCACTGCCTCCTCCCCATCCACCTGTGAAAATCTCCCTCAGGTGAGATCTAGACTCACAGCCCGATAACAAGGGAGTCGCATGACTGGGTGATGATTTGCAGCTGGTTCATTTCCAGACTGCACCAAGGAAACATCTATACATGCTCGTGCTCCACACCCTTCACTTCCTCACCCTCGCGTCCCACCCCGGCACAAAAGCGTGGGACCTCCTGCCACTTCTGGAGGGTGAGGTGCCCCGGTGGGCCAGCCTATATTCCACCCTAGTCCCGAGGCCCGCCGTGGATATCAGTTGGCAGCTCCTTCACAGGGCCGTGAGCACGGGCATGTATTTGGCATGGTTCACCCCCATCCCAGACACCTGCCACTTCTGCAGTGTGAGGGAGACTCTGGCACATGTTTACCTGGAGAGTGCCAGGTTGTAGCTCCTATTCTGGCTCCTCTTAGATGTCCTGTTAAGTTTTTGGTTGCACTTTTCCCCTCACCTTCTTATCTACACACTCCCTATCCGTGGCCCCACAAGCTCATGGAACCTCCTAGTCAACCTCCTCCTGGCCCTGGCTAAAATGCCCATCTATAAAATCAGGGAGACAAGATTGGCCAACAGGGTCTCCTGTGACTGTGGAGCCTATTTATGATCCTCCGTCCATTCACGCATCCGGACAGAGTCCCTCTGGGCGGCATCCACTGGCTCCCTTGATGCCTTCGAAGAGCAGTGGGCACTGTCCGGAGTTCTCTGCTCAGTGTCCCCATCAGGCTCCCTAGTTTGACCCTCTGACCGCACTCCTGTCTCTGTTATCTCATTAGTTGTCCCCTGGAATCACTTGGCTTCCAGGTCCTGTGACTCCTCCCCTTAGGCCTGGGGGAGGGTCCGTTAGCAGTGGGTGGGCTCTGCCTGCCCACTTCCTGGATCCCAAAAGAAACAAGGGACTCGCTTGTGCGAGGCAGTGAGCGAGTCAGAGCCTAAATCTAGAGCCCTTCCTGTAAAAGCAGTGCGGCCTAGAGGTGAGAGCTCTGGTCCTTCCATGTAATGACTATCACTCACCAATAAGTTGTTTCATCATTCACCCAGCCCTAGGTGGGTCTCCTCCCCTGCTCCTCGAGTGGGTGTGCGTTGTGTCTACCTGACCTCCTTGTGCCAGACTTCCCATGTGCAGCAACACTCACCCGCCTCCCGGGGGCTTGGTAAGTGTGATCAGAAGGGCAGAGGGCCACCATCATGGCTAGGTACAGCCCGAGCACTCTCTTGGTCCTTCCCTGACAGTGAAGCCGGAATGGGAAGAGGAGAGCTATGGTGCTCAGCAGAGACATTCCAGCTGCAGCTGCCCTGCTAGAGACGAGGGGGAACTGGCAACTGGGCATTTCTCCATGAAGGGCCCTCTTGAGTCACAAAATAGCCCAGCAGGCACTCTGGCAAGCCATCCCAGCTGCTGAGGTGGGAGGCAAGTCGTGAGGGAGGTGGGTGGTTGAGGCAGGGGGCCTGTCTGAGGGGCAGCTGAACCAGTCAATGGTATTTTAGAAGACGTCAAGGGCACCTGCAGCAAATGCAGGGCGCTTGTTATTCTGTATAAATCTAAATAAATCAATAACAGGTACTGACTATGGATTCAATGCCATCTGGATGGATGAATTCACAGAGCGGGAAGCAATATTTGCAGCCTTTGCTCTTTACTCTCAATGATCCCCTGAAAGGGACAACACCAGGAGCTAGGTGGTGGTCCCGCGGCCTTGGGCTCTGCTGGGGAAGTTATCACTAAACTAGCAGCTGAAAGCCCCTGCTGGTGCATGCATGTAATTCATAAAACCCAGGGCCGGCGCTACCATTTAGGCAGCCTAGGCAATCGCCTAGGGCGCCAGGATTATTCGGGGCGTGGCATTTTGCTGGGGGTGGGGGGCGGCAGGCGGCTCCGGTTGACCTGCCGCAGGCATGCCTGCAGAGGGTCCGCTGGTCCGCGGCTCCGGTGGAGCTGCCGCAGTCATGCCTGCGGACGGTCGGCTGCTCGCGCTGCTCTGGTGGACCTCCCGCAGGCATGCCTGCGGCAGCTCCACCGGAGCCGCGGACCAACGGACCCTCCGCAGGAATGACTGGGGCAGCTCCACCGGAGCCATGGGATCAGCGCGGGGGGCGGCGAAATGGCCGTGCGACTAGGGCGTGAGAAACCCTAGCGCCGGTCCTGATAAAACCACATGTGTAAAAAGGCCCAAAAAGGCTGAGAACTTAACAAATGCACAGTAACAGACCGTGAAACCCAGAGAGGATTGAACTGGGTGCTATTCTGAACAAAAAGAGATCTCAGCCGGCTTGTTGCTGAATCTACTGCTTCAGCACTGATGCTGACTCTACAGGCATTCTAGATTCAGTGACCCCAGACAGAGGGACACTCCTGGAATCTTACTGTACTGACACACCCAACTCTGTTCCCACTGGTACCTGTGCCGCCCTGGGGAAGGCAATGGGTGACATGCAGTAGCATGTGTAAGTCACATGGCTTCCACCAATACCTCTCTGTCCTCTCCCCAAATGGCACCCAGGGTGTCTGCAGTGCCATCAGCTCATGAGTCCCCCTGCTCCCATGCAAGCAGATGCCAGGCACCGAGAGAAGATGGGACCCCAGGTGTATCGTCCGTAAGAGGCTGTTATTCCTTAGGGGCTCAGCCAGCAGAGCACGCAAGCACATGCTTCACTTCAAGCTTCTCAGCAACCCACTGAAATCAGCTGGCACGACATACATGTGTAAAGGTCAGCACCTGCAGACGGGCTTGGCTGGATGGGGGCCACAGCTTTCCCAGTCTGTCCTCCTCAACCCCTGCCATCCCTCCTTCCCAGGGACCTGCTGAGTAATTGCCACAAGCAAAGAGAAGTGAAGAAAAGCAGGTGAGAGATGAAAAAGGGCCATGAAGGCCCATCTCACCCAACCCCTCTCCTCACCTACCCACAGCATGGGATTGTACAATGGGCTCTTCTGTGTTTGTCCCATTACGTGGCCACTATGTGTGTGTGCGGGGGGGGGGACGACAGGAAGGGTCGAGGAGCACATGGCCCTCCTGTGACCTTACTGAGCTCTTTGTGACCCTCCCCTTTTTGTGGCTGGATAACTAATGAATCCTTCACTCCTGGCCACCCACTGCTGCTCTTCATGCTGTCAGCAGGAACTGTATCATTACATCATGTGCAGCAGGAACTGCTTGGGAGACCTAGATGGTAAATGGCACCTCACTCTCTTGCTTCGGAGCCTTTCACCCAATACCACTTAGCCTAGTGTAGGAGAAGGGAGATCCCACCCCAAACACAACATGAACGTCTGACCACCCCAAACACAACATGAACGTCTGATACCGTCATGGTCATCGCTGATGTGAGCACAGTTACCACAATCGCACTGTGATCCAATCATCCCTGTATTCACACTGTACACACTATTGTAACAACCTTTGTACAAAATGTGCCTCCCGAGGCATCATTTGAAAAAGAACAACTCACTGATCATTAATATTCTACTGTGATATATGTACATGATGGGTATGAAGAGTTATGGGTATACTCTAGAATTATGACTAAAGTGTGTTCAAACCAGGCGCGGGGGAGGAGGGGGAGAGCTGCTAAGCAAGTCTTCTCTAGACAAAGGAATATGTTTGCTTCTCTAATCAGCAGGCAGAGACAGTGAATGTACGTTTACATATGAGGTAAACACAAATAACCAGTGGGGGATGAGCCAGCCTGGCTTCTACACCCAGAAGGAGAGAGAAGCCTGGTCTGGCTTTTGCTTTCCAGAGAATCCACTGCAAAGGTTTACTAGTCTATAAGCAACTGAATTAACTGATATTACTGTATGATAGAAGTGTATACAGTGAGGTCTTGTCTCAAAGCTAATGACACACTTGTGATTAATTCCTTGTGAGATGTATATATTAAAGCTATGTGAGGAAATGTGTATACTTGATATTATCATTTAAAGTCTCCCTGTTTAGCCACAGACAGAGGTAACCCCCAGACAGGAGAGAAGGCATAGATCTACCAGTCTCCTAGGAGATTAAATAAGGTGTGATCAAAAACAATGGAAGCCCTATTTACATAGAAGTCAGCAGGGGATGGGAAGTTCACAGGAAGAGAACAGCATGAGGTCATCCTGCCTCTTGAAACAAAGTCACTGAACCCTGGAAGGTATAAGCAAAGACAGAAACCATCTTTGGCACAGTTGGATACACACAACGGAACAGAGCTCTCGCAAGCTAAGATGGGTCCTTCAACCAAAGGGGGGTTGAAGTCTCTGGGAACTGATTATTCATGAGAAAAAAACATCTTGATCAAAGCCTGTACCTTGCCAGATTGAGTTTTAGACTTTTAGATGTGTGTTTCCATGTTGATTTGCCTGTAACCTTTTCTAACTTTATTTCTTTTACTGGGTATCATCTTACCCCAACTCCGTACTGTGTTTGCACAAAAAGGTGTATTTATCCCAGTGAAGTTAATACACTGTGATGTGTTTTTGTGTCTTCAGAGAAACAAACAAACCCCAATGTTTCTCTGACCTGTCCAGAAGAGGATTGGACATTGCAGAACACATGATTTTGGGGTAAAAATGGGCCTGGGAGCGTGTTAGGGTACCCTTGCTGGTTGTAACCCAGGCTGGTAGAAACCAGAGTGCAACTGTGGACAGGCTGCTGGGGTCAGAGTTGATGAACCAGTCTAGTCAGTGCACTGTCTAGTGGTCTAGTCAGTGCAGAGTCACTCAGGTTTGACCTGCATGCTGGTAGGCTGGCTGGGAGCATCCCAGCCTGGGAACTGCAGCAGCAAAGTATTGTATGGCACCCAGGGCAAGGGGTGACAACCTCTCCTGGGCCTGGATTGCACCCCGAACCCCAGGACACACCCATTCAGAAACTGCCACCTCTTTGCTTGTGGGTGGTTACCCACTGGAAAAAGCTGATTCTCCAGTGGTGACAAATGCAGGGATGGAACAACTTTGAACTTTCAACATTTTCTCTGAATTTCTTTCCTGACCTCGGGGTGTGCTACTGTCTTGTACCTCCCACACCCAGGGAAAGGAAGACACAGTAGGTCCAAAAATGCTGCCAGTAGTATTTTGCCCTTACTTTACATAGGTGTAAGTGACTGCACAAGGCAGGTGAGGGTCATAGAGGAAGGGGGAAGAGAGTTAGGAAGGAATATACTCACCCCAAGAATGGCATTAGGCTGGGGCTGGGCACTGTACACATTTTCACACCTTGCCAATGCATCACGTGTGAGCTACTTCCTTGAGCTGGCTGTGAGAACAGATGGACCAACCGTCTGGCTCAGTTTGGCAAAGCTGGTGTCCCAGGAGTTTGACTAAGCAGTAGGTTTTCATTTCTTCCTTTAAATGAGTCAGGATGACAGAACCACAAGTAATTCAACAGTGCAAGATGAGAGACGGAGGCTGTAGCTCAACCTAACACTAGTTAGTTTCTCAGGGCAGAGAAGCTGTTTTACCCAGGGTTCCAGGCCTGCAAACCTTTCTGAGCAGGAACATTGTTCCTACCCAGTTAATAGTTCCATGGGTTCAAATTCTCCTCCCAAAATGGTATAAGCCTGGAGAAACATCACTGACTTCTGTGGACTTTGGACTGATGCTGGGAAAAAGGAGATCAGAATCTGGCCCAAATGGCTCCAGTAGTAAAGTGCCCCACCAGATAGCAAGTATTTTTAGGATTTCACCGTAAATTTATACAGAACTGCAAACACCTACAAACACATCATCATCATCTATTTTACCATTCCTCCTATCCCCATATTATTATTTCCCAGCTAATGAATCTTCTACCCAGGCTTTGAGGTTATATAAACACAGGGTGCTCTGTAGTAAGAACGTTATTTAGATATTCTTGAATAAATTAATATTTTACGCATGCAAAATCTTAAAGTTCATGTTTGTGGTGAGTTCCTTATCACACCCACCAGCTCCTGAAAGCCTGCAATGCAGACTTCTATTATTTCTGCAAAAGCAAAAAGGAAATCAATAGAGATTCCATGTGTGTAATCCCTAGCAAAATTAGCACTTTCTCAACCTCTGCAATAATCTCCAGAAAAGCCCTCCAGGAAGCCACGCTATGAGGATTTGTTTTAAGGCATTTACACACTCGTCTCCAAAAAGAATATTTAACATGACGATCACCTTCTTCCCACCTCAGCACCCAGAATTTACAGAGGTGCTTAGCTGGGAGCTGCTGGGTGCTCAGCCCTTTTGAAAATCTGCCCTAAAATACAGACAGTTAGACGAGACTAGCCGGCAGGCCCTCCACAGTCATTTTCACTCAGTTACAGCCTGAACCTGGCTGAAGAGCCAACACTAAATGAGCTTTGAGGGAGGGCGATGTGCATTTGTGAATGGATGCCATTAAACAGCAAGAAACAGGAAAAGCTGCTGCTTCTTGTGGATGAGGTGGCGCCTGCTTTCCTGCATGTCTGATCCGTTGCTCAGCCAGAGAACAAACATGACCCATGTCAGGACTTGCTGACTAAGGAGATGGTTGGTGATGGTTGTGGGGAGTGGCTCTGAGCCTGACTCTTCTGCCTGCTCTTCTGCACTGAGCATATATCCTTGTGAAATTTAGCCCTGTGCTGAAGGCCAGAGCAAGGCCTAGACACTGTCTAAGTCCCATCTAAGCCCTAAGAGACTGTGGCACAATAGGGAATTTCACATTTGAAGGTTAACAACTAGGGGCCAGATTTTGAAAGGTCAAAAGCACCTTCCATAACTCCCATGGGATTTAGGTACCTAGGCACTATTGAAAATCCCACTAGGCACCTATCTGCATCATTAGGTGCCTAAACGCCTTTGAAAATCTGGCCCTGAATCACTTTTAAAAATAGGATTTAGGTGCCTTTGTAAATGTCACCCCTTGTCAATATTGACAGAAACCCAGTGGAGGGAAACATGAATGCATTGCAAACATATGCTACTTAGAGGCCTGTCTGGGATGCTGTGCCTCCCATGGGGAAGAGGGAATTAGCCAGTGCAATTACTGAGATGCTGTCAGTTATCTTTGAAAAGCCACACAGAACTTGGACTATATCAGAGAACAACAAATATCACACCAGTCTTTAATGGGGGTGTGGGGAGGGAGAGGCAGTCCTGGCAGTAAGTCTAATGTCAGTCGCCAGTACTGTACAATAGTAGAACAAACATCAAGAGAGAAAACCTGTAGTTAGCTGGAGAAGTGGAAACAAGAGCAATAAACATCACGTCAGACTAAAGATCAAATTCCCAGTGTACCGACTGAAGGGAAGGAGGCAGAGGTAATAAACTAGCCGCTGACTTAATTGGAGCTTTCAGTGCAGAATGCGACATCTTACTAGAAAACTTCATCAGCAGCGTTGCATGGACTGAATACCAGATCGAGGGCTGTAAACAAAAGGTAAAGAGAAAAAGTAATGTATTGTCTATGTGTATGTGTGTGCATGGTGGAGTGGGAGGTGTGTGATAGATCAGATTGTATCTAGTATTTTCTTTATCACAACAACCAGTTCATTATATCCACAGATTATACCAAATTGCAAAGTGATACAAACACTAGGGAAGGTAGAAAAACAAACAAAGGATCTAGAGAGTTTAGAAATAATGGGCAGAGAACACTCTCCAAACAGTCTCTCCAAAGGCTGCTCTTCAGTCAGCTCATATAAACTGCTCGTTTGAGGTTCCACTGGGAACAGCAATGGGCAGCTTACTCCATGAATAGCTTACACTCCATGCACACTGTGCAGTACTATGGCAAATAAGTCAATGGGACTGCTCAGGTGCTTAAAGTTTGGCACGTGCTGGAATATATTGCTGAACTGAAGCCTAAAAAGGAAGGTTAGTAATGCCATACACCAAGAACGGAAATCGCAGAACTACAGAAGCTGAAGTCCAGCAAGGACTGCAGATGTGGAAAGCTCACTGCATTATGCACATAGAACATGCTGCACGCCCTTATTATTTTCATTTGCAGGTGCACTGAAAACCAGTGCTACTGATGGAGTCAATCACTCCTTTGAGAGGGGATCCCTAGAACGTGCAATAAGTACAAGAGCAGACTATAGAGTTGGCGTGTAGGGAGGTGAGAACAGCCTGTTCCCGACTGAGCAGATTGGAACCCTGCTGAGCGAGGCAAATGTCTCTGCCCTCACAATTCAGTCCTGTCTTCCCAATGAAGCAATCCTCGAGAAACATGGAAACACTGCATGTTACTCAACTGCTCCTGAGAGCTAATAGCTGTGAGTCTGCATGCTATGCAGGAGCCATTCTAGGCCTGGTTTCAATACATAATTTACTGTAAAAAATTACAAGAATGCTTAAAATCTCAATGTGGCTCCTTCTCACCTGCGCTCCTGAAAGAGAAATGCCTTCTCTCCTGTAAAAGAGGGTTTTCCATTGCTGACAACCTGTAGAACTGATAAATGAAATTGTTTTTAATTGTTCACTTTATTAATGTAACTTCTGTTCACCATTTATTACACTTGTCTATATTGTAACTTATGTTCACTGTTTGCCATATTGTAATTCAAACCCCATTTTAAATGCTCACTCCATTTTGTAAAAGCTTCCTTCAACCTTCATTTTTGCAAACCCTACTGTAATCTTATTAGTTGAGTTTAGATGTGTGACTGAGGTATGGATGGATGATGGAATCAACTTCTAGCCCCAGCCTGTCCTGATGAAAGAAAGTTCAAACCCCACCGGCTGAAGATGCAGACAAGAGCCCTAACAAAGTAAGAAAAGTCCACTCTAAAAAGAAAAGGTACCATAGAAGGAAGATCAAAGCCAGGTCCGAGGCGGAAAGTCACACCTACAATTGACGGGTGATCAATCACCAAACCCAGAGGCAGCGTGACACAGCAAGACCTATAGACTCTGGATTCAAACTAAAGCCTACAAAAAGGATGGGTGAGATGGAAGATTTTGAAGGGTAACATTCTGCTGCCAACATGGAAGGACATCGGTGCAGGCCCAACAGAGACCCAGCTCGTCCTTGTGCCCGGCTTTCCTGGCCAGTTAGCCACCACAAGCTATGAACTCAAGCTGCAAAATCAAGCGACGAACTCAAGCTATGTCCAGGACTGGTAACTATGCAGCAGCTGCAGAACATTTGATGGATGTGTGTGTGTGTGAATGTATGTGTGTGTGTATAGGTAATAGGTATAATGTGTGTGTAAAAGGATTAAGATATTAGTTATTGGTCATAAATCAAATTGTTATCATAATAAATGTGGCATCTTTGTCTTGCCCCCTGAAAAGATCCTGTGTAGTTTTGCCTGCACAACAAACTCTTAAATCTCTCCCACTGGAACAGGAATCCATTGCCTTTTCACACAATTCCCATTTGACCCTACAAATATAAAACTGCAGCAAAACAATCTGGGCAATGCAAAGATTTCAGGTGAATGATGAAGAATTCTGAACTGATGACACCTCAAGGAGTTATCTCCTATATAGAGCTTGTCATATTGCTTGGCAAATAATAAATACATCCAACCAATGCGACATCAAAGGGTAACTCATCATTCCACAGATATTATTTACCAGCTATGGAACATGTTATTAAAATAATAGTTTTTGACCAGCACAACTCATATTACTGTATGGAACTCATTTTTCAAGAAACTCACATATTGTTTTTTCTTCTGACATCTCTGTCTTATACTATCAAACAATTTCTGCTGGTAGTTTGTTCCATAGTTAAGATTACAAAGTAATTCCCATGCTCTCGTAACTTTTAAAACATATTTACTAGTTACTGTGCATGCACAGGAAGCTCCATAGAAAGGGTTGCATCAGCTTTTTATGTTAATGTATACATATAATACGTGTGTGTATAACCCCCTGATACAGCAACGAGGCCTGATTACAGAATGTCTGCCTGTGTGGCGTTCACAGCTTATGATTGTATGAAATCATGTCATAACTGCAGCGCTACAGAAGCCTGCAACATATACTAATGAATTCTCCTGCACTTTTGCTCCAAATCTCTGGAATTCCCCAGATCATACTAATAACCAGCCATACTTATTAAGTGCCTGACATTGGGATTCTAGGCTTCTTACATAAAACCAGCAATAAAGTCTTCTAAAATCGCATTAAAAGATTAACCTCCCCTCACAAATTCTAAGCAGCTGGGACACTGCAAAGGTATCTGCTGAGCTTCTAATATGAGAGTGCATTGCAGATCCTGGGCAAAACTCTCCTCTCAGAACTGCACCTTAGCACACAAACTCTGGCATCTTGCTGTCCCGGCTGGGGAATGTTTCACAAGAGAGAGCAAATGGCAGGGGATCTGAGGCACTATTGTGGGGTTCTGAAATAAGAAATATGCTCCTAGTCACTACACAGCAAGTTTTGGCATCCACAATTGTAGTTAAACATAGGAGCAGTTTGGGAAACTGAGGCAGTATATCACATATGTCTATGGGAATGCAGGCCATAAAGGGAGAAATACCAGCCAGAATCTCCACCCTCCATAAGTGGTGTTGTAGTAAAGTGCTGAAAAGAATCAAGATTCAAAACAAGCCCAAAATTTTCTCTTCTGGGCTGGGAGCAATGTTTAGTTTGAGGACACCACTGCAGTTCCAACACTTTGGTTATGGGCAGGATCCGAGAACCAGCAAATCAGTGCTACAAATACAGGATTCTGATTCTACCACAGGATGTAGCTGAAAAAAATCAGAATTGTTACCAAGAAATTTCTCAATATAGCACCAAATCCCCTTGGTCACAGGGGATGAAGACTATGACTGGAGAAAGAAATGAGCATGGTTTATAAAATAATATATTAAAAGCATCCAGTCTGGCCCCCCAGAAAGTCCTTTAGGCCTTGTCTACACACAAAAGCTTTATCACTTTAACTAGACCAGGATAGTTAGAGCACAGCATCTTCTCCTTCCACACACAGAGCCTCCCACCCATCCTTCTAGTGTGATTCAGTTATAACAATATAAAGGTACCTTATTCCAGCATGGATCTATTAATAGATTTTAAGACGAGAAGGGACCATTGTGCTAATCTAATCTGACTATAGGATAACACAGGAAAATAAAATAACTCCAAAAATAACTCCTGTTTGAACTAGAGCAGATCGTTTTTAAAAAGTCCAATCTCTTACTACTGATGCCCAGGATCTACCAATCTGAGCCAGATTTGAAAGTGTAGGTAAAATACACTGAATCCTATCACCAGCCTTTTGGGCCACCCAGCTGTAACACCCAGAATTTGACTGAGAAGACTGACAACAGGTACAAACCCATGGAGAAAGTGACATTTGCTAAATAAAGATCCCTCCTCGTTATCAGCAGAGATAGCAGCTCCCAGGGCTAAAAGGGCAGGCGTGGTGTAAAGCGATAGATTCCATGGAAACACTGTGTGAGAGCCCTGATTTCTCAGGGAGGACTCGGTGGCTTTCCTTTGAGAAGAGGTTTTCACCGAGGGAGGCCATGGGTTTCTGTACTGAAAATGAATCACTGGTAAAGCACCCAGAGAAGGACCCAGCAGCCTTTCCAATACTTGTAACTCAATGCTAAATGGCTCACATCCGTGGAGTTAAGCACATTAACTGAGAACAGTAATTAGAAGAAAGGGACCTATTTTTAAGGACATTTAGAAAATTGCAGGCAAGCCCAGGCCAGCATTGCTGGGAAATGATTTCCCGCAATTGTTTTTCCCTTCCCATAAAAGGCAGGGAACATGGTGTCCCCTCTGCATCCATCACTCCCTCGTTTGCGATTCCTCTTCCCACTGGCATGGCCTGTCAAGGGCACAAAATGCAAATATTTTCCTCCCGAAACCTGGTGTGGCCCACGCTGCTAAATGAACTACGGCACCAGTCTCTGCCAATTTCCATATTAAAAACCTTCTGATTAAAGCCTGCCCTGGCCCCTCTGGGAAGCAGGCATGTCTGATGTCATTAGCAGCTCTGCTACATGCTAATCAGAGAAGAGCGTGGGTTGTTGGAGCAGGGCTCCAAACCCAGCCAGCAGGTGCCTCAAGACAGGGGGCATCTCCTTTTCCTGTCAGGCCCCGCTCCTTTGAATCAGAGACTGGAGATGGAAAAGGTCACATTCAGTCCTGGAGAAGGGCTGATGCCTGCACTATACTCTCCAGTGCTTCTGCAAAACCAGATTGACAGCAAAAGCCTGAAGAGATACGGGGTCCCCCGTTTCTCCTAGGAGATTCCAGCTACAATGTGTCTGACAATATCTATCTATCTCACCACTACGGAATGTCCCTGGTAGTCAGCCTGGATTGCCCTCTCTTTGCTTCTTTCGCTGTTTATGTCCCACACATCAGACCCTGCTCTCCATCATTGCCATTTACACCTACACAGGTTTCTCCATGGCAGCCACGCCCCCCATTAGGGTCAAACTGTGGCATTTAGCCCCTGGTGTGAGTAGGGGGTATGAAGCATCCTTGTGCTATGGGGAGCTCGAGGAGGGTTCTTAGCTCAGGAAGGCCCAATCCCTTTCTGGCCTGCTGATGCACTAGCCAGCTCTGAGGGCAGGTGTCGGAGCAGACAGGTGAGTTCCTGTCCTACCCCTCCTTGCTCCATTTACAGTCCAGTGCCCCAGGGAGCAGTGCCCACAGGGACTGCAGAGCAGACAGGTTGTGATGTCTCATTCCTGGGTTACCTCTGAACCTGAGCCTGCTGGAGCATGAGTTATCAGTTACCTGCCGAGTTCAGCCAATCCACAGGCTTGGTGCCACCCAGGTGATCCTGAGGCAGGTATATAGTCTCCTAAGAGAAGCAGACTCTCCAGTCTGCTCGACACTGCCTAGTGCGACCACCCTCTTTGTCAGTGGTCTCAGAAGACTGCCCTTGCTCCTGGGCCTGCTCCAGCCTGTGCTGAGTCTGTTTCCACCCCAGCCCCCTGCCCCACAGCCTGCATCTGCTCCTGCCTCAGCTGGCCACCCGCCCACAGGTCCTCATGCATGTGGCAAAAGCACTGGGCGATGCTCCATGTATGGTGCCCTCCCCACCCAAAAATGGGCCCCTTAGTCTGGCCTTTGCTGCTGTTTGCCCCAGCTCTCCATATTTAGCTCTTCCCCCATGATTCACCCCTTCCTCTTCCTGACCATTGTCATTGTTCTTCTCTGAACTCCAGCCCAGCGCAACCGGCCATCCCATCCCCCTGGTGCCCACTGGAGGTGATAGCTGGTGCTAAGGACATGCAGTTATTATCGAAGTCAAAGTCCACTGACTTTAACGGGAGCAGTAGAAGGACCAAAACAGCAGTGAGAAATGCCTGGGGTTTTCCCTGAAGTGTCTTGAGGAACGGCAGCTGCAAATGGGGTCTAGAAAAATAAGGTGCTATTGGAAGAAGATAAGAAATGTCCACATAAATGCTCAGTGATGGTCGGAGTGCGAGTCGCTGGCCAGACCTGGGGCTGGAGGAAGGGAAAAGGCTATCTTCTCAAGAGACAATGAAAACTTTTTGCATAAAAAAAATCTTGTTGGAAAATATAGCTCCATCAAAATGGAAATTCTCCCCAGGAAAACATGGGGATTTTGATTATGTTTTTTAAATGTTCTGATCAGGAGACTAAAAAGAATATTTTTGGTTTAGAGGCATAATTTCAAAACAAAAATCGTCTGTTTGACATGTTGAATCATTTAATTTTGAATGAAACTATCAAAGTTTCCTGTTCTGGCATCTCCGATGAGAACTTTTAGGAATCCCTCATGTCACAAAAATATTTTGATAGCTCAACTTTTTGTTCCCAGTCGGAAAGGACACTAATCTTGAAATTTCCAAATTTCCTGCATTAGGAACATTTTTCAAACAGCTCTGATGCTGTGACGAACTGGGAAAGTTCTTAATGTTTTCTCTGAATACCTTGTTGGTGCCTCAGTGTCCCCATGGCAGTTCTTAAGTATCTGGCAGAGCAAAGGGCCAGTGCACCTAAATGCCTGACACTCTGTCTCCTAGCAACTGATGGCCTGGGCCCCTCCTCTGCAAAGGTGCCAGCTGAAGGTGTTGGAGACAAAGGGATCAGGTGACCTCCTGGCCCGGGAAAGGGGCTGAGGAGAGAGGAGGGGCTGGGAGTGGTGGTTAGTCTGGAGCTGGCTGGGGCCAAGGGTGGAGGGCAGACCTGGGGGTCTGGCTCACTGCCCCCCAGAATGGACCCAGCCGAGGGGTCCGGTTCGCTGTACCTACAAGCTCTGTTATAGACCCTGTTCCTGTCGTCGAATAAACCTCTGTTTTACTGGCTGGCTGAGAGTCACGTCTGACTGCAAAGTGGGGGTGCAGAACCCGGTGGCTTCCCCAGGACCCCGCTGGGGTGGACTCGCTGTGGGAAGCGCACGGAGGGGCAGAGGATGCTGAATGCTCCAAGGAGAGACCCAGGAGGTGAAGCTGTGTGAGCTTCTTGCCCTGAACAAGTCTGCTCCTAGGGAGAGGAGGCTCCCCAAAGTCCTGACTGGCTTGGTGGGGAGCAGTTCCAGAGCATCACCCGGTGACTCCGTGACAACTGGTGGCAGCGGCGGGACGTACTGCACCCCGTGAATGGCGCTGCTTGCAGTAAGTGACTGGGGAGCAGTAAAACAAAGGAGGGATAATGAGGACCAGGCATGCTGAAGGCTCAGAGTGGGACGGTTTCAGGGGGCAGTTAACCTCTGGGAGTGTGTGACCAGCGAGAAGGACTGTTGGAGTAACAGGGTCCCCCTGAGGACTGCAGCAAGCAGTCTCAGGGGCGGAGGAGCTTGCCGCTCGACCCTGGGAGAGAGAAGGATCTTTGCAGTAGCAGGGTTCCCCTGGGGATTGCAGGAGCAGTCCCGGGGCGGAGGAGTCTGCAGCTCGACCCTGGCAAAGAGGTGGTGATCACGGGAAGGGCTGGCACACCAGGGGTTCTTCCTGGAAACCATGCGGGAGCCAAGAGCACACAGGCCTGTGAGTCCAGAGCCACTTGGGAACGGTGAAGTGATGGCCTATCACCATCTCCTTGAGAAGGACATTGTGATCCTGTGCACAAAGGGAGGGTTACGCATGGGGAAATTCACCAAGGCACAGTTAATCGTGCAGTTGGAGGAAAAGCACCGCTCTGAGGAGCAGATTCCTGGCCCAGATGGGGCTACAAGAGGATCTGAGAGCAGCTGGAGCATCAGCCAGGCATCCCCGGGAGTCTGGTCCCCAGTCAGACGAGGGTCTTCACGATTGGGTTCCCCATCAGGAGATTGGAGACGGATGGGATGGGAGCAGAACCTGAGAGAGCGAGAGGACCGTGAGAGAGAGCAAGAGCCCGAGGAAAAGCTGCATGAGAAGCAGCAGCAGCGTGGACTGGTGATGGTGGAGCAGAGAGACATAGGGGGCTGCCCAGGGGTTAGTGGGGAAACACGCCTGCGGGGGCGAGACCCTCGGACAGAGAGAACTGTGGTGGTGCAGCCCCAGATGCTGAGGGACTGTGGGACCTGGGTGAAGTTCCCTGGGGTGAAGCCCCTTGCCCTGCCTATGGCCCAGATCCCTGTGCAGACCCAGGAGGGGTTGGGCTGGCTGGTAGTTGGGGTTCTCCAGGATATCGGCTGGGAGGCCCTGTTGGGGGGTGACTGTCTCCCCATGGGACAGGATCCAGGCCCCGCTCCTGTAACGGCCGAGGGTTTGAATTCAAATCCAGGGAATCAATTGGCTAGGATGGAAATGGTCAGTGAAAATGCAAATGACCTGGCTGGCAGGGGGGAGGGGCTGCTGGGCTCAGGATACCTGCCTACCTGTAACCAGCCCCCTGGGGCTGAGTGGGAGGGAGAGATGCTCCCCGCCCCCCTGCACACCGGAGAGGGGGCTCACGCTGGCTCTGATGCTGTGACCAGAGCAGAGAGCTCGCTGCCTGCCCCCACTGGGACAGCAAGAGCAGTGCTGAGCATGGGGGGAGCTGAGACCCCAGCTGCGTGGGGGGACACCCAGGCAGGGCAGGTCAGCTGCCAAACAGGTTTGCCTGGTCCAGACGTGCTGCTGGGAAGTGATTACACAGCAGGGAGGGAGCTACCAGGGACGGGGCTCAGGGGGGCTGTGACCCCAGGCCCAGCCAGCGAGAGGGAGCAGGTCCCACTCCCTGCCCCAGCCGCTGAATCCCAGACCGAGCTGCAGAGGGATCCCTCCTTGAAGAAGCTGCAGGAACTTGCTGGCCACAGCGCTGCAAACCCCCTTGGGGAAGGCTGCAGGGACAGAGTCCTGCAGGAGAAGGGATTCCTGTACCGGGAATGGGCTCCCCAAGGGGAAGTAGAACTGGGGGGAATCGGGAGGCAGCTGGTGGTGCCCCAGGAATCCACAGGGTTCTTCCCGTTCGAGCTGCTGGATGGGAGGAGAGTGAGGGGACCCCTGAACCTGAAGAGGGAGGATTGGATGAAGAAGGGGGAAGACCCCCAGGGGGATCTCTTCCCTGAGGTGGGAGACAATCTCCCCATCAGGTGTTTCCCATTCAGAGTCACTGGGAAAGCAGCCCAGAACCTGGAGAGAGAGGTCAGGGACATGCTGCCTTTAGATGGGATCCAGCCATTTTACAGCCCATGGGCCTCACCCGTGGGGCTGATCCCCAAGGGAGACAGGATGATCTGGTTTTATGGGGGCTATCAGAAGCTTAAAGCCATCACAGTGTCCGATGCCCACCCCATGCCTAGGCCTGGGGAGATTCTAGACAAGCAGAGGGAGATGGAGAACTTGGCCCTGGCAGACACTGATAACATGTGCATCTTTAGCCAGACCTGGGAGGAACAGGTGTCCCAGGTGAAAAGGGGGATGGGCTGCCTCAAGGAGGTGGGACTGACCTTAAAAGCTGGAATGTGTAAGGGGGGACGGCAAAGGTGTTGTGTCTGGGCCACAAAGTGGGAAGCAGCTGCCCAAGCCCAAAGCTGGCCAAGGCCAAGAGGGGGGCTCTTAAGTGCTGGGAGAAGACCCCGTCCCAGTTTGAACCCCAGAGGTATTGGGGTAGCAAAAGGGTTCAAGCCGCATAAACCTTCCTACATGCGGCCTGCAAGTGCCATCAAGCACACCCGACCTAAGGGAGGGCGTGAGACTGGACTGTCCTGGTGTAACTCACACCAAGGAATGGGAGAGATGCTGGGGCATCCATGGGAACGTTGGTGGGTTCGAACTTCCCCAGGTCACTGGCTGGAGTGACCTCGCTCAGTTCGGTCTCGAAGGGGGGAGAGATGTGACGAACTGGGAAAGTTCTTAATGTTTTCTCTGAATACTGTGTTGGTGCCTCAGTGTCCCCATGGCAGTTCTTAAGTATCTGGCAGAGCAAAGGGCCAGTGCACCTAAATGCCTGACACTCTGTCTCCTAGCAACTGATGGCCTGGGCCCCTCCTCTGCAAAGGTGCCAGCTGAAGGTGTTGGAGACAAAGGGATCAGGTGACCTCCTGGCCCGGGAAAGGGGCTGAGGAGAGAGGAGGGGCTGGGAGTGGTGGTTAGTCTGGAGCTGGCTGGGGCCAAGGGTGGAGGGCAGACCTGGGGGTCTGGCTCACTGCCCCCCAGAATGGACCCAGCCGAGGGGTCCGGTTCGCTGTACCTACAAGCTCTGTTATAGACCCTGTTCCTGTCGTCGAATAAACCTCTGTTTTACTGGCTGGCTGAGAGTCACGTCTGACTGCAAAGTGGGGGTGCAGAACCCGGTGGCTTCCCCAGGACCCCGCTGGGGTGGACTCGCTGTGGGAAGTGCACGGAGGGGCAGAGGATGCTGAATGCTCCAAGGAGAGACCCAGGAGGTGAAGCTGTGTGAGCTTCTTGCCCTGAACAAGTCTGCTCCTAGGGAGAGGAGGCTCCCCAAAGTCCTGACTGGCTTGGTGGGGAGCAGTTCCAGAGCATCACCCGGTGACTCCGTGACAGATGCTCACTTTAAATATCCTTATAAAACCCTGTTTCAGAATGAGGTGAGAAATGGGGGACCTTGAAGCCAAGAGAGGTAGAAAATGAAACCCTGACAAATCACAACGCTAAATGCCGGAGCAATATTGGGATTGTTGGCCCTTATCCCAGCGTCTCATCAGGAAGACAGCAGCGGAGCACCAGTATCTGCAATATTATTATGAAAGACAAAAATGAGGTCCCAAGATATTACAGACCAGTAAATCTGACTTCAGTGCCTCATTAATTGTGAGGAGAAGCACAGAATCAATCCATTGTAAGTACCTAGAAGAAAATAACTTGATAAACAATGTGGGTGACATGGTTCTGTCAAAAATAAATCAATGCCAAGCAAAGTTAATTTCTTGGAGAGGATAACAAGCACAGGTCCCATCCATACTGACCATGTGTTTGTGCTGAGATAACTATACCATAGGAAGTTAAGATGAATAATTTGTTGCAATAGTCAAAACTAGGTTGAACAAAATGCTACGCAGCAAGGGTATTTATGTGGCCATCGTATCTGAGCAGCTAATCCTCTAACATACACCCCTGTGAGATTGGGCAAGGCCCTTTGCCCATTGCACAGATGGGGAACGACGACAAAGTGTAACTTCTTCAAGGTCACGTGAGAAGCCGGCAGCAGAGCAGAGACTTCCAAGCCCTAGGCTAGTGCCTTACCCAAAGGACCATCACAAGCTAGTCAGACTCCTGGGAAATGTCCTGCAGAGGAAAATCCTCTTGGGGACCATGGGGAATGACTGCTCAATCTAATGTTGCGTCTTTGATGAAAAGAATGACTTTTGGGTCCAGAGCATGGTCAAGCCTGTAATTCAGACTTTGGCCTTGGCTACTAAAAAGCTAATTCATGCAAATTGTGCTGTCATGAGAAAAGCCTGATAAATGGATACTGCTATTTTTGGAACTTCTCCACACAATAATTAATTGTATAGCTTGAAATGGCCCACTCACTAGCCTTGCATCCATTAAAGCTTGTAAACAACTCCTTGGAATGGCTGCAAAGCAGAAGAGCTGAGATGTCATGCAGTCCAGCTAGATCCCAGTGGGGAGGTTGTTCTTGCAGCCATTGCTGCATATGATATGACACAGCCCTCCCTCGGCTTGGCACTGGTGCGTAAGTGACTCCTGCCCAGCCCTCTCTTTAGTGATTCAATTACTATGATTCAGTTCTGTCCAGGTTCATGACTGGTATTTCACACATGGCAGGGACTGCACATTCCTCTACATAGAAAGGCCAACTGCCTGGTCTTTCCCACTCCAGCAGAGCTAGAGGATGAGAGTGATGGGAATGTTTTCCTCCCTATGTCTCCCACTGAGGAACATTGACCTGACTGAGTTGGAGAACATCCATCCACTTTTCAGCCTCCGGCTTCCATTACACGTCTCCCATTGCCATGGAGGAGTCTGCTACTGGGCAGATGCAGAGGAAATGGAAGGGGGAATGGTTGGAGCATTGATGGGAAAAGACTTGCACAGCGCCACACTGCAGTGCTTCAGTATTGAGAATAACACTAAAAATCATGAAACTAGCCCCCACCCATCATAAGATTCTTAAAAATAACATATTTTCTGTTCTTTTTATTTGCTTAAGATCATACTGGAAGTTACATGCTCAAGCTTTTCTACACAACCATAAAACCTAGAAGCTTATTTTTTAAAAAATGAAAGCTGAGATTCCTGTGAATTCACAGGACTCTAGGAGCTGAGGCTTTAAGAAAAACACCAATTATCATAACTCATGCTAAAATTGCAAGAGTTGTCAACTGGGCAAGTCCTGCCACAGCTGTAGTCAAGGTGAATAAAACGTTTTCATTCACCCATTCCTCTATAGCAGTGATTTTCAACCTTTTTCATTTCTGGACACCTAAAAATTTTCAAATGTAGGTGCAGACCCATTTGGAAATCTTAGATACTATCTGTGGACCCCCAAGGGTTCATGGACCACAGGTTGAAAACCACTGCTCAAAAGCTCAATGCTTGTATAAATTCTTTTAGTACCTGCCACCTCTTTTATCCTTCCTGGACCCACTGACCAAAATCAACACTGGCATCACCTGTGTCAATCAATGGAATCACTGAATGCCAGGGATGATGGTAACCCATTACACCCCCCCTCTCGACCCATGTAGAGAATGAGCCCCTCACAGAAGTGAGAACTTACCCATCCTACTACTCTCATGCTTTGTTATTACTGTTCTAAAGAGCCTTGAATGTTTCAGCCTTTCCTTAAGTAGCCAGGCTGCTGCTGCTTCCTCCTTGCATCTTCTAGTTCAGTGGAATTTTTAGTCTGTTTTGCCTTAATTACAGAGTCATTTAGAAATGCAGTAATGTGTAAATTGTTAATGTGTTCAGTGAATCTGCGGAGCCCTTGCCAGAGAGAGTCCCTTAAGGCACAAACAAGATGCTGTATCTCAATGGATAATTTCGCTCTACAGATCTGGGTTGTGTTTTTTTGAAAGTCTAGCTGTTTTTAACTATTCTCTGCCCTTCTAACCAAAAAGGAAGGTGTATTTCACTTTTTGGAAAATCACTGTTCCATTCAAATAGCTCTGCCTTGCTGTCTAATTGTCACAGTATTAATATATGCTCTTGGATGCTTTCAGTTTGCAAAGTCATCACTGCGGAAAAAATGAATATACATTATCTGCATTTCTGCAGACACATACATGTCTCCAGCACGAATTTAAATAAACAGCAAAATTATCTAATGCCATATCCAGATGCACCAAGCAGGGAGCAATTCTGGCCTCATTTCCTTACAGATCACATGTAGGCTTGAAAAGGAATCTTTGGCTGCATGTAGCTACTGGTAAGATAATGGAGGATGAAGTGTTGGATCAAGTTGCTCTACCAAGGTGCTGGACATCCTCAAGTCCTCTTAACTGCAGTGAGAACTGAGGGTGCCCAGACCTTGCAAAGGATGAAGTTCCTACCATGCACAGCACCAGCAGATGGCCTGTGCACTCAAGCTACAGCTGAGTGCAACATAGGCCTTTTGCCGGTCCTGGCACAGCAGGGAATTTTACCCAGATAGAGCTCAGCATCGTGCAGGATTGAGCCTTAGTTTGATTGGGGATTGTAGATGACAGATTAGGGGCCTCAGCCTGCAAATATTTACACCTATGCTTAACTTTAGGCATCCAACAAGTCCCATTGATGTCAGTGGGGATACTTAACAGGTGAAATCCTGGCCCCAGTGAAGTCAATGGCAAAATCCCCATTGATGTCAGTGGGGCCAAGTAAAGTTAAGTGTGTGAATTAGTATTTGCAGGCTTGGGACCTAAATTAGCAAGGACAGTCCCTGATGCTCACTGACACTGTAACCCAGTGCTCAGGAGGTGAAACACGATGATCCCAGTGGTCCTTTCTAGTCTCATACCTTATCAGTGGATTGATTAATCAATGTGATGAGGCAAGTATAGCCCTGAAGCAGAATGTTTAATTGTCTGAGTTTTGTTTTTTTCTAAATGTGCCTCTATGATCTGGCCTTGGATGCTGCCAAGGTTTGATGTGGTGTATATAAGGAGCAAATCTGAGAAGAAACAGCTGTGTTTGTGGAGTTACCTTTGTGGAAAAAGAGAATATTGGAGGGATAAATAACTAGCTCTGAAGAATCGTTTCTAGTATAAATCTGCAGTTATGTAAAAAGGCTATTATTATTGTTTATAATAAATAAATAAATAAATAAATAAATAAAATAATAATAATAATAATTTAGGACCCAATCCTACAAATATTAATGCATATACTTACATTATTATTATAAAGTAATTTACAAAACCAAAGAGCCCATGTTGTAATATATGCATAAGGATGTCTGGGTTAGTTGAGCTTCAATAAAAATAATAAGTGTCCCAAATAGCTGGCCAAGGAGCCAGTTGATATAGAACCATTCTGGGTTGGTTAACATTCTTTTTAAAATGAATTTTTATTCTTCCCATCTCCTTTCTGTTTCTATCTTGCTTGAGAAATGGAAGCATCAAAATGCTGCAATAAATTTTGATTTATAATGTTGTAGCACCTAGGACCCCTCGTGGACCAGAAAACCCCATTGTGCCAGGCGCTGCACAACCACAGAACCAAGAGATAGACACTACTGCAACAAGCAGCCAATCTAAATGACGTTGTTGAGAAATGTTTTTCTTGTCTATTTCCAACTCAGCTGGAGCCAGAGAGCAGGGCAGATCCCAGGATTAGTCTGTCCTCACAGCTTTCCAGACCACAAAGGCTGGTGGAACTGTGGGTTATCATGTTACACATGTGCTTAATATTACCACCACTGCCTGCTGGAGCAAGCACTGCTGCTCCACAGCCAGGCAGCTGCACTTGCATTTCACTGGCTGGGTTTTATCTCTTGCTGGAATCAAGAGCCAAATACATTTGTCTTGGCTTTGATTCTGAAATGACGTCCTGAGCGAGGATCCACAAAATCGTTGGTTGGTTTGTTTTCTCAAATCCCAGGAGACCCAATGCATTACACAATGGATCTGAACACAATGGATAGGGAAGAAGGTGCTACATTAGCTCCACCGAGTCTCTTATACTCAGTAAAAGTTTGGTTGGTCAATAACACTCCTCACTCGTAATGTACACAGAGGAAGAGGACCTTGACAGTACTATCAACAGACTTCAATCCCCACCTGTGCTCACAGCAGACAAGAGCTCATCCCCAACATGGGTTCTGCCTTACCAGTCATTTGTTCTGTGAGAACCAGCATTTGATCACCTTTTGCTGGCTGAGGTCCGTGAGTTTAAGTCAGTTCCATTAGGGAAAATTGTTTGACTCCTCTCATTTACATTTCCCTGCATTTACAACATCCCCTTCGTTTTATTCCAGTTTAGCATCCTAGATGCATTATGATTTATGCAAGAGCCTTTCTTTGATCTCAGACAACTCAAGAAGCTACCATGATGCCTCATTTTCTCAGTCTGAGTGGGAGTTGCAGCAGGCTAATTCTAGGGCTGGACATGTATCTTTTAGCAAGCTGTGACAGAAGAAGCTGTTCTCCCTGCAGAAATTACTTGGTAAGATGTGATTTGATTAGTCTGAACTGGAGCACCTACAGACAGAGCTTTGTTTAATTTGAGCTGAGGGGCTGTGACGTTGCACTCTACATGATTTTATGAAAGTATGCCGATGAGTGTGAACATAATCTAACTAAAATATGCTTCATGCAAAAGGTGTCTTGTAAGGTATCATTACAAAGCTTATAATCTACTGAATGTGGTCATCCTATTTATATGAATGTATCATTCTTGTATCTGAAACTAGAAATATGAAATATAAGTCTGAGGGCCTATTGTAATTATGCAAAGAGTGAGCCATTAATGGTAGTTTGGAATCATGATGGCTCCCATTAATCAGGACAATTGTCTGTAGATGGCTCTGTTTTACCTGTAAGTCTTCCTGTATACCTGTGTGCTGGCAAGGGGGTAATGAAGTCTTACAGTGACATGTGATCATGTCACCTGAACTGGAATCCATCTTTAACTTGGTGCTTTTCCATTGAGAAGCAGGGGTAGGAACCCAGAGAGGGAAAAAGGATTCCCGCCTTATGCAAAAGCTATATAAGTGGGTGGAACAGAACAAATGGAGTGGCTATCATAAGAAATCCCCTAGCTACCACCTGAGTTGGAACAAGGGCTGTACTAGGGGAAAGGATTGTGCCCAGACTAGAAAAGCATCCAGTCTGGGAAAGAAACTTATTGAAACATCTCTGAAGATGAGATTTTATCTGTATTCAGTTTGATTACTGTACTAGGCTTAGACTTGTGTGTTTTATTTTATTTTGCTTGGTAATTCATTTTGTTCTGTCTGTTACTACTTGGACCCATTTAAATCCTACTTTCTGTATTTCATAAAATTCCCTTTTTCTTATTAATTAACACAGAGAATGCATTAATACCTGGCGTGGGGGAGGGGGGCAAACAGCTATCCATACCTCTCTATCAGTGTTATAGAGGGCAAACAATTTAAAATGGATTTATTTGGGGTTTAGACCCCATTAGGAGTTGGGCATCTGAGTGTTAAAGACAGGAACACTTCTTAAGTTGCTTTCAGTTAAGTCTGCAGGTTTGGGGCACATGGTTCAGACCCTGGGTCTGTGTTGGAGCAGACTGGCGTGTCTGACTCAGCAAGACAGGGTGCTGGAGTCCCAAGCTGGCAGGGAAAGCAGGGGCAGAAGTAGTCTTGGCACTTCAGTTGGCAGCCCCAAGGGAGTTTCTGTGATCCAAACCATCTTCTGAAGTGCTACACAAATTAGTGAGGCACAGCTGCAATGCCTTCACCAGGCAGAGCAATTTGATAAGGAAGGGTATTTGTTTTTAATGAAAGTGCTTTAAGAGGTTGGGCTCATTCCACAGAATGAGTGACACTAAAGCAGGGAAGAGCCATGTCAGGTAAACTCATGGGGCGGGACCATCAGGGGGACAGCGCTGAAATACATCTAAGGCAGATATAGGTGGCAGTCATGGCTCCAGAGAAAAGGTGGAGCAGAAGCATTGGCAGAGGCCGCTGTGATCGGAGAGCACAAAACAACTCTGTGTGAATGTACGGCCAGCTCCTTCCATATGCAACAGGACAGCTCTACATGGTAGAAATGGGGTTCCAGGGAACTGGGCCAGGCAATGCAAACACAGGTCCAGACTAGGGAAATGTGTTGTGTTTAAAAATAGGTTAAACATATCACTTTGAAAACCAGGATTGTCTCTCACAGGAATTAAACATTTCACAAGGGCTCTCTGAAATCAGGATGATAAGTCAAAACAACCAACATTTTCATGAAATGGAAAATTCCAAGCACTTTCAAAGGAAATGTCAAAATGGAAAAAAATGATGCTTTAGATTCAAAGCAAATTATATGTCATAAGAATTTTCATTCTGATTCTCCCAGTTGGAAAATTGGAACTTTAGTTGAAATCAGCATTATTACACAGAACACGGTTTGATTTTGATTAAACCACATTCTCTAATAGAAACATTTTTGTGCAGTAAGATCTAGTGTCAATCTCTTTTAACTAACATGCTAAAACTAGAGCAGGGTGGGACCTGAATTTTCCAGTTTACAGGAAATTCTGCAATTTCAAATGGTTTTGCATTCTGAGGAGCAAAAAAATGCAAATAAAAATTTGAAATTTCCTGCAAAATTATTTTTTTTTAAAAATCCCACCATTTAGGTCACTTGAAACTTTCCATTTTGATAAAAATTAAAAACATTTCATTCCAATTTCATGCTTTAACTTTTAAAGATGTTCTTAATATATAATTTCATTTCCCAAAAATCATGGCAAAATGAAAAATCTAAATGTTCTATTCCAAAAATGTTAAAATTAGATGTTTTGACATTATTGAAATGCTTTATTTATTTTCAGAACAAAATTTGTTGAAATTGATGTGGTTTTCAAGATGGGTCAGTTTCAACAAAAATGACATTTTCTGTCCAAAAAAACAAGATGAAAAATTTCCCACTGGCTTTAGTTAAGACACTAATGTAGACAGGGTTTAACACCTTTAACAATGTGTTAGCTGGCTACGGTTGGTCATTCAGCTTTGACAGCATTTTATGCCCATTTTGCACCGGTGGATGTAAATAACTCCACAAGCTGCAAAGCGACAGAAAGCAAACCCTCCACAGTAATGGTACAGAACGTGCCACTTTGGTAGAGTCCCCACAAAAGGGAAACTAGGTCAAATTACAAAGTATGAATATAAACAAATAACACAAGTATGTAGGGACAAAATAAGAAAGGCCAAGGCACAAAACTAGATTAAACTAGCTGGAGACAGGGTAACAAGAAAATATTCTACAGATACATTAAAAGCAAGAGGAAGTCCAAGGACAGGGTAGGTCCATTACACAGTGGGGTGGGTAGGAGGGTGGGTGTGTGGGGAGAATAACAATAGAAAATGTGAAAATGGCAGAAGTGCTAAATGACTTTTTTGTTTCAGTTTTCACCAAAAAGTTTAGTAGTGATTAGAGATCTAACGTAGTGAATGCAAATGAAAATGAGGTAGGATTAGAGGCTAAAATAGGGAAAGAACAAGTTAAAAATTACTTAGACAAGTTAGATGTCTTCAAGTCACCAGGAGCTGATGAAATGCATCCTAGAATACTCAAGGAGCTGACTGAGGAGATATATGAGCCATTAGCGGTTATCTTCAAAAAGTCATGGAAGATGGGAGAGATTCCAGAGGGCTGGAAAAGGGCAAATATAATGTCCATCTATAAAAAGAGAAATAAGGAAAACTTGGGGAATGATAGACCAGTCAGGTTAACTTCAAGTACCAGGAAAGATAATGGAGCAAATAATTAAGCAATCAATTTGCAGACACCTAGAAGATAATTAGGTGATAAATAATAATCAGCATGGATTTGTCAGGAACAAATCATGTCAAACGAACCTTATAGCTTTCTTTGACAGGGTACAAGTTTTGTGGATGAGGGAAGCAGTAAATGTGGTATATCGCGACTTTAGTAAAGCTTTTGTTACTGTCTCACATGACCAGGGCCGGTGCAAGGATGTTTAGTGTCCTAGGAGAAACTTCCACCTTGCGCCCTCCCCCATCCCTGAGCCCCTGCCCTGAGGTGGCCCCCCTCCCCCGTGGCAGCTCCCCCCTCCCCCCTGAGGTTCCCCCCCTGCGGCAGCTCCCCATCCCCCACCCTCCACCCTGAGGCACCCCCAGCACACCCCTGCTCCGCGCACGAGCTCCCCAAGCACGCAGTCGCTGCTTCACTTCTCCCGCCTCCCAGACTTGCGGCACCAATCAGCTTAGGCGCTGCAAGTCTGGGAGGCGGGAGAAGTGAAGCAGCCACGGTGTGCTCGGGGAGAAGGTGGGACAGGGGTGAGCTGAGGCAGGGAGTTCCCCTGTGTGCCGCTTCCTTGCCCCTTACTTGCTGCAGGCGGCCCTCCCCGCGCTCCCCTGCCCGAGCTCCCTCTGCCTAAATGCCGGCGGCGACCGGAGCAGCCGAAGATCTGGCTGCCACTGTTGCTGCCGAAGAAAATGCCGTCCCCCAAATCCTAGCACCCTAGGCGACCACTTAGGTGGCCTAAATGTTTGCACTGGCCCTGCACATGACCTTCTCATAATCAAACTATGGAAATACAGCCCTTGTGGAGCTACTATAAGGTGGATACATAACTGGTTGGAAAACCATTCCCAGAGAATAGTTATCAGTGGTTCACAGTCAAGCTGGAAGGACATAACAAGTGGGATCCTGCAGGGATCAGTTCTGGGTCCGGTTCTCTTCAATATCTTCATCAATGGTTTAGAAAATTGCATAGAGAGTACACTTATAAAGTTTGTGGACAATACAAAGCTGGGAGGGGTTGCAAGTGTTTTGAGGGATGGGATTAAAATTCAAAATGATCTTGACAAACTGGAGAAATGGTCTGAAGTAAATAGGATGAAATTCAATAAAAATAAATGCAAACTAGTCCACTTGGGAAGGAACAATTAGTTGCACACATACAAAATGGGAAATGACTGCATAGGAAGGAGTACTGTGGAAAGGGATCTGAGGTCATAGTGGATCACATGCTAAGTATGAGTCAATAGTGTAACACTGTTGCAAAAAAAGTGAACATAATTCTAGAATGTATTAGCAGAAGTGTGTCTAGTTCTGGGTGCCACATTTCAGGAAAGATGTGGATAAATTGGAGAACGTCCAGAGAAAAGCAACAAAAATTATTAAAGGTCTAGAAAACACGACCTATGAGGGAAGATTGAAAAAATTTGGTTTGTTTAGTCTAGAAAAGAGAAAACTGGGAGGGGACATGGTAACAGTTTTCAAGTACATAAAAGGTTGTTACAAGGAGGGAGAAAATTTATTCTCCTTAACCTCTGAGGATAGGACATGAAGCAATGGCCTTAAATTGCAGCAAGGGAGTTTTAGTTTGGACATTAGGAAAAAACTTTCTGTCCAGGTGGTTAAGCACTGGAATAAATTGTCAAGGGAGGTTGTGGAATTTCCATCACTGGAGGTGTTTAAGACCAGGTTAGACAAATACCTGTCAGAGATGGTCTAGATAATACTTAGTCCTATCATGAGTGCAGGTGAATGGACCAGATGACCTCTCTAGGTCCCTTCCAGTCCTGCGATTTTATGATTCAATGTGGTTGATTCTGAATGTCCTGGCTCAGATGAGTGCAAATTCTCAGCCAGGCCACTGCACTGATGGTAATTTTGGTATTTAATTTCCTTGCTTTCTGGAAAAAGGACAAGAAAAGTGCAGGTGTGTCACACAGTCTGGCCGATCACATACTCATAGGAAGGCAACCCCTCTGTGGGGATCTGAGCCCTAGATCAGCATGGAATCTACCAGACCTGGCCAGCCCTTTCTCATGCTACATTTAAGAAGGTTGGAGTGTGGAATTTACACAGATTTAACCTATCCCAGCACTAGTCCTCACTGAGGGTGAAATTCATCCCAGTGCAGAAATCCTACAAAGGGACTCAGCACTACCTAGGTTTCACTTTAACTCAGGCATGCAGGCTGTAGGAAACAGGTCTGCATAGGACCAGATAGCTGGGACCTGATGCCTCTTTTGCCACTTCTCATTTCTACGATTCGAACACTGATTAACCTGGGCAATAGCCTACCTGAATCTGCACTGGTGAAGGTGGCTTGTTTGTGAGGAGGTGTTGCCTGGGGTCTCTGCACAGGGGCCAATTTCACCCCAAATGCTGGCTCCATGGCAAGTCTGAAGTTCTAAAAAGACATTATTGTAGTTTTAAATCATCCAGACACCAGAGAAACGTTGTAAATTCTTTATTCGAAATGAGTTATTCAGACACTTGAAAAAATGAAGTGGCTGAATAGCATCCTATAAACATGGGCTTCTGGGCTGACAAACCTCTCTCTCTATAATAGAGACACAAGGTGGGTGAGGTGAGATATTACATCATCCACCTTGTCTCTCTAATATCCTGGGACCAACACAGCTGCTACTACTACACTCTATAAAATGTTTTCCAAAAGTTAAAAGCAACTGAAGCAGGCCTTCCAAGTGTGAGTGAGTTCTCAGCTGACATCATGGCAACATTATTGGGAGGCCATAACAATGCCATTGTGAATGACACATCTACTACCCTGCAGAATGTCTGCCTTCTACACATTTGTCAGTATTGATTGAAAAATGCCAACAACCGAGGAGTGTGATGTGCTGACCTAATCTCTCACTGTCGAGTTTGTTCCATTCACAAAGACACATAGTGATCCATTGTAGGAAGAAAGGACTATAAAAGACTTCATTCAGTCAAGACTTCTAAGGCAGATTTTATCCCCTGGAGGGGATTTCATACTAGGACCAAGGTGCCAAATACATTTAATGTCCAACAGGCTATTCATAGGTGGAGAGTCTAACAGCATTAACTTCTCATCTTCTGAACTGAGACCCCCTCTTTGTCTGAGCAATGCTTGTTGCTCAGTGCACAGGAGTAAGAAACACAAAGGGCGAAAGCTTGTTCACATTGATATCAATGAGGATTTTGCTACTCCATTTACTTAAGGCCCCAATTCAGCAAAGTGCTTAAAATGCAAGCTTAAATCTCATTTGGTGCTTAAAACACAGGCTCAAATCCCAGCTGGTGCTTTGCTGAACTGGGGCCTAGGGCAAGCCTTGAGTCACTGTTAGTAGGATCTGCTGGGAAAAAGGTCGATGATTGTAGGGAAAGACCTGGTTGTTTGTCAAATTTATATCTGCAGCATCATACCAGAATGAAATGAATCACAGACGATGGAAGGTGAACAGGCCAAGCAGTGTTGCATACTGGGGACCAATAACAAAGAGAGTCTGAGGGAATTTCTGCTTAAACAAGGCAATGTCTCTCCAACTGTGGACGCTACCAGCAGTCAAACAGCATGTGTCACCTGCTGCACAATGGGTTAAATATATTTTAAATTCAAACAACTTTCTTGGCTACTGCAGGTTCCGCTGGGGTATTGCACAGTTCAGTCAGTGTTTGACCCACAGAAATCAGAGATGGCAAATATGCAGTAGATCTCACCTGACCATTCTCCAGACCAGGCAATATTATTGTTGTGGTAGGAAGAATGCCTAAAACGTAAGCCCTTGTATCAGAGGCATGGTATGAGGCAGGACCTGCTCATAGAATTTGGCAAAAACACGGCTCATATAGCAGAAATACACATTCCTAAAAAGTGCTAGCCACAGAATGCTCATACAAACACATCCCAATATCAGGTGGTACCAGAACATCCCAATATCAACGATGGTACAAAAACATTCCCCAAGGATAACAGGAACACACTGACGCCTCCTAAAAGATAAGGTCAGGATGACAGTACATAACAGAGATGTTTTAATTAAACCAGCATGTACAAAATGATGAGTGATAACTAGAAATGTCAGGGGGCAGTAACTAATTACATTAAAGGAGAAGTACCAACTTATTTGTATTGGGGTATAAAGATGTATTTCAGAGGGAGTATCTTTGTCTGCCCTTAGGGAGGAATGGAAAGTCCCGCTGTTCACTGAGCTGGTCCATTGTTACGGGCATACATATATTAATAGTCCAGTAGAGTCTGTGGGATACTAGTACTCTGCTATGTTGACAATAAACCTGGCTGGGTGCCTTCATCCCTTAACGGATCTTGTGGTCATTGGATGGTTCGCTCGAGGTCTGCCGTGCAAGCTGTCTGAGCAGGGCTAGGGCAGCACATAGAGAGAACACATACACATACACATCAACAGCTAACCACAAGTGTCTATTCTTAAATTCTATTCTTAAATTCACTAAGTCCTGTTTTAATTATTAGGAATTATTTCCTTATATACAGTCTTAAATTTCCCATCCATCCCCTCATTCCTGCTCCCTTTCAGAACACCCTAAACAACCTATTGCATCCCTGGTGTTTGAGTAGCAGCAGAAATAGACAATGATGCTTCTGGAAACTCTCCAAGTTTCAACAAGAAGAGTTTTTTTCTAGGAACTCGACAATGTGTCACTACAGAGACAGAAGTGACAGTGAGACAATGGAGGAGCCTCAGGAAGCCCAGCATTTATTTAAACATCCTCTGCACTCCCATTTCAGCAGCTGTCATGCTCCTGAACTACATCCTGAAACTTTCTGCATAGGATCTCTGCCACTGGTGGCAAACAGATAATGACAATCAACAGAAAGTGAACAAAGGCAGATGGGTGGGTTTCCATGGTGACTAGTCCATCATCAGAGCCTGTGGGTGGAAACTAAATAATTGACATTGTGAGACTTTCCTGGCTTTAGACTCTCACTTAGCTACACATGCATTTAGATAGATCCAGTACCGCATGTCAGAGGAAAACTGCTGTGCAATATAAAAGGGATTGTTTACTATATCACAGCACAAAGTGAAGCAAAGAGCTGTTGGTTCACACTCATCTCTACAGAAACGAATAATCAGACAGGAAGCCATCACTCAAAAGTCTGATGTTTTGAGGCTCAGGAAACCCAGCTGAATATCTGAGTGAAGGAGAGAGGCTAGAGGCATTCAGGTGTATTGTAAGGTGAGTCCTGCTCTTACACAGTACAGGAAAATCCCAACTCATGATTAACTGAAAAAAAGTCACATGATGAGTGAGAACATCTGTTTGTAGTCTGCTCAGAACAGTGAAGACTGGAGCAACATTACTCCATGGGCCCTAAGATAACAGAATTACTGGACTGGATGATGCCAGCAGCTCATCCACCCCAGTATCCTGCCTCTGATAGTGGCAAGCACCAGATGAGAAACCCCATAGCAGATAATATTGAATCACTTGCCCAGAAGAGAAGTTTCCTCTTAATCTCACCAGTTAGTGGCTGGTTTATACTCCAATAAATGAGGGTTTATGTCATGATAGATGGATAGAATTGAGAATTGAACTGTTCACCCAGGTCTTTTTCCTGCACGGTTGTAGTTCATCACTTCCTCTAATGAGCATCACCTTGCATATGTCAATACTGACTCTCGTGCTGTCCATTCATCTGGCTTACTCAGACCCCTCTGAAGTTCTTCAGAGAGGAATTTTCTCGAGCAATGTTGCACTGTGCACAGATTGTGTCACTAATCTGTAATCATGTCTGTGCAGCAGTGGCCCAACTGACTCCCCAGAAGTGAATAATAGGGGTTTTTTAGACCCCTCACTACATCCCTCCTTGGAAGGAGGAAGAACTATCAACAGATTAAACTGAGAGGCACAATATGAAGTGCCAGACATGAAGCCTCTCAGAAGGTATGTAATAAAATATATATTGATATCTTATTTTGGCAAAGCATTAAGATTTGTTTTTCCTTGTAGCTCTGTAAATACTGACATCCCCAGCACCTGGGTCAATAACTTCGATGTGCACCTCAGGTGTAGTCAATACTTATAGCTTATTGCTGTGTTGGTAGAGGCCAATAACCCTGAACTCTGGTGCAATATGAACCTGTCATGTCTCCGATCAAATGAAGCCTCCTTTAGGAAATCCTGCAGTAATAACTGCAGGTCAGAGGATGGAGGCAGAGTTTCTACTGGACAGGGCTGAGGAGTTTGGAGAGCAGGTTTCTATCACCAGTTCTGCCATTCACATGCTGGGGGCAAATCAGGTCCCCTCCAGGATCTTGGTTTCCCCTCCCTCCTGGTGTCTCTTTGGTCTATCTAGATTGAAAGCCCTTTGGGGCAGAGCAATCTTTCACTGCAAGCTTTGACTGCACCTGGCTCAGTTGGGACCTCTAAGGATCCATCCACTCTGCAATTAAACACCCACAGCTGGCCTGCATCAGTGACTTGTCTAGCAGCACTTGGATCTGCAGGACTGTAAACTGTGGGGTAGGCATTCAGGCTTGGGCTCACAGGCAGGGGGTCCCAGAACCCAGGCTCTCCTGAGCCCAAATGTCTATGCTCCAGATTTACAGCCCCTGAACTGGAATCAGCTGACAAGGGCTAGCTGTGGGTGCACAACTGCAGTGTAGACATACTCTCAGGGTATGTCTACACTGCACTTTAAAACCCGTGGCAGCAAGTCTCAGAGTCTCAGAGCCCAGGCCTGCAGACTCGGAGGTTCAGCCTCAGGCTGGAGCTCAGGCTGTGAAGCCTGGGGAAGAGGATGGGTTGCAAAGGCTGAGCTCCGGCCCAAGCTGGAATATCCACAAAGCTCTTTAATGCTGTAGCATGTGCTCGAGTCTGTAGACCCAGGCTCGGAGACTCGCAGCTCTGGATTTTAAAACACAGTGTAGAAATACCCCAAGTAACGCTGAAATCTATTCACAAAGGGGTTTATGTACCTACCTGCCCCTTTTGGCTCCTAAGTCCAAAACGTAGCTCCTCAGACCGCACCGCATCCGCCACTCAACCCTGTGACTGCCTAAGTACCCAGGCACTTAAGTTTCAGGGCTTGTCTACACTTACAGCACTGAAGTGGTGCAGCTGCGCTATTGTAGCGCTTAGTGAAGATGCTCTCTACGTTGATGGGAGAGCATCTCTCGGTGGCGTAGTTAATCCACCTCCCCGAGAGGTGGCAGCTGTGTTGATGGGAGAAGCTGTCTCACTGACATAGCGCTGTTTACGCCAGAGGATCCACATTCCTGAGCAACATAGTTATGGCAGCCTAAATCGGTAGTGTAGACCTCGCCTCAGTAAAATCCCCGCGGCTCCTAAGTTTCTGCCAATGCCTGCATGCACATCCTGCTGCTGAGCTATGATCCTCAAATGAGGCATTTCCCCGCCTCTGTAGCCTGCAGTGACTGAGCTCGTGGGTGTTCTCAGAGGCCACTCACTACATCAGGCCCCTTACAAAACATCCCAATAGCCCAGGGGTTAATTCCCTCACCCAGGGGCAGTGCTCGGCTCAACTCCCCACTGCTTGACATGGAGCAGGGCATTGACTCCAGGTATTCCTGTCAGTGACACTGTTTCAGTTTTCATAGACATAGAGACGCTGACTCTGTGACTAGTAGTTAGGATCCTCACCTCGGAGACCCAGGGTCCACCCTCTGCCCCAGAGCATAGTTAAGTGTTTTATACAAAGCTTCAACAAGAGAGATTTAGAGAGCCGCCCCATCCCAGGCTACTCTTGACCCAGTGGTTAGGGCCTTGTCCTGGGAGACCTGGCATCAAGGCTCTGCTCTGAGTGAGGCTGAACACAGCTGTCGTACACCGGGGTGGGAGTGCTTTAACCGTTGGGACAAGGGGAGGACTGGGTTGGCTTTGCTGCAACAATCCAGCCGAGGGGACTCACAACCAGGAACCAAGGGAAGACAGGTGTCTAACTGCAGGCAGAAGGAAGGTACCTACCTAAGTGCCTTTGATGGGTGGGGCCTAGGCCTCTCTCTTCCACATTTCCTATGGGCTAACTTTGGCGGCTCCTGGCTCAGCTTGCTGGCTATGTGAATCCCATTCTGCCCAACTCTCCCCATGCCTTGCATAGGAGCCAGGGCCTGAAGTCCTTTTTGTGGATTTAACCCTAAATAACAGAGCATATAAGGCATTCTCTGCCTGCACTGGCTTTCATTTCTTTATCAGCTTAAATTTAATGGTTCATACTTCTTCTGAACCTGCAGTGGAAGCTCATGAGTCTTACAAGGAGCTGATGTTTTACTTGCCTGAATGCTAGTGTGTGGGGAGCTTTTTAGAAAGAATGTTCATCCCACAGGTATAATGACAGTATATGCAGGCATTATAAATCCATTACAAACTCTGTGGTGTCCCTATACAGCTCTCCTCAAAGCAGAGACAAAATGATTTGTTTTCATATAGTTTTCTTCACAGCAAGGGTGAGCATTGCTTCTTCCTTGACAGGCAAGGAGCGTGAATGCTTTTCATAGAGGGCTGGAGAACAGAGAACTCATGTTACAGAGAGACAGAAGGGAGAGGCACTTACAGCCTGCCTCACAGCTGATAAATTAGAGCCTGAAGTGAACAAGAAGCCCTCAGGCTGGCTCTGCAGAAGGGAGGCGGGTCAAGCAGGCTCCAGCTGTATGCAGCCCTCTGGCTCTTTGCTCAGTGTCCTGCTTGCAGATGGAGAACAGCCCTGGGTTCATGCCTTAAATTGCCCAGCCTGGGTGAAAGGTGGCAGAAAGGCCCTTTGAAGCTGTATGCACCCACTAGGCCTAGTAGAAAATAACATCTGTTGAAACTGGAATTTTTTGTGTGGAAAAATGTGACTTTTTGACCAAATTATTATTATTATACTCTTTTTCTTGAAGGCAGTGTCTGCTCTCCTTAGGAAATTGCGACTTTTCATTGAAAAAAAATGAAAACTTTTGGTTTTCTGTCAAAAAATGTGTGGTTTGCCAACAACTCCAAAAGCATCAAATCCCTACCAACAATCCCCTCTGCAACCAATCTGGCTAGCCACTAAATTAATCCAAACTCTAAACTAATAACTATAAACATAAACTAGCAAAACTGTGTGCATGATATAAATATATATAACTAAAAAGCATATGCTAACTGCTGTATTCTCAATAAATGAAGCATATTGCCTTTTCCCCTATAAAAAAACCTTGTGTACTTTTTGTAAGCGTAACAGCAGGGAAGTAGTTAGTGGGACGTGGGGAGGTGCTGCCTGAATGCTCCCTCTAGCCCACGAGGCTGGCAGAGTGGCCTAGGGGAGGCTAATGTGTTGCTTGCCATGAGAACAGTCACTGACAGCACCTGCTGTGTGGGCCTTATGCTCCCTGTTCTGTGCCCCACCGTGCAGGAGAGGCCTGGGTGATGGCTGGTGGAGCTTGCTCTGCTCTGGGTTGTTTTGAATGGGAAAGGGCAGTTTCCCCCTCCCTCTGGTGTTGTGCGTCTTGCTCTTTACACAACAAAAGCAACCTGAAGGAGCCACACAGGCAACGTGGGGGTCCCAAATAATGCTGCTGACTCACTTTGCACAGCATGCCAGCCTAGCCGTATGTATGCTGCAGCTCTGGCTGTTTCTGATGGCTTCTATACCACAGAACACAGCGAGCACCAGGAGAGCGTCACAAACTATTTCAAGGGATACTATCCTATTCCTCCATACCTCAGGAAAGCCACCCAGCCCCACCCAACTGCTACCAGGTGTTCCCTCCCCCGGCTCTTGCAATGGAGTCCTTAGGAACTTGGACCGGGATCTGGGCAGCAGGGGATCACACCATTAACTCAAGAGCATCGGCACAGACCATCCCCCTCATCATCATTACAGCTGTTACCCATTCTCTGTGGTTAGTTAGCACAGCTATGGCAGCTAGACACTGCTTATAAAGTGCCCAAGGCCCAACACCATGGCCCACCCCCTCCTGAGAGCCATGGAGCCACCAGCACTGGGCAGCATCTGATGTAGCCTGGAGAGACAAATCAACAGCTGTGTCCCCAACCAGTCACACAGTCACCCCGGCCTAATCTGCCAAATGCCTCTCCGAATCCCCACCCTCTGCTTCAGACTCTCCTTGGCGTCCAGGAGAGAGAGGGGCAGAGTTGGGCCCTGCTGCAAGAGCTCATGGAGAGGCCAAGACCTGTCCTGCCCATCCAAACAGCCACAATAGGGCATAAGGATCTACTCAGTGACATGCTCTGATCTTCAGGGAAAGCCCCCTCTCAGTAGGCTGCTCTGATCTATTCTCTCCCAGGGCCCATTTCTGCCCCCTTCCTGGGTTGTCACTCCTGCTTGGCAGGGCACAGGAAGCCAGTAACCAGATCTTGAACCCGCTGCCTTGTCTGACCATGAGCAAGAACCCTACCAAACTCTCTGAGCCCAGCGGTGCTGGCACAAAGCCCAGCAGGGTCAGGGAGAGCAACCTGCCTCTCTGTGGGCACAGCCCCCTGTGAAATGCCAGAGCAGTCTGTCTCATCTGTAATTCTCAGTCACTAACTCTCCGGAGAGGGAGAGGGGCCAGTGTGCAGCAGCTGAGTCTCTGTGGAACTGCCTCTGTTGTTCGCTTCTAAGGCTTTCTTGGGCTTCCGTGACCTTGAAGAAAGGAAAGATTCCCATGAATTATTACTGAGGGAGTATAATTAATTTCCCTCTTTAGACAATTAACGAGAGAGGGAAGGCTGGGGCAGGCTGCTGCACCCACCAGCATACCACCCATGACTACCTGCACTGCAATGTCTTAGTTCTGCCTCCCTTACAATCCCTGTATGTACCCAGAATTCATGTCTGAGGCAGTGTTAACCCTCAGAAGGCACTAGTTCCCTCCTTCTGCGCGGCAAGTGAAGCAGGGCCGCTGACAGGCGCATTTGCTATTGATTTCAATTAGGCGTTCTGCAGCGCCAGGCCGGGTTAAGAGCACAAACACATTGCAGCCGATTACAATGAAAGCCTGCAGCTGTCAGAGCCTTTGATGGATATTTGGCTTCCAACCGATTTTGCCATTTGTGCTCCCCAGATTTGGCTACAGTGAAAGGCAAGAGGAGGAATTCTCCTCTGGAAATACTGGAATGAGAACAGACTTTAGCTGTGCTGAATACTGGCCCCAGAATTCAGGAAGTGTGATGTTACTGATATAATCTGGGACCATATAGAACATGGTTGCAACCAAGGTCCTGTCGTGGCACCAAATCTTATGTAAAGGGGGTCATATAAAGTGTCTAAGACCAGGTTATGGGCTGCTGGTTATGATTATGGTGTCTATATGTATGTATCATTTTGTAGATGAAGTTATAAGTATTGGCTCTGTACTATCTGTATTTCAAATTTGTGCTGTGTTTCTGGTGGTGTAAGCTCTGCCTAGCCTGCTTGATGGCCCATTAAGGACCATCAGCTACACAATTGACCCATGGAGAGAAGGCAGATACTCCTTGTAACTCAGCAAAGTATGCAGGGACTTGCCCAGGTGACTCCAAACTCCATTTTGCTGTAAAGCTTAGAAAAGGCTGATGCCTCATCTCCATCTTGTCTTCAATCCTGCTTCTTACCTGTGGAGGAACTTTGCTACAAACTGAAGCTCTGCACAAAGGACTGATGACCCATTCCAGCAGGGGACGTTCTCCAGAGACTTGATTTAAACCTGCAGTTTACTCCATCATTGCTACAAGCCTGAACTAAGAACTTTGCCATTACTGTATGTAATTGATTCCATTTAATCAATTCTAGCTCTCATCTCTACCTTTTTCCCTTTATGAATAAACCCTTAGTTTTTAGATTCTAAAGGATTGGCAACAGCGTGATTTGTGGGTAAGATCTGATGTGTATATTGACCTGGGTCTGGGGCTTGATTCTTTGGAATCGAGAGAACCGTTTTCTTTTATTGGAGTGCTGGTTTTCATAACCATTCATCCCCAGGATGAGTGGCACTGGTGGTGATACTGGGAGACTGGACTGTCTAAGGAAATTGCGTGTGTGACTTGTGGTTAGCCAGTGGGATGAAACTGAAGTCTTTTTTGTCTGGTTGGTTTGGTTTGGTTTGCCTTAGAGGTGGAAAAAACCCTGCACTATTTAAGCAGTTAGTCCTGAATAGGCACTCTCAGTTGGGTCCCGCCAGAACCGCATTATCACAGGAAGACAGGGTCATTTGGGTGCAGTCAAGCAGGGTAGCTCCTGAATGGTCCTGTTGATGTTCCCTGAGCCTACCAATGGTCCAGGGCCTGGATTATGGCAGCCATGGAGAGGCTACAAAAGGAGATGAGGAAGGCTGGGGCTCTGAGTCTCTGCTGGACTGTAATGGCTTTGTGTTGAAGGTCAGAACCATCAAGGTCTTGCTCTAGAACGTAGGGTATAAAGCCACAAAAATCAGGGACTTTCTGCAACCTGCGGAATGGGGGAAGTTACTTTCAAATGTTTGAAGCTTTTGCCAAAAAATGTTTAGTATTTAATGAGTGAGCTGTGAATGAGCAGCAGCCTCTTGGCAAACTGAAGCCAGCCACTAAAGGGAGATAGCCACCTGCACCCCTGGTGTATTACCCTTCAGCTGCCTGGAAAAGGGGGATTTTCATTGTAGAAAATTAGAATTTTCCATCAAAAGCAAAAACTTTAAAATTTCAGACAAAACTGACCCACAAACCAACCAAGCACATTTGCAATTTTCCAGTAAGAAACAAAACACTATTTTTTGGAGGAAAGTGGACATTTTCTATAAACATTTTCGTTTAGTGAAGAACATCAACTGTCATGAGACAAAAGTATAGATGAACAATTTTTGTACAGCCCTAACTTCAACCTCTTTTTCCCTGTCACCCTTGTCCCTCAGAATTTATGTACATGATCTTTGTGACTTGATCAGAATTCATATTTCAGATCGAACTCTGAGCCTGTAACCTGTAATTTTCATGTTAGGTTTCCAGTGAATGTTGCCTTCAATATTTTAACCCCTACCCCCAAATATTAGCATCTTTGTAAATACACCCCAAAACTGAGTGTGTTTTGCCTGTTATCTCAAGTGGTGGCAAATATTCCAGCAGGAACAGAATTTTAATTAGGTGGTAAAAGTTTACCCACCCTAGACTGAAGAAGTGACAGGTCCAATCAGTGCTTGTGTGGGTTTTTAGCATTAAATATGCATCAGAAAGTCAAGGCTTAGCAGAAACTCCACTGTGCATAGTTCAGCATGTGACAGTTCATAAATTGCACAGCCAGAGTTCTAATGGGAACCGCTGCCTTTTTTAAAAAACAGCTTGGCATTAAAATTAAGATAACTTATGTATGCAGAAGAGTCAAAGTTGCCGCAGCAAACATATTATTAACAAGCTCGGGCACTTGCCTGATCTCATTTAGGGCTGGCTAATTGCATATTTCTATGTAAATAAAGCTAAAGAGGTAGCAGGATATGATGGCTCCCTTACGCAGCAGCTGGACTCTTGATCCTGGAATTCAGGCGACATCAATCCTTCTGGGGTAGGGGAGGGAGGAGAATCATGAGTCCAGAAGAGGGGAAAGAGAGATGTAAGGGGAGGGCAGGAGCACCTTTCAGATGCTTTCCTGACAGCCAGGCTGTATGAATCTGAGAGGAAGGCAGAGCATCAGTTGCAAAAGCCCATGCGAAGGTATCTGGGTTAGTGGGAACCAGGCATGAATGCAGTCAGCCACCACTGCAGCAGGGCTCAGAGGGCATGTTTTCCTGGAAATCAGCCCAGCATCTTACCTGAGTATAGGGTGACCAGACAGCAAGTATGAAAAATCGGGATGGCGGTGGGGGATAATAGGAGCCTATATAAGACAAAGACCCAAATATTGGGACTGTCCCTATAAAATCGGGACATCTGGTCACCCTACCTGAGTGTTGCCCCTAACTTGGCTCCTGTCCACACAGGAAACCCTTCAATCCAAGATTAGTGATGTGTTAACCTGAGTTAGCTGGTCTGGCTGGGGTGGGGAGAGCCTTGGTGCTGCCTTCACTCAGGTTGGTAACCCACTCACTTTGCAGTAAGGACACAGGCTAAATCACTCAGTGCTGACAGTCCTCCAGAGCCTTCCCACCATCCCCCCTGTGCAGAAGGATGGACAAATGCTCCCACGATGCAGTGGGAAAGCAGAGCAGCTGAGCTCACTGCAGCACTAAGAACCATAGGAGATGCCCCCAGAAATCTTAGCGACACACATGAGTGAGTGCAGTATCAGTGAGGATCACTGCAGGTAAGCTTTTCGGGTCGCGAGAGATCCTCACAGCCGGGCTAGGCTAACCAGGTGCTGATCACCTAGGCTAACCCTGCAGTGAAGGCACACCCTGAGGGTACATCCACACAGCAAAGGAAGGTGGGAGTGGGAGTGTGGGTAGGCATACTGCACTAGCTTTACTCTAGCAGGTGCAGGCTACAGGGATAGTGAGAACATGGTCGCTCCAGTACCAGCCTGGGACCCTGGGTATGTATCCGAGTGGCCACCCTGCATTTCTCTGCTATTGTGAGGACAGAGCATTGACATCTGCCAATTTATCTGGCATTACCAGCTCGCTCTTTCAATTCTGCTCCTGCGGTTGGCATGGTTATGATTATATTACTCTCGAAGCAAGCAAGAGGTAGAGGGGAAAAGGACTTTGTTATTCTAGTTGATAGTCACAAGTGGAAACCTGAGAAGCGTCAAATACTCCAAACTCCTCAGGCCATTATTCGAAACCCAGAACCAAGGAGTGGGTTTGCCCTTGCAAAACTTAACCATGAGAGTTTAGATGTCGCAAAAGAAAAAGCAAATCAGCCCTGGCCTGGCCCCTCTGCCCTTATATGGCATTCCTTCCCTCTTCCTAATCCTTCATGCCACTCTTCTATTAGTTCAGTGCTTTAGTAACAAACCATCTGTCTCTGAATGCTCTCCACTTCCCTGTAGCTCGAAAGCATGTCTTTCTCACCAGCAGAGGTTGAGCCAATAAAAGATATTACCTCACTCACCTTGTCTCTCTAGTACGCTGGGATCATCACGGCTACACCACCATTGCAAACTGCAAATTTCCTGACAACTTTCTGGTACTAAGGAGCCAAGAGCTGCCGACAACATTCCACTCACAATGTGGACACTTTTTTGGTAGAGGAAAGGGTGTGAAGGGTCAGAATGGATCCTTAAATCAGTCCTAGGAATGTGACTAGAATCGGTGTTATAACTGTACATAGAGTCTCTTATCTTGGGCACTTCTCTTCCACTTTCACTGCTAATCCTGTTAATAGAAATCACATCAATAAACCAACCTCCTCTCTTTGATGTGTCCCTCTCTGCTTTCCATGGTGGATTACTGCATTAGGTCACCTTGCTTTAGAGCAGCCTCCTTTGAAATGTCTAATTATCTCCCTGAGATAATTGCCAACATCATTTGCAGTCCTGGAGAGATCTTCAAAACTGATGTTTACATAAGCAAATAATTCAGATTAATCAAATATTGTGAGATTCCTGCTTTGCCAATTTATACATTTAGAGCTGTGCTCTGACTGCCATGCAAATGGTCTAATGAAAAATTTTATTGTAAGACTCAGGGAGATGGATTTGGCAGATGTGAAGGCTATTTAGGGCTGTTTAGTGCAAACCACAATTCAGTAAAGGATACCACAGAATCCCATCGGGAGAACTCTTGCCACACAGATTGTGGGAATGGACAGGCCCAATCCTGACAGGTGCTGGACATATCCAACGCTCACAGAAGCCAATGGGAGTTGCAGGTGCCCAGTGGATCTCAGGATTTAGACCCACGTGCTCAGGGGATGTTCCTTCAGCTCCACTGGCTGTTGCAGTTTGCTGACAGACAGATCCATCACAAGTCACAAGGAGGCATTTGTCAAGGGAAAATCTGAACCCTGGCCAGCCACTGCTGCTGTTCCCTTTGCCCTCCCTAGTTCCTGTCAGCAGGCAGGAGGACACAACAGCATTTACACCTGATCAGCAGTGTCAACACTGTCCCCAGCATAGGGATGCTCCACACCCAGCCACATCCCCAGAGTCACTGGGTTCAAGCACATAATGGCCATACGGGGTCAGACCAATGGTCCACCTTGCCCAGTATCCTGTCTTCCAACAGCAGCCAATGCCAGGTACTTCACAGGGAATGAACCGAACAGGTAATCATCAAGTGATCCATCCCCTGTTGTCCACTCTCAGCTTCTGGCAAGCAGAGGCTAGGGACACATAGAATTATAGAATCATAGATGATTAGGGTTGGAAGGAACCTCAGGAGGTCATCTAGTCCAACCCCCTGCTCAAAGCAGGACCAACCCCAACTAAATCATCCCAGCCAGGACTTTGTCAAGCCTGATCTTAAAAACCTCTAAAGAAGGAGATTCTATCACCTCCCTAGGTAACCCATTGCAGTGCTTCACCATCTTCCTAGTGAAAAAGAATTTCCTAATATCCCACCTGCTTCACCATCTTCCTAGTGAAAGAGAATTTCCTAATATCCAACCTAAACCTCCTCCACTGCAACTTGAGACCATTGCTCCTTGTTCTGTCATTCCCTGCCCATTCTGGCTAATAGCCATTGAACTTATCTATGTCCATGAACTTATCTAGTTCTTTTTGAACCCCACTATAGTCTTGTCCTTCACAACATCCTCCGACAACGAACTCCACAATTGTGTGTTGTGTGAAGAGGTACCTCCTTTTGTTTGTTTTTAAACCTGCTGCCTATTAATTTCACTGGTGACTCTTGTGTTATGAGTAGTAAATAACACTTCCTTATTCACTTTCGTCACACAGTCAAGATTTTACAGACCTCTACCATATCCCCCTTTAGTCATCTCTTTTCCAAGCTGAGAAGTCCCAATCTTCTTAATCTCTCCTCATATAGAAACAGTTCTATACTCCTAATAATTTTTGTTGCCCTTTTCTGAACCTTTTCCAATTCCAATATAACTTTTTTGAGATAGGGCAACCATATCTGCACACAGTATTCTAGATGGGGGGTGTACCATGGATTTATATAGAGACATTATGATATTTTCTGTCTTATTATCTATCCCTTTCCTAATGGTCCCTGACATTCTGTTAGCTTTTCTGACTGCCACTGCATACTGAGCACGTTTTCAGAGAATTATCCACAATGATTCCAAGATCCTTCTTGAGTGGTAACAGCTAATATAGACCCCATCATTTTGTAAGTAAAATTGGAATTATGTTTTCCGATGTGCATTACTTTGCTTTTATCAACATTGAATTTCATTTGCCATTTTGTTGCCCAATCATCCAGTTTTGTGAGATTCCTTTGTAACTCTTCATAGTCAGCTTTGGACTTAACTATCTTGAGTAAATCTGTGCATCATCTGCAAATTTTGCCCCTCACTGTTTACCCCTTTTTCCAGATCATTTATGAGTATGTTGAAAAGCACTGGTCCCCGTATAGACCCCTGAGGTACACCACTATTTACCTCTCTCCATTCTGAAAAATGACCATTTCCTCCTACCCTTTGTTTCCTATCTTTTAATCAGTTACTGATCCATCTTACCCTTGACTGCTTAATTGCTTGAGAGCCTTTGGTGAGGGACCTTGTCAAAGGCTTTCTGAAAATTTAAGTACTCTATGTCCACTGGATCCCCATTGTCCACATGTTTGTTGACCCTTTAAAGAATTCTAATAGATGGGTGAGGCATGATTTCCCTTTACAAAAGCCATATTGACTCTCCCCCAACAAATCGTGTTCATCTATGTGTCTAATAATTCTGTTCTTTACTATAGTTTCAGCTGCTTCTTTTACTTTGTTGTTGAGTCATGGTGGCACTTTTGGGGGGGTATATATTTAATTTGTGCTTCTATTATGGTGTTTTTTAAAAAGTTTCCATGCAGCTTGCAGGTATTTTACTTTAGGGACTGCACCTTTTAATTTCTGGTTAACTAGCTTCCTAATTTTTTTTGTGCATTTCCACTTTCAGACATTAAATGTTTCTGTGGTGGGCTTTTTTGGTGTTCCCCCCAACAGGGATGCTAAATTGAATTATATTATGTTCGCTATTACCAAGCAGTTCAGCTATATTCACCTCTTGGACCAGATCCTGTGCTCCACTTAACACTAAATCAGGAATTGCCTTTCCTCTTGTGGGGTCCAGGACTAGCTGCTCCAGGAAGCAGTCATGAATGGTGTCAAGAAACTTTCTCTCTGCATCACGTCGTGAGGTGACATGTACCCAATCAGTATTGGGATAGCTGAAATTCCCCATTATTACTGAGTTTTCCATTTTATGGCCTCTCTATTCTCCCTGAGCATTTCACAGTCACCATCACCATCACTATCATCATCCTGGTCAGGTGGTCAGTACTATATCCCTGCTGCTATATTGTTATTATTCAAGCATGGAATTTCTAGCCACAGAGATTCTATAGTACTGTTTGATACATTCAAGATGATTTTTTACTAAATTTGACTCTATGCTTTCTCTCATATATAGTGCCACTCCCCCACCAGCACAACCTATTCTGTCATTCCAATATATTTTGTATCCATATATTACTGTGTCCCATTGATTATCATCATTCTACCAGGTTTCTGTGATCCCTATTATATCAATATCCTCATTTAATACAAGGCATTCAAGGTCACTCATTTCAGTATTTAGACTTCTAGCATTTGTATATGTGACATTTCTCACTTTTTAGCTGTTTGCCATTATGTGATGTAATTGAATGTGAGTCTTCTTCATTTGAGTTTTTCTCATAAGTTCCTACCTGTACTTTATTATCTTCCATCCTCTCCTCCTTACTAGTATATAATGTATTCCCATTAATAGAGCCTCCTGTAAGGGATGTCTCAGTCCAAACTGTGTGCTACTCTGTACCTCTCGGCTTTCCCCAGCTCTTAGTTTAAAAATTCCTCTATGACCTTTTTAATTTTAAGAGCCAGCAATCTGGTTCTATTTTGGTTTAGGTGAAGCCCATCCTTCCTGTTCAGATTCCTCCTTTCCCCAAAAGTTCCCAAGTTCCTAGTAAATCTAAACCGCTCCTCCCTACACCATGGCCTCATCCATGCATTGAGACTCTGCAGTTCTGCCTGTCTAACTGGCCCTGTGAGGTGGGAAGATCCCAGAGCTCAGGCTATAGCCTGAACCCAGAAGTCTAAGCTTCAATTAAGCAGCTCCACAGTGCAAGGCTGGGTCAGCTGGCATGGGCCAGCCATGAGTTTTTAACTGCAGTGTAGGCATACCCTAAGTGGAAGAGCTGTCACCCAGGGCCCAATGGCTTTGGTGAAAAGGAAACATAGCAATGACTGTATTGGAAATTCACAGCCTTACCCTCAGCATGCATTGCCCCTTGAATGCAATGTGACCTTGAATGTAAAAGCAAAAGGAGGGGCAGGGGTGGAAACCCAAACAAACCAAAGCCATGCACTGAACACCTCCAAACTCTGGGAATCTGAATGTTATACTCTAATAAAGTGCACTAAACAGTCCTGATCTTTGGGATATGCAGAGTCCAGATCCAAACATTATGATGGGCAAGTGACATTTCTGGACTATTTTCATAGATAGGGAACATCAGAATTATCTTTTTGGACCAAACCATCAGTCCATCCTGCATCAAGTGAAGGCTCTCAGAGGAAAGCACCCCTACACCAGTGTGCCTACTCAAAGAGTCACCACTGGAGGAGATCTTCCAGCCCAACACCTGCATGCCTTGAAACATCATGTCTGATCTGCCTTGTAACTGTCCAAGCCTGCAGAGCTGGAGAAATTATTCCTGTTCATAAAAATGACCCCACTGCTGGGTCCCCTCCAACTTTCTTCCTCTCTAATAACCAAGTTAATATTCCTAGCTCAATGACTGCAGGAAGGAGAGAGTTAAAATGGCCACGTTGGTAAAGAACCCAGAAGTAAGGATGCTTCTCTAAACTATTCAGACCTCTTGGGTTTTCCACAATAGGGTAATCTCCTGTTAGATTCATGGCTGTTCCCAATAGCTCTAGAAGAAAACTGCTCTTGGTACTGACATCTATCTCCATGAATTGATTCTTTCTTTCTTTCTTCTAATCCAATTAGCAAAGTAGGATCTGGGACTGGGTCCCTATCTGAGGAGTAGAGCCAGAAAATCTAGTTTGCATGGGAAATGGAACTTAATTTTCCATAAAATGTTTTCAAGTAATTATAAAGTATTGATTTGCATCCTGTATAAAGTTTTGAACCTGTTCTTATTGTATTCAATGCAGTTTACCAGGTGATAAGAGTACGTAAATTCTACCCAATATCTTTCCTGCTCCATCTTTTCTGAGGTGGTCAAACCTGCTGGGAAATTATTTACAGTGGCTGTAGAGAGTCCAGAACGACCATTCCAACTAGCCTCCAGGCACATAACAGAAACAATATACAGCAGCGTTGGAAGTGAAGTTCTAATTAAGATGTCATCATATAAACTCCATTTTTTTAACAGCTATATCATTTAATTCTGGGACTTGGCGTCAGCATGGGACCAATTTTCTTTTGTATATTTAATTATTTATTGATTTTTCAAAAAAGTAATATATATTATGTGATAATATTGCAATACTGCTGCTATTTAAGTGGAAGGAGAAACTTTCATTTTAAGTCCCAGTTTGCAATCACTTAAAAATTACCTCATGAAATGACTCTCTCATGTCTCTTGTTATTGCAAAGACAAAAGTTTCAACAGAATTGTGTACAGCCAGTTCTGGGCACTGAGTTGTTAAATACTTTTTTGCTCTTTGGTAGCCCTAACTTGGCACATTCCATCTCATTCATTGATGGGTAGGGAAAAGCTTTAAAATAGGAACCAAGTAAACCCTAAAACTCAGAAAGCAGAAAGGATTTATTTTTTTTAATCTCATGATTTTTTGAAGTCTGACTCATGATTTCTTGGGTTGGCAATACTGAAAAGTGTTCGTGCTGTTTGTTTATTTTTTGCATTTCACTTTCATTTTCTTACTTTTTTGAGTTTGACAAAACCCATTAATGGTGAAAGAGATTTACATTATCAATAGCAAAATTCCATTACATCACAAGTCTAAACAGAAACGTTTCCCATTTTTAATATAATAAAATAATAATTAATAGTAATAAAAGGTATTTACAATACAATGTATCTTATAAAGCCCCTTTCACTGGCAGATCTCAAAGAAGAACTTCACAAAGGAGATCAGGATCATTACCCACATTTTACAGATGGGTAAACTGAGGCACACAGAAAGAGTGATTTGCCCAAGGTCACCCAGTAGGTCAGTGGCAGAGCTGGGACTAAAACTCCTGTCTCCTGTGACTAAGTCCAGGGCTTTAACCACCAAGTAACACTGCCTCCCTTTACCAATCTGCTAGTGTAGCACTTTATACTCTAATACAGTAATAGTTAAGGAAATCAGAATATTCTAATATAAATCAATCTTTCAAAGACTAAAGATGATGTAAGGATGTCTCATCTTCTGATAGAAACCCTATCACTTATCTCACAGCCTTTGTGGACTACCATATATAGATAACAGGTCAGATCTTCTAGGATAGCCAGGTCACAGCCCTACATTTTAGATTCATCCTCACATCAAAAAGTCATATCAGAATCTCTGTCTCATGTGTGATTTAGTCAAATAGTTCTCTACAACTCATGGGCCTTCCCTCCTCTAGCTGTCTGTCTCTACCTGTTTTCTCACACTTATGCCTGGTCTACGCTAACACTGTAAATCAATCTAAGTTACGTAAGTAATGTAACTTAAGTCAATGTACCTTAGATCAACGTACTTTCCTAACAGGTCTGTCCTGGTATTTCTCCTAAACAGTAGAGACAGTTAACAGATTTGGAATCAGCCTCTCAGGAAAAGGCTACATGCTCCAATGTATAAGCAATGCCTTCTTACTCTTGTTGTCCAGACCCCTACCTGACCCTGTAACTCTTTTACCACTTCTTCAAGTGGAGAAGATCTTGTGCTTCAGCTCAGTCACCACATCTTTATTTGTCAGAAGCTGGGAACAGAGGATGGATCTCTTGATGATTACCTGTTCTGTTCATTCCCTCTGAAGCAGCTGGCATTAGCTACTGTCAGAAGACAGATACTGGGCTACAGGGACCTTTTGTCCGACCCAGTATGGCTGTTCTTATGTTCTATGTGTTTATCCCTGAATAGAGCTTGATGCAACCACCTCCTTCTCCTTCACACACCTAGTGACTTTCTGGCTATCATACCCCAGTCCATTGTTCTCATCTCCACCGCAGCCAGGGAATGCTACAGCTCACTTTTGTTAGGCCTGCAGAGCTGATACAGCCAGGGCAGAGAGAACTGGGTTTGCTCCTCCTTCATGCCTCACCAACTGCATTGTCAGCTGTGGGCAACTAGAAACATCTGTATTGCTCGTGCTGGCACAGGGAGAAAGCGCACAGTTGACAACTCAGCCACCTGTTGAAATGACTGCCACAGCTGACAGAAAAGTCATCATCTGACTTGGGAACTAAGAACCACATTGGAACCATTTTATTATTGTTACTGTAGCCCCTTGAGGCTTCGTGGTGCTAGGGTTGCACATACACCTAGTGGAAGCCGCTGCCTCAAAGAACTTAGCTTCTAAACAGTCAGAAGGTGAGAGAATGAAGAGTTAGTGCCCCTGTTTTACAGAGGTGGGAACTGGGGCACAGATAGACTAAGTGACTTACCCACAATGAGGCTGTGGCACAGGAGAAAATTGAATCCCAATGTCCCCAGTCCCACTCCAGTGACTCAGCTACTCTCCCATCACAGTGTCTGGGATGCCATGCACACAGTACCGTGTTTGCCTTTTACTTTACAGATGCCCCACTTTCTTCACCCCCCAAAGTAACCCCACTAATAAATGCTTGCTAGTTGGTCCCGCCAGGAGCTGGCAGCATCTCTACTTGATGTATTACATGTCTGCGATCCCTGTATGAAGACAGTGCTAACTCAGCAGTGTTGCTCTGTAGTTTAAAGGCACAGCATGGTCTTTCTTCATCTCCACTGTAGCTGCTGAACTTGTCTCATTAGTTTTGAAACACAAAAATCCAACATTTCTGCCAAACTGCAGGATGCTAGCCCGCCAAAAGAAAACCAGTGGGTATGAAAAGCAGCCAAGGTGAAGAAGTTGCAGAATGGCCAAGTGTGTTCAAAAAGGATGTGGATACTACACAGCTGAAAAGACAAATACTTGCTACTTTAACTTGGGTTTAATTTATGCCTCATCCAACGTTTTTATTTATGCTAAATCAAGTCAGCAGCATGGCACACATAATATGGTACAGTGTGCAAAATCAGTACTGTTTGGAGGGACTTTCTATTAGGCTTCTTGTTTTGCTTCTTGCCTCTAATGAAGCATTAGTCTTCGTGCAGCGGCAAGCACTAAATGAATTAGTGATGCTAGAATCATTTGTGAGCATGCCTATCAAACCCAGCTTTCAGATACATAAATACAGGGAAACGTTCCATCTTGCACAGCAAGGATTTGAAGGTGAATCTCAGAAGTCAGCAGCAAGGAGGCTCCTAAAGCAAAGGCCTGGGCCTGTCTTTGCCAGGGAAAGTTAGATTAAGAGATAGATGTATGGAGGGGCTGGTATGATGAGGTTGCCTACAATGGCATCTCCTACTGCTTTTAGCAAATATCTCTAAAGGCCAAAGATAGGACACTAGATGGGGAGGGCTCTGAGTTGCTACAGAGAATTCCTTCACAGCTATCCGGCTGCTGGGTCTCACCCACATGCTCAGAGTCTAATTGATCACCATATTTCAGGCTGGGAAGGAATCTTCCCCTAGGTTAGATTGGAAGAGACCATATGGGGGATTTTGCCTTTCTCTGCAGCATGGGTCACTTGCTGGTTTGAACTAGAGAAAATGGAAGATTCTCTGTAACTTGAAGTCTTTACATCATGAATGGAGGATTTCAAAGTAACTCCGCCAGATATGGAGTGGGTGGGTGAGGTTTTGTGGCCTGCAATGTGCAGGAGGTCAGACTAGATGATCACGATGGTCCCTTCTGACCTTAAAGTCTATAAGTCTATGAAATGTTTCTCAGTTTGGAGTTGATTGACGTGCTTCTGCAGATCTAGTATCCCATAGCATCCAGTGGATGGTGACACACCTGCTCCTTCTATATGCCTGCTTAGGGGCTTCCATGGAAGGGGTTGAAAGAGTTTGGGAAAGCTTTAAGGGCACAGGCGGTTTGGCCTAGTGGTCACGACTGGGGTGGTGTCAAGGGGTCATAAGGCAGCAGTCAGCAAAGCAGGGATCTGAGCAATCGCTAGAGCCAGAATCGATAGGCAAGAGTCAGGGTCAGAGTCTGGCAATCAGCAACTGAGGTGAGTTCTAGAGTCACAGCAGGCCAGAAGTCTGCATGGCAGACCAGACAACTTCCTGGGGCTCCCTCCAGGGTTGAATGGGGAGCATGGGTCAGCCAGAAGGCCACAGGGTGCTGTTACTCCCAATTCTTCAGATGGTACATCCTGTGACACCTAATCTTCACAGTGCTCCTGGGATAGAGCCCTGCGTAGCCTCCTGGTGGTGCTGTGGGAGCATCAGGCACTACAGGCCCAGGTTCTAGTCCTGCAGATCCTTATGCTTAGTCTACGCTCCTCTTCTTAGCGAATGGGAGTTATCCTTGGTCAGTGTATCACAGGAGCTCAGGCTAGATGAGCAGAAGGGTCCATCTGGCCTTAAATTCTGTGAAAGTGGCTCAAAGACCCCCAGTGCAATGGCAGTCGGGCATCTTTCTGAGCGTAACATTGGATTGTGACACACTCCTTGCCCATCATGGCACCAGTCAGAGAGGCAAGGCCTGGGGAGGCAATGCAGTGCCAAGGCTGCAGGGGGTGGTGGGCTGGGGAAGGGCAGGGATTCACCCCTTCAAAGCCTTTGACTATCAGGCTGTTCAAAGAGAATGTGTGCTGACCAAGGGGGCTCCCAGTTTACAAGGTTTGCAGGCAGCCCTCCAGGGGTGCATTATGGTGGGAGGGGGCCATTGTGGAGTTAGGTCCCACAGGGCCATACTATCAAGCAGGGATTTTTAATGACATTTTCACATTGAAATGACAATAAAACCCAAATAGGCTATGAGCCTACCAGCTGGAAAAGCTCACTAATAGCCAGAGCCCAGCCTCGCCCATTATCTCCCACTTCCACCGCACTTCCCTCTTCCCGCCATCTTACACCCTTCCCTCTCCCCTGCCAAGCACCTTCCCTGCCCCACCAGGTGACCTTCTCCACATGGCAGAGGTGGCTCTTTCACCCCACTTGTCAGCCTGAGCCACAAGCAAGGGGCTGAGGCCACTTTAACACATCAGGCAGTAACAAAGTAGGGCAGAAGGCATGGGGGGGCTGCAGCCCATAGGCAAGGGGGGGCTTGTGAGAAGAGGAGGGGCCTGACCTGGCTACCACTGAGGTCAACAGCAAACTTCCCACTGAGAGTGGTGCCAGCCCCAAGCGCTCAGGAGGTAAGAGGTGAAAGCTGTGATCACAGCACTCCAGGAGCTGGGGCTCTGAGGAAATCACCAAATATCAACCGACCTGCACTAAAATCACAAGAGCTTGCATGACTAAAGTTGACATCAATGCGAGCAGCCTCCGGACTGCAAGGGGGGAGCTCAGCAGGAGGGTCTGAAGCACTTTTCCCTTCCTGTAGCTCCATTTTCTCCCCTCTCGATGCATTTGGGAAGGGGGGTTTCTGTTCCAGCTGGAGGGAGTGGGAAGATGAAGAGGTGTTTCCTTTACTGGCTAATCTGCGCAGAGAAGCCAATCGCAGTAGAGGGATTTGCATATTTGCAGAGAAGTTATTATAAAATAACAATACTATGAATATGTAAATTAGACACATTCAGGGACTTGTGCCCTCACATGTCACTAACTGAAGCACATTCCTGCACTCTGATTGGTTTCTATTATTCTCTTTTGGCGCAGCACTCCAGAGCATAGTACACATGGTTCACAGTTCAATACGTGTCACTGTCAAATTAGAGCCTGATGCACAAGAAGCCTGGGAGAGGCCCAGAGAGCCATTTTGCAACCCCTCCCCCGGCCAAAGCAAGAACGCCTCCGGCACTCTAGTCTTTGCTCATTTTGCTATGGAAGCTGACCTTCCAGAGAGCTCCACAGTACGTTCTGCAAGGGAAACACCAAACCTGGATTTCTAACTCCAGTCCCACTCTCCATCGCACTTTGAACTCGGCTCTGTTGAGAGGTTCATCCCCGTAGGTTGCTGTGCACATGTTCTGCGTGGCAGTTCAGAATTGTCCTGCGGTTTCTATCTGCAGAAACCAAAGTTCCTCTACATTGTGCCTCTCCCTGAGAGCTTGTTTTGTTCTCCACATCTGGAGTGGAAGGTGACTGGGCTGTGGAGAGGGAACGTCTGGGACTGGCAGAGCTGGCTCTGGAATGAAAATGATGGAGCCTGTCTTCATTATGGGGCAATGAAATGGGGTTGGGGCAACCCCCTCAGAGACAGCAAGCAGCAGCTGCAGTTGGGGATCTTGCTTGGTGAGGAGGAATTTCCCTGCAGAGCTCTGCCTGCTCCATGGATATGTGAGGGGCTCGACTCTGCAGTTAACACAAGGGGGACATGCACACCTAAACCCTTAACATACACACTGGGCTACAGAGGAAAAAGGGTCCCCATTGGACATCAACCGGTGGCAACAGCACAACAGCCACACTGGCAAAGAGTAGTCATCCATGCTAGCATAAGCAGGGCTCAAGTGTTTAACGGAGTATCATGGAAGGTGCCTCAACCGAATCGATACTAGCAGCCTTGAACCAGCCTGGCTGGCTCAGATACAGACTTTTCTAGTGTGCCCCACCCAATGAAAACAGTGTGATGTTACCAAACTTCCATCCAACATTCAGAGTATAGGAAATATATAACAGCGGTGGATATCTGCCTCCCAAGGGGCAACAGTGCAGTTTGAATGTGGGATCTTCATGCTACAAGCACAAGCTACTACTATTTGGGCTAAAGAATTAGTAATATCAGCTGGGAGCTACAGCAACTCATAAACCTTTTATGAGGACTAGTCACTAGAGGGACACAAAAGTCTATATCCCTTAGTGTCGATGACATAGGAATGAATGCTGTTCCCTCTCTGACTGACAACAGTGTCCCTTCTGCTGAGTGGCAGCAGATCTCTGGGGCCTTGCAGGCTAGCTACCCAGTGGAGGAGGAATTAATGACATGGAGTCTGGATTCACTATTACTATAACTTGTTTTATTAATACAAATACACCAGGCCTGGAACAGAGTGGTCACAAATGGCATGCAGGAAATCCTAGCCCAGAATCAGTGTCTGGTTCCCAGGGAGTAACTCTGCCCCAAGAAGTAAGTCTAATCAAAACCCTGAACAAACTCACCAGCTGCTCACAGAACTTTCTCTCCTAGGACCACTTCTTCTATGCAAAACAGTGCATAATCCAAAAACTAACAATGTCACAGCATTTCCCCCTCAAGATCGAACACTTGTTCACAACACTTAGAAAAGAACTTGGAAGACTGTATGTAACAGTGCCACCTACTGAAAATATGATGGGCCTAATTTATGGCCTCATCCAAAACATGTTGAAGTCAGTGGAAATAGTCCCACTAACTCAGGCCCTGACACCCACTCCTCCAGAACATATTTTGAAAAATGATTTCCTTCCTTGTGTCAAACGCTGACACTCAGGCCATTAATCATGGCCAAACATTTTCTTTTTTATATAGTTATACTTTATTGTTTTCTAATGAAATGCACAATCCAGTTAATACAAACAGAAATAATGCGCCAAGTGATGGGGGCGTGTAAGTAATAGGAAAATTGGCAAAGGCCATGTGATCTCATTCCATCAATTACCAGCATCTAATAATCCTGCCGCTAAGTAAATGAAGGTGTTTTATCAATTAGCACGAACTGCATCCCCCCAGAGAGCAGTGAAAAATCAAACCACAATAGTACAAGTAAATATGCAGCAGCCTGTAGCTCCTCCCACAGCATGAGTAGTCATGCCAGTTGGTCAAGGGCTGAACTAAAGCCCACCGATGTCTCTGAAAAGGCTTCCTGGCACCAGTCTACAACGGCTCCCAGCGCTCCAGAGCTGACTCCAGACAGTCACACAACACAGCTCCTTATGGCTGAGACAAGGGGCTGGGACTTGGGAGACCTGGATTCAATTCCTGGCTCTGCCATGGACTCTGTATGTGCCTCCCTTCGCCATCCATTAACTGGGGATGAGACTTGCACCCCTGGCAGGGGTATGGTGGGGATAAATACACTGGTGGCGGTGAGGCACTCACATGCTGCAGGGGTGGAGGCCATTTGAATAGAGCTCTTAGCCCATCTGGACCAAGCTGTGCTGTGGCCCTGTCCTGATTTCACTGTCCCTTTTCCTGCTGATAGGGTGTGGGAGGCTTGTCCAAGCCTTGTGCTGAATCTGTTGGCACTGGCTGAGAAATTGCTAGCAGGTTGCTATGCAGAGCGGGATGTGGCGACAAACACAGCACACCCCACTGCCGTCAGGGAAGGCTGCTTGTCATGCTCACAGGGCTAGCGGCCCTCGGTTCCCTCCCTGGTCCCTGACTGCGCCCAGCTGGGCCTAGAGCCCCTTCCTCTTACCTGGAATCACAATTCTCCCACTCTGACAGTGGGACAGGGGGAGCACTGTGCTGTGGAGCCCAGTGCTTAGCATCCTGCAGGTCTGACTGAGGTCAGGCTCCCTTACGTTCTCCTGGGGGAACCTGGGCCCAGCCGCCATCTGGAAACACAGTGTTTTTATGTAGCAGTTAGAACAAAGCAGTAGAGAAATAAAAGGTTGTAAAGGAACACAGAGCCCTCCCACATATTGTCACATTTAATCCTACACTTCACGCTAGCGTCGTAAACTCAGCTTTCCTTGAGGACTCACCCAACGCACGGTCTCCTAGCCAGCGCCTGCGTGTCAGTGAGGCTCCCAGTCACGAGTCCCCCCTGCCCTTCCCTGAGGGGATCCCAGCCCAATTGCTCCAGAACACCTTTGTTTCATGGCCCCAGGTGTGAAGTATCCTGCACCCTGAGACTGAGGTTTTCCTGACAGCGGGAGAATCGAGTGATTCAGTACAGAGCCCACACTTGCATCTTCCTTCTGCACCACTGCAGCCAACCGGGGGCTGCCTAGGAGCGATAGGCAGACTGGCCACAGAGGGCTCTGCACCTTGCATCCTAGGGGGTCTGTGTGCTGCTTCCAAACGTGCAGGTACCTATGAGACATTTGGGACCGGCCAGAAGAAGAGCTGTGGGATCTGCATCTGTGGCTCCAGTGGCTCTAACACTGTGAAGGAGGTGTAGAGGGACTGCAGCTATGGAAGGGCATTCTAGCCTGCCTGTGTCATAGCCACTCCACTGTCTCTGCTGCCCGCCCTGCACAAAGCCTGCTACCAGAACAGCTGAGCAGAGAGGAGCTGAGTCACAGAGATTCCCTCTACTTCTCTCAGGACAAGGGGCTGGTATTTGACTTTATTACCTCCCACCCCAGAACCATCCAGCACACTAGCATGGAAACAAGCTCATAAATTAGGAGAGAACATATGGTCACCTTTCCATAATGGCTGTAGAAGCGCAATCTAGTAAGACACTTGGAGATGTGGAATCCATGTGGAGAAAACAAAGCCATTTCACCCCATCCCACCTGGCACACACAGGGGACACGGCATTTTTCTGAAGGGCATGCAAACTGACAAGCAGACAGCATTCTCCTTTCATGACATTTCCCCTCCACTAATTGAATGTGCTCCTCCTCGGATCCCATAGGAGCAGGGATAAAAGATCTCTCTGCGCCGGGGGCTACTCAAGGCAAATATCAGTGAATCTGCTAAGCTATAACATGCACAAGAGTCCTTAGGATTTTATGGTCACTCAGTCAAATTAGTTCTAAGGGGCCTCAGACCAAAACGTAGTCAAGGAACCAAAATCTGCTCTCCGCTAAACCCATACTGCCTCATTCATTTCACTCCCCTAAGTGGCTGAGGTATTATTCTCTTTCTTAATAAAAACCTCTAAATTAGCATCCTCTTCATCTCTTTCTTGGAAAGCCCACCGAGCGTATTTGGTACCATGCCACATTGTCACATTAAGCTTTTCTTGTATTTAAGAGCGTTAAAGATTTGAAAAAAATCCATAAAGATGAAAGATCCTTGCATGCTTTAATGAATCTCACAACGAGATTGGGAACAAGCTGATTAGAAGGTTCTCCGAACCTCAGGCGCTCCCCCAGGACTGAGCTGTAATAAAGGTAATAATTAACAAGATCAAATTAAAAAATGACTTATTCCATAAATGTAAGCTGCACTTTCAGCACTAGCATCTGGAGCCTGAGGAGGCAACGAGAACAGCCTGGAGGAATGGAGCATGGATAGGAGGGCAATGAACCTGCAGAGAACTTGCTTCCATAGGCAAAAAAATGAGGGGGCAACAGAAGAGCGATGGACTGTGTAGCCCTGTCGCAGAGGCTGAACATGGCAAGATGGACACAGATACCGTGGGAGCTCAGTCCCAGTTGGTATTCTGCCCATCTCTGGTTACAATACCCCGGGTGCTGATTTGGAGCAAGGTGTCTGCATGTGCAGAGGGTGTTTTGCAGACAGAGCACGGACTGGGACTAAGGAGACCGGGGTTGTATTCCCAGCTCTACCATTGGCCTGTTGGGTGCCCTCAGGCAGGTTGCAACTCTGTTTGCCTCAGTTTCCCCCTCTGTAAAACAGGGACAAGGATACTGACTTTCTTTGTAAAGTGTGTTGAGATCTACTGATGAAAAGTGATAGATAGCTAGGTATTATTACTATTTCTGCCTCTTCTTCTTCATCATCAGCAAAATTATAAAGGATGTACATAAAAACAGCAGAGAGGAGAAAAAAAGATATTCACAAATGGGAGAAAAAAGCGTGTCAGAGCTTCTCAGGAACTCGAGGAGGGGGCACCTGGCAAACCTGCATTACCTCAGTTCAACACTGGCTCCAAAACTCATTCCTCTCTCCCCACACATGCACTTTTTGGTGACGCTCAGCAAGAAGTGGCATGTAGACATCAATCTGTCTGGCATTTGCTGGGATCACGGTATGTGCGTGACTGGGAAATAAAGAGTGGGTTCACTGTGTTTTTCCTCTCAGGTCTGACTCATCAGGAAAATCAGACCCGGTACTTATGAAAATGTCATAACATGCAGGTCTGTGCTCTCACATCAGCAGCTTTTTATTCATTTGGCATCAAGGGTTTTATTGCAATCAGACTTTCCAGATGATCATTTAGATGATACATGTATTTACAATGGGATTCCAGTGTCATTCAGCATTAATGGTCAAAGAGAGATTTCTCTTCTGGAATAAATTTTCTGGAGATGTCCTAATTGGTGCTATCCTCTCTTGTGTTTGCCCACCAGCTGGCGGGTGTGCGAAGTGGAGTGCTGGAGACAGCAGGCTGGGGACAGACATGCCAGGATTCCTGTCCTCATTTGTGGTTTAAAGGGTAATATGTAGCAGAGAAACACTCTGGGCAGTGCTGAGGGGAGGTCTCTGAGAGCTGCCTGCTCAGGAAGGCTCTGACCAGCACAGAGGCAGCAGGACTCAGGCAATGAGAATGTCATCTACTTATTCCTCTAAGTATTAAAATGTCTCTTTTCACTAAGCTATTGAATGTGTCCCTGGTGACAGCAAGTAGCAGGATTACCAAATAGAGCTGCCTTGGAGGATGGCACCCCTCACTCCACCTTCCCACTGAAGTCACTGATGCTTTAATAATTCGGAGCTACAGCGTTTGAGCCAACATGCAGCGCCAATGCCACCTCAGTGAAAGCGAGGAGTCTGAGAACCCGGCTCCAGACATGGCGCAGCTTTTCCAGAGTAAGCCTGCAGTATTAGGAAGGTGCTCTGAGTAGATTTCTAACTCTTCCATTGTGCCAGCTGCATATCAACCACCCTTCCATTTCACAGCAGCCCAAACAGACACTTTTGAGCTGTTGGAGATAAAGCCCAGGGGAGGAGGTATTTGTGTCTGTGTTTGTTTCATAGCTACTGGAGGCTCCTACATAGATTAATCGGGGCTTCAGACTGCCCTGTCATATAGCCACTTGTAGGTTCACTCTGCTGTTCTCACCTCCTCTCTAGTTAAAGGACTCTGCTGCAGTCTGGGCACTTTTCTGGACTAGGTGGTAACAGTTAATGACATTCTTAATTCCTGTTGATTGAACTGGTGTATTGTAAACTAACAGAGCAGAGCATCTACCTAATGAGTTTCATGGCATTAGAAGAGGTAAAGGTCCTGGAAGCAGTCTTCATAGAAAGATTGGTTCAAATGGGACATACAAACTCAGGTCCATTTGCCTTCTACTTGCTTTACAAGTGACTCTCCTTCTGCCGCCTGGTCTTGTTCCCTCACCGCGTTTCTGGTGATCACAGTTCTTGTACACATGACAGTAGACAAGTCTATCCTGCTGTGACATCACTGTGCTTCCCGCGTTGTGCATGAGTAATACACTAGCTATGACTATGATTGTGTCTCCTTCTAGCAGCTGGCCTTTACCATGGATAAAACCTCCCATTTACTAATGGCGAAAGGAGCTCATTAGGGCATGTAGTAGAGGCTGGTGCTTTTGGTGCCAGGTTCCCAGTTTCTCTCCCCCCAGTACCTTGGGGATCTGTCAGTACCTGGCCATGGACTGGTGGAACATGTACAAAAAGGAATAGCCTGCCTCAGTGCCCATTTGAGTGAATAATGCTGATTGACAGGAGTAATTCTGCACAGACAAAACAAGAGGTCGTGTTTTGAAAATGCAATCTGTTCTGACATCACAACTACAGGGGTATGCCTAGGAATGTGCATAACTAGGTTAATTTATTCCCACCAAAAAACAAAAAAGAACCCTCAACTAAAAATATTATTCCAGGCCATTTTCAAGCCACAAAATGTCATTTTTCCTTCATTTTCTGTAAACGAGCTTCTCCTCCTCCCCCCCACTGAAACATGCACAGTTCTGAAATTTCTCACTGAAATCTGAAAACTGATCTTTGCTAAAATGAGATTTTGCATTTCAAAACACTCAAGAACCCAACTGGTCCCTTTGGTCCTAGTTTTGGGGAGAAAAACACAAGAAATATCATGGGCTTTTCACAAAACAGAAGAAATTTCATTAACTCCAAATGAAATTTCCGACTGTCTGGTGCCAAGGTTTCTGAATTTCCTTCCCAGCACTGCTGACTTCCCTGGAGACAAGAGGGAACAGTTTATATGTAAGCAGGATCTGAATGAACTCTCCCCTGACAGCTAGTTGGAGAGGGGGAGAAGACTTCAGGGGCAACCTGTATTTACATGAACACACTTACCCTGCCTAGATATCCAGCAAATAGAGCAGTGCCAGGGCTGGCCTTACCATGAGGCGAACTGAGGCGGCTGCTCCAAGTGCCCGACTCTGGAGGGGGCGCCACTGAGACCCAGAGCGTAGAAAATTGTGTCTGCTGCTAGTGCATATGTATCCTCTCTGCTCTAGATACACAGAGATGGTGGAGTGCTGTGCTGGAGGAAGGAGGGCACAAGAGATATAGCAGGTAGGCAGGAGAAAAGGTGAGAGGGAATAACAGAAAGCAGCAGGAGCTGCAGGGAGAGAGAGGAGGAGGAGCCTCTTATGTACCTCTCTAGCACCTCCAGAAGCTTGGACTGATTAACAACAGCTTCTCAGGGAGCTTCCTGTTTCCTGCTGCTTCCCTGAACCCACTTGAGGAGAACAGGCAGTCAACTGAAGTAGTAGGAGCCAGTTAGGCCCTCAAGATGCTGATATCTTCCCTCACTCAGGCCCTGCTACCAGCCTGCTTATTTGTTCCCTTCAGCTGAGTGTTGAGAGCCACTATAGCTGGCACAGAACAGCAGTCATGAGTGAAAGAAGAAAATGCCCCTCTGGGGCAGCATTCAGAAAAAGGAAGAAAGCAAAGGAAGCTTTTCTATCTAAGCAGGAAAGAGATCTCCTGAGATACATAGACACAAATGTTCACGGTGAGCCTTCCGGACCCAATGAGGATGTGAATGGTGAGGAGATACCTGATCTTGCAGTTATTCAGAGTGCTGGTGACCTGGCAGCTACTGCAGCATCCATATCTCCATCTCAAATAGATGTAACCATGCACATTCCTGAAGAAAAGTGTACATCAGAGAAGAGTGTGATAGAGGCGCAAGAAACAGCTGCTGCTGAGTTTAGTTCCTTAAGTCTAGATGGTCCAGGACTGTGGACCCACTTGAGCAGTAGCCTGTGGAACTTCCTTGTACTGCATGGGCCACAGCAAGTGAAAAACTTAATGTTCCCCAAAGACAATGAAAATAGAAGTTTCCATCCAACACATTACTGGCGTGAAATCTCCAATGGTGACAAAGAGGAGAAGCCATGGATTATGTACTCAAAAACCCAGAATGCTGCATACTGTTTTTGTTGCAAACTCTTCCAGTCTAATGTTCCAGCCACATTGGGTTCTACAGGAACAAAGGACTGGAAAAATCTGGCTAGAAATCTGGCATGCCATGAGAAGGCAGCAAATCACCAGACAGCATTCCATAGATGGAAAGAGCTTGAGATGAGACTAAGGTTAAAGGCCACCATAGATGATCAGCATCAAGAAAAGATTGCATCAGAGTCTCTTTATTGGCAAAATGTTCTGAAAGACCTTGATGACTTTGTGAGAATGCTTGCTACCCAAAACCTAGCACTGAGTGGCACTTCAGATCAGCCGTATGGAACAATGGAAACTTCCTTAAAATTGTGGAGCTGATGGCTGGGTTTGATGCTGTACTCCATGAGCACCTAAGAAGAATCACCAGCCAAGAAATGTAACACACCACTACCTTGAAAAAACAATTCAAAATGAGATCATACAGTTACTGGCAACAAAAGTCAAACAGAAGATTGTAGCAGATCTGAAGTCAGCAAGATATTACTCTGTTATTCAGGACTGCACACCTGACATCAGCCATACAGAACAAACGACTTTAATGGTGTGTTTTGTAACCGTGTTGAAGTGGGGGGTTTCTTGGGGTCTTCTGTGTTTTCCAGTGGTTTGCATGCACAGGGGGTGGGACTCAGTGTCCCTGGGTGTTACTGGTTTAACGAGGTGAGGGCAGAGGGAGTTTGTTATTACAGAGGACCGGAGAGGGAACTCGGGCCCCCAGCCGATGGCCTGGAGGATGGAGACCCCAGAGAATGGTGACTTGGTGACCTGGAGACCCGGCTCAGGAGACACAGCCAGTTCTGGCCAGTGGGAGGACAATGGGCTGTGAAGAGAAGACCCCGGTGACCTGACCAGCCGATTCCAGCCAGAGGAGAGCTGAGAGGAGAGGAGACCCAGGTCTTTCTGTTTACGACCCTGTTTACTTGGAGAGGAGACAATGGACAGAGGCGGGGCTTGGGGCTGGGGATACCGGAGGCCGAGCTGGGAAGCAGGGGGGCTCTGTGCTGGAGAAGGGGAGCAGGCAGAGCCCACCTGGCTGCTGGGGGACTGAGACATGCTGTGCTGATGGAGGCCAGGCCTGAGGCCCTGAGAGTTCCTTGTGCTGTGTTCAACTCTCAATAAACCCTCCTGTTTTATGCTGGCTGAGAGTTGCTCTGGTCTGGAGAACAAGGTTGCATCAACCCCTTCGAGGGTGAGGAGGCCCGGGGAGTCCAGCATGCGTGGACTCCCTGAGGGAGCCCATGGCGAGAGACAGGCGTGCTAAGGCTCAGAGAGGTGTGGCTCCAGGAGGTGGAGGGGCATGATCTCGAGAGAAAGTGGACCCCTGAGAAGGGCTGTCTCACTGAAAGGGGCACTCCCCACGGACCGCATGGGGCCAAGAGTGGGCATGATCTGCGAGTCCGAGACAGTAACAACAACAAAACCTAGTGAAAATGTCCCTTCAGTGGTGACTGTTAGAGAGCATTTTCTAGAATGTATTGACATTAACGATACTACAGGAGCTGGTATGGCAAATGTGCTTCTTAAAAAGCTGGAAGATACAGGAATTGTGATAGCTGACATGAGAGGTCAGGGCTACAATAATGGTGCCAACATGAGAGGAAAGAACAGAAGAGTGCAGACATGGATCCGAGAGTTAAACTCACGAGCTTTTTTTGTCCCATGCAGTTCTCATTCATTGAACTTGGTGGTTAGTGATGCAGCATCAGCTTCTAGTCAGGCTGCTGAATTTTTTAATGCAATTCAAAGCATCTATGTATTTTTCTCTGTATCAGCTCATCAATGGCAAATTTTTAAGCAACATCTGGGAACATCCTTTCTGACACTGAAACCACTGAATGCCACATGATGGGAAAGTTGAGTGGAGGCAATAAAGCCTATCAAACACCAAGCTGGGAAGATAGATGATGCCATAGTTGCCATTATGGAGGATAATGCTATGACAGGAATTGTTCGTGGGAGGACAGTGGCAGAGGGAAATAGAATCAACAGAAACATACATAACTTCAAATTTATGTGTTGTGGCATGACATATTGTTTGAAATAAATGTTGTAAGCAAGAGACTCCAAGGTGTTGACCTTGATATATCTGGAGCAATGGAACAACTGGACAAAACAAAGTCATACCTACAGTCTTACCGGTCAGATTAGGGATTTCAAAACATTTTGAAGAGTGCATAGAAGTTGGCAGATGAACTTCACACTGAAGCTATTTTCACACCCATTCAAGAATACAAGAGTCACTGAAGAAGAAGACATTTTGATTACAAGGTACAGGATAATCCCATAAGAGACCACAAACAACAATTCTAAATTGAATTCTTTAACCAGGTGCTAGATTGTGCAATACAGTCAGTTGAAGAATGTTTCATGCAGCTCAAGGAACATAGCACTATATTTGGGATATTGTATGATATTCCAAAATTCCTCACTATACCTGAATTAGATCTACACTAGCAATAGAGCACTAGAGACAGGTGGTGAACTGAAAGCCCTTTCAAAATATATTTCAGCAGGATCAGCTCCAAAGACTGTTTTGGAACATATGGGCACAAATAAGATGTTCAACCTCTTTCCAAATGCTTTTGTTCTTCTGCGCATACTTCTAACATTTCCTGTAACAGTTGCCAGTGGAGAATGCAGCTTCTCGAAGCTGAAGTTAATAAAAATACATCTATGCTCCACAAAGACACAGGAGGGGCTGGTCAGCTTTGCAATGATCTCAGCAAAGCATTAGCTGGCCCAGACTGTGGACCTTCAGGAAGCAGTTCAAATCTTTGCAACCAAGATGACACGGAAGCACCACTTTGATTATTCAAACAGATAAAAATGCCAGTGTCTACTTACTGACAAGAAAAGTTACATTTGCTGTTCAGGCGTTTGAAAGTTAAGTGTTCAAATTTTTAAGCAAGGCATTTTAAGTTGTTAGTTCTCCTTTATTGGGGTAGGTAGCAGAGCAGTACCATGAGAGGAGTAAAACAGGAAGAAGGCAGAATTGAGACCTTTCAAAGTTTTGGTTCAAGCGAGCGGGCATTTGAGCTCCCCGCCTCAGGTGCCAAAATGTTGTGGGCTGGTCCTCAGCAGTACTGCTTAAAAAAAGTGATCAACTTTGGCTGGTGTTGGGTTATAAATCACTTTCTTACTGAATTCAGGAGCAGTGAAATGCTGTTACCAATGTAGTTGTCTTTATTGCATGAATAAAGGGGAGCAGAACTGTGCTTATTGTGTCTCAAATGAGGGGGTGACCCTCAGCTGAGGGAGCTTACTTTTCCAGGGGCTCAAATGCCAGACCCTTGGAAAAGTAAGAGGGGTGGGGACAGGTATCTCAGCCAGGAGGTGTGGACTCTCCCTAAAGGCCCCTAGTCTGGTTTAACCTGTTCCTCCCCACTGTTCAAAGATAGAGCTAAATAGGCTCCATTAGGAGCCTTTTGTTATTTTAAGTGCTCGAAAGATCTGACAATCACTTGTGGTGGGGCAGCTCTCTTCCCAATCTAGAGTTGGGTAGAACCTCAACAAACTGACCAGCAAAGGATCAGGAGGCAGAAAGTGACCAGTGAGTAGAATGAGCAGCTGGTGAGGCAAGTGGAGGGCAGGGTGGCCACTGGAGAGAAACGGTGGTTGGCAGGGCGGCCAGCAGAGAGGAACTGTGGCTGGAGATGCAGCCAGCCAGACCAAGTGCTCAGACAGCAGAGCAAGCAAGATACCTTTTTCCCTGGGTGGGAGGTGAACTCACACAGATGCACCTTTGAACCCTGGCTCCTCAGTGACCAAGGGCAACCTCTGTGACTGAGGTATGGTGAGGGAGCTGAGAGGGACACAGAAAAGGAACTTTTGGTTGTAGAACTCAAGAACATGAGGCGGAAGGCCCTGCCCCACAGATTCTGGGGTGGGTGTCCTGCTCACAGTTTTCTGATTATGCTTGTGGCATTTCCTCTAATTAATGTCAGGTGACTTCCCTCCTTTCATTAAAAGTTTCTTTTCTACACTCAGACTCTGTTCTTGTGAGTGGGGAAGTATTGCCTCTCAGAGATGTCCAGGGGTTGTGTGTAAATTGTCCCAGGTTACTAGGTGGGGGCTCGAGCCAGTTCTGTGTGGTATTGTTGAAGAGGAACCCCTAGATATTGAACCTAGCCCTTGTTGCTGCCAGCTCCACCTGGCAGAAGGGCTACATATATCTCTCCAACAGTTCAGGGGAAGGAAATTCCAACTCACAATTCTATATTTCCCATGCTCAGGTTGCTCCCTTTGGCCCCCAGCCATGAGCTGAGTTCTAAGTGTGCAGGCAGCAGGGCCGAGCACAATGCAGACTTTGGACATAGACATCTCTGAAGACAATCCATTTCTCATGATGGTTCTGAGAAGCACCAATGGTCATGAATAATAGTACTTATTACACATAATGCATCCATCCATCCCAGCTGCTGTTACCTGTCCTAACTCAGGAGCTGCTGCATGACAGGACAGAACCTCCCAGTAACACAGAGTCTCTCAAGAACCTTTCACGAAAGGAAACCTCAGTTTCTCTGCAAATATAATTCTGGTTTATGGAGAGCAGCAAGAGCCAGCTTTTCAAAACAGTTCAGTCCCTCCGAGTGCCTGAGTCTGGCCCATTAACTCTACTGGGATTGGTCTTGTGAGCAAGGACTGCACAAACCACTCCCAACTCTGGCAAGCTCTGAGTACCAGACATTAGAGGAAAGGTTAAGTACACATGGGCAGGAGAACTCCCAGAGGAAATGGCCTCTACGACAGGGCTGCAGGAGGAATGGGAGGTCGCTTGGCACATGGGACAAGGGAGCCATGAAGGGCAGCATGATAGAACACTTAAGGTCCCAGTAGGAGAAAACAAACTGAGCGATGAGGAGGGAGGCGTGGGAAAGTGTAGGCTGGGGGGCAGAGAGGGGCAGAGGGGGCTGGGACACAGAGTGCTCTAGTGAGTGGGGCAATGGCCTGGCAGTCAGGAGAACTGAGCTCTATGCTGTATTATCTGGAGCAAGTCACTGCAGCTCTCTCTGTGCCTCTGTTTTATCTCGTTAGATTCTAAGCTTTTCTGGGCAGGGAGGGTCTCTCCCATGTGTATGAGCAGCACCTAGCTCAATGGGGTCCCAATCACTGCTTGGGCCCCTGGATGCTACTGCAATATTGATTTCTACCATTATCCAGCTTCAGCCTGGCTCGCCTGGCCCAGTGCATTTGGAGGAGGCCTGCATGGGATTTCTCACAGTCTCAATACACCCCCATTTGGCATTTTGATTCTGGAAGGATTTTCCTCTCTCAGAGGTTGTGCAGAAAGCCAACAGGGCACCTCCCTTGGTCAGCCAGGATCTGCATTCCACACAGTGTATTCTCTTCGGCCTGAGCTCACCACAGAAGGGTCAGCCCCTCCTAAGGGACTCTGGCCATCTCTCAGCCAGGAAAACTGCACAGCCCCATGTGTGTCATTCCTAAGTGCCAAACCGCTTCTTTAAATGCATCAATCCCTCCCTAATGCATAAAAAGAATCTTTTAAGCAACTTCAAAGGAATGTGAAATATGGGACTATTTATGTTACAGTAACCACTGAATGGAGGAAGCAGCATTCCAAAGAGATTGCATAGATTACAGGGCATTTAATCTTCTTTAACCTCTCCTGCCTGTTCAATTGGTTTGTTTGCTTTCATTCAGATATCTGAATTACTTTTATGTAAATATATAGCGTTCTCTGCTTCCTTTCATGCTTATTTTTTTGTTTAAAAACAAAAGCAGCAATTTAAAGAAGGATAAAGACATGACTGAATAGATCAGATCCCACTTTCTCTGTTATAAAGTAGGGTGTTATCTCTTTGTGTGATTCTAGGGACTCCGTTGCAATATCTCAGGGAATTAATTAAACATTTTGTAGGCTCCTCATGTACAATTTTCTGAATCTCCTAGTATAGCCCCAGCATTTTAGAGTCACAAGGTGAGGGTAGTATGTAAGGGAGTGTATTTAGAAAGCCAAGAACAAGCCATTCACTGTTGAATTGTGCTATTATCTACAGGACTTACTGCCCTTGCTGAGCAGGCTAGGTGGCAAATGAGTTCTTCCACTGAGAGGACAAGGAGCCAGGACGACTTTTCAGTTCCCCAGCCCCAGCCTATAGGGTGATGGAAAGTGGGTGAGTTTAAGGGAGGGAGAACTGGGTGCAGAGAAAAGATGGGGAGGAGAGAGCGCAGGAACACTGCAAAAGGCAAAATAGCACCCTCCCCAAGCTCATTTCAAGCAAGTCCTTAGTTCTTGATTATCTAGAACAATGGCAGCTCAGGATGGTAACAGTGAACATAAAGCAGAAGCAGGCCAGGCACAGCAATGTGAATGCTGTCCTGCCTCATTCCACTGGGGAGCTATAACATAGGTTACCGACAGAGAGTCAGATCCTGCTCCACTGGAGTCAGTGGCTCTGCGGTCTCGGTGAACAGCAGCACATGGAGAAGAACGACTTCTCCTTTCCCCTTAGCTTCTCATGACACCTCAGCAAAGGCAGGCTCCTCCCTTGCATTGCCCCTTACTCTGTGGAAATGATCAGGGTCCAGGCCAGCTCCTACAGCTGTGGGCTGGCTCTGGGATTTCCTGCCAGCATGTGCTGAGCAGGACTTGCTTAAAGGAGCATCGCTGGCCATGCCATTTAGTTCCCATGACATCTGTATTGTGGGCACAATATGTCAGCCCACAGCTGCATCTGCTCCTTCTCTGTTATGTGGCTTCCCCCCACCCCCTGCCATTTCAGAACCTCGGGGACCAAACAAATCCCTCGATAGACTCAGTCGGCCTGCTCGGAGGTGTGCAGCTCTCTAAACTGCTTTCATTCCCAGAGCCAGAGTTACTCAGCCCTCTAAGAGAGTGTGGCTTCTATCGAGGAATGTCCATGCTAGAGAGCCACAGGCGCCAGCTGACACACACGCTGTGCTTCCTGCTCCCCAAAGAGAAAACATTTTCCATTGCCTGTGCTTTTGGAAATGCTCAAATGCTGCTCATGTGCGAGCAGACACTGTTCCCTGGAGCTGGCTGCACCTGCCGGAGATGCTGCCTTGCCTGGCATGATGCCAAGGTACCGATGAGCTTGGGGATTGTGTGCAAAGAGGTTGGGGAGATTCTGAAAAGGAGAGTAGATCTGATTTCCCCCCTCCCCTACCGCTAAAGGATGCGTTTGTGCACAATGGACAGCTGGGGGCTTTGCTGTTCTCAGCGTGTTTCACCTGAATTGCACTTGGAACCATATTCTCCTAAACAGCACAATCCTGGAATTCTGATTAATGCAGTTGTTTTGCAGATTGAGATACAAAGAGAGGCATCAAAGTCAGCCTGGGCTGTGCTGTGTAGTATTACTTGAGTAACACGGGGACCCTTGGAAGGGATGACCAGAGGGTTGAGGAAGAGTTCTGCTGTGGATGTCCACAGTGTGTTAGACCATAATGAAATGACAGGTCTGACTGAGGTCATGGGCGTGATGTTGCACTCCATATGATTTTATGAAAATATGCTAATAAGTGTGAATATAATGTAACTGGAATTCGCCTCATGCAAAAGGTCTCTTGTAAGGTATCATTACAAAGCTTATAATCTACTCAGTGTGGTCATCCTATTTGTATGAATGTATCATTCTTGTATCTGAAACTAGAAATAGGAAATGTAACTCTGAGGGCCTATGGTAATTATGCAAAGTGTGGGCCATTAATGGTGGTTTGGAATCTTGATGGCTCCCATTAACCAGGGCAATTGACTGTAGATGGCTCTGTTTACTTGCAAGCCTTCCTGTGAGTGAGGCCAGGAAGAATGAAATCTGGGGGTCTCCCAGGACATGTGACCATGTCACCTGGTACTGGAATCCATCTTAAATGCGGGGCTTTTCCATTTAGAAGGAGAGGTGAGGACCCAGGGAGACAAAAGATTCCCACCTTGTCCCACCAATATAAGGGGGTCGAACAGAACAAAGGGGGCTGCAGCCATGAGAAATTCCCTAGCTACCATCTGAGCTGGAACAAGGACTGTACCATGGAAAGGATTGGGCTCAGACTAGAAAGGAGTCTAGTCTGTGAAAGAAGCTTATTGGAACATCTTGGGGGGTGAAATTTCATCTGTAATCAGTTTCTGAATGTATTAGGCTTAGACTTGCATGTTTTTATTTTATTTTGCTTGGTAACTCACTTTGTTCTGTCCGTTATTACTTGGAACCACTTAAATCCTACTTTTTATATTTAATAAAATCATTTTTTGCTTGTAAATTAACCCAGAGCAAGTATTAATACCTGGGGGAGCAAACAACTGTGCATATCTCTCTATCAGTGTTATAGAGGGCAAACAATTTATGAATTTACCTTGTATAAGCTATATACAGAATAAAACGGATTTATTTGGGGTTTGGATCCCATTGGGAACTGGGTGTCTGGGTGCTAGAGACAGGAGCACTTCTTAAGCTGTTTTCAGTTAAGTCTGCAGCTTGTGGGGGACGTGGTTCAGATCTCAGTCTGCTTTTGTAGCCAGCTAGCATGTCTGGCTCAACAAGGCAGGGTACTGAACTCCTAACATGCCAGGGAAAACGGGCTCAGAGGCAGTCTCAGCACATTAGGTGGCAGTCCCAAGGAGGTCTCTGTGACTCAACCCACCACAATAGGCAGAGGGGCAGATGGAGAATGATTCTGGCCCTGCTCATTCCCTGAGACATCTATACGTGAGGGTGTGACTCCAGCAGTGGAGACATCTCAGAGGGAGAAAGTTTCCCTGTGAATCCCTTGTGATCCCCCAGCATTCTTCCTACTTTATATTCTGCTGCTACCTTCAGAGACCCTGTCATAAACAGATAGCTAAGGGTTAATGTTCTTTTACCTGTAAAGGGGTAACAACAGTAACCTGAAACACCTGACCAGAGGACCAATCAGGAAACAAGACTTTTTCAAATCTGGGTGGAGGGAAGTTTTGGGTGTGAGTCCTTTGTTCTTGGTCTGTTCCTTTTTCTCCTCTCTGAGAGTGATTTTTCTATCTCCAGGCTTTCTAATCTTCTGTTTCCAAGTTGTAAATACAAGGATACTAAGATAGTTTATATTGGTTTTTTTTGTATTTACATGTGTGTAGTTGCTGGAATGTGTTAAATTGTATTCTTTTGGAATAAGGCTGTTTATTCACTTTTTTTTTTCTTAAGCAATTGATCCTGTATATTGTCACCTTAATACAGAGATCATTTTATGTCCTTTTTCTTTCTTCTTATATAAAGCTTTCTTTTTAAGCCCTGTTGGAGTTTTTCTTTAGTGGGGACTCTAGGGAATTGAGTCTGCAGCTCACCAGGGAATTGGTGGGAGGAAGAGGTCAGGGGGAAAATCTCTTTGTGTTAAATTTACTAAGCCTGACTTTGCATACCCTCTGGGTGAGGGGGAAGAGAGATTAGCTCTCTCGGTACTTGTGTTTCAAGGACTGGAAGCAGGGAATCTCCTAGGGTCGTCCAGGGAGGGGAGCCTGGGAGGAAGTAACAAGGAAACAAGGGGAGGGGGTTATTTCCCTTTGTTGTAAGACTCAAGGCATCTGAGTCTTGGGGTCCCCCAGGGAAGGTTTTGGGGAGACCACAGTGAGCTAGGCACTGTATAATTCCTAGCTGGTGGCAGTGATACCAGGTCCAAGCTGGTAACTAAGCTTGGAGGTTTTCATGCTAACACCCATATTTTGGACGCTAAGGTCCAGACCTGGGAAGAAAACTTATGACATGGTGTGCAGCGTTGTGGGAAAGATAGAATCCAGAAGCCAGTAGGAATATTATATTTTTCTTTTCTCTGCTAGGGGCTTTTAAGCAGAGAGGGTTTGGGTTTAAAAGGAACCAGAGAGAATTTTTTTTTTTCTGTTCTCTCCTGGCAGTAGCTTGCATATTAAGCAAGGAACTATCAAGCTGTGACAAAGGGTCTTTTGTTATACTATAGCACTCCCATTGAGAGTCAAGTACCCAGCACAATACGCATGCAAATAAAGTGTTTTTTCTGGTTTACTTTACATTTAAAAGATTAGCTAGAGAAAAAAAAAGGCACTGTTGCTAGGCCAACCCCAGGGGACAACAGAGAGCCTGCAGTTCAGACAATAAACACCAGAGGGCACCCTAACACAAGAAAACAGGAACCATGACTTCCAAGGAAAAAAGGGAGGCAGAGGCACAAATCAAAGAAGCAGACCACAGGCGACATCTGGAAAAAAGAGAAAAAGAGATGGAGCTGAAAGAAAGGGAAGAAAACATCAAACTGGCAGCCTACAAAAGAGAACAAGCAGCCAAAGAGGCAGCCCACAAAAGAAAACAAGAAGAAGAAGAAGTGGCCCACAGAAGGAAACGAGAAGAAGAAGAGGTGGCCCACAGAAGGAAACAAGAAGAAGAAGAGGCAGCCTACAGAAGATAGATAGAACTCCAGAGGGAGGCCCACCAACAGGCCATGGAATTAGAAAAGGCTAAGCAACAAAACACAGCCAATCCTAACAACCCTGCGCCAATGATTGTTCCACAGCACAGGAAATTTCCCACCTACAAGGCAGGTGATGACACCGAGGCCTTCTTAGAAAATTTTGAAAGAGCCTGTCTTGGGTACAGCATCCCTGAAGACCAGTACATGGTGGAATTGAGGCCACAGCTCAGTGGACCTTTAGCAGAGGTGGCGGCTGAAATGCCAAAGGACCGAATGAACGATTATAAACTGTTTCAAAACAAGGCCAGATTAAGAATGGGGATAACCCCAGATCATGCCCGTCAGCGTTTCAGAACCCAAAAGTGGAAACCAGTTGTGTCATTTTCCAAACACGCCTACTACGTTGGAAAGAATTATGAGGCTTGGATATCAGGAACCAATGTTAAATCCATAGACGAACTGCACCTCCTCATACAAATGGAACAGTTCTTGGATGGTGTTCCTGAGGACATAACACGGTACATACAAGATGGAAAACCCAAAAATCTCACCGAGGCGGGGGAGATTGGAGCCAGATGGATGGAAGTGGCAGAAAGCAAGAAAGCTACTGTCAAGGGGAATGAATACCCCAGAGGGCACACCGACAATAAACTCTACAACTGAGGGCAAACAAATACCCCACCTACAACCCAAGGAAAGCCACAGACACCCTATTCTTCCACCTCACCAGTCTCCAGTAACTCACCTCGACCCAGTGACCAGTCAGCTGGAAGATGCTTTAAGTGTAATGAACTGGGACATATAAAGGCCAACTGCCCAAAGAACCCCAACCAGGTGCAAGTCATTACACCACCCTCACACCAAAGATCCCCAGGCCCAGATGCCTCTCAAATACCCTTGGAGCAAAGGGAAATTTTGAGAGTGGGCGGAAAGAAGGTTACTGTTTGGAGAGACACAGGGGCACAAGTGTCAGCTATCCACCAATCCTTCGTCGACCCCAAATTCATCAACCCAAAGGACCAAGTGACAATTTACCCCTTCATGTCACAAACTGTAGACTTGCCTAGAACTAAACTGCCTATCCAGTACAAAGGCTGGTCAGGAATCTGGACTTTTGTAGTCTATGACAATTATTCCATCCCCATGCTACTGGGGGAAGACTTGGCCAACCAGGTGAAGCGGGCCAAGAGATTGGGAATGGTTACATGCAGCCAAACCAGGCAAGCTTCCAGACCCATTCCTGTTCCTGAGCCGTCCACAGATGCCCCGTCTGTGTTACCAGAGACCCAGACAGAGGTAGTGGACTCGAATTCCATGCCAACCACTCAAACAGCCACAGCACCTCCAGTCCCAGGCCCGGAACTGGAACAGCAACCAGCACCAGCAATTGCAACCTCATCTTCAAACTCAACGCCAGAGGGCACCAGCGAGCCAGAACTAGCAGAAGCAACAGAAGCCATACCCAAAAGGCTCAGCCAGAGCCTGAAATACCCTCAGGTGCACCAGTGGAGAGCGGTTCACCAGCAACAGAAACAACGTCATCACCTACATCGCTTCCAGAGGGACCAAGACCAAGTCCACAGTCTGAGGAAGAACTGGTGACCACAGCCTCAAGGGAACAGTTCCAGACTGAGCAGGAAGCAGATGACAGCCTTCAGAAAGCTTGGGCGGCGGCACGGAGCACCCCACCGCCTCTCAGCTCTTCTCACCGATCCTGTTTTGTTATAGACCAAGGACTTTTATACAAGGAGATTCTTTCTGGTGAACACCAGGAAGAATGGCAGCCGCAAAAACAGTTGGTGGTTCCAACTAAGTACCGGGGGAAGCTCTTAAACTTAGCCCATGATCATCCCAGTGGCCATGCTGGGGTGAACAGAACCAAAGACAGATTGGGGAAGTCCTTCCACTGGGAGGGGATGGGCAAGGACGTTGCCAAGTATGTCCGGTCTTGTGAGGTATGCCAAAGAGTGGGAAAACCCCAAGACTAGGTCAAGGCCCCTCTCCGGCCACTCCCCATAACTGAGGTCCCATTTCAGTGAGTAGCTATGGATATTCTGGGTCCTTTCCCAAAAAGACGCCCAGAGGAAAGCAGTACATACTGACTTTCGTGGACTTTGATACCCGATGGCCGGAAGCAGTAGCTCTAGGCAACACCAGGGCTAACGCTTTGTGTCAGGCCCTAACAGACATTTTTGCCAGGGTAGGTTGGCCCTCTGACATCCTTACAGATTCAGGATCTAATTTCCTGGCAGGGACCATGAAAAAACTGTGGGAAACTCATGGGGTGAACCACTTGGTTGCCACCCCATACCACCATCAAACCAATGGCCTGGTCGAAAGGTTTAATGGAACTTTGGGGGCCATGATACGTAAATTCGTCAACGAACACTCCAATAATTGGGACCTAGTGTTGCAGCAGTTGCTTTTTGCCTACAGGGCTGTACCACATCCCAGTTTAGGGTTTTCACCATTTGAACTTGTGTATGGCCACGAGGTTAAGGGGCCATTACAGTTGGTAAAGCAGCAATGGGAGGGGTTTACGCCTTCTCCAGGGACTAACATTCTGGACTTTGTAAGCAACCTACAAAACACCCTCCGACACTCTTTAGCCCTTGCTAAAGAAAACCTAAAGGATGCTCAGGAAGAGCAAAAGGCCTGGTATGACAAACATACCAGAGAATGTTCCTTCAAGGTAGGAGACCAGGTTATGGTCTTGAAGGCGCAACAGGCCCATAAGATGGAAGCATCATGGGAAGGGCCATTCACGGTCCAAGAGCGCCTGGGAACTGTGAACTACCTCATAGCATTTCCCAATTCCTCACTAAAGCCCAGAGTGTACCATGTTAATTCTCTCAAGCCTTTCTATTCCAGAGACTTACAGGTTTGTCAGTTTACAGTCCAGGGAGATGATGCTGAGTGGCCTGAAGGTGTCTACTATGACGGGAAAAAAGACGGTGGCATGGAAGAGGTGAACCTCTCAACCACCCTGGAACATCTGCAGCAGCGACAAATCAAGGAGCTGTGCACTAGCTTCGCCCCATTGCTCTCAGCCACCCCAGGACGGACTGAACGGGCATACCACTCCATTGACACAGGTAATGCTCACCCAATTAGAACCCCACCCTACCAGGTGTCTCCTCACGCCCAAGCTGCTATAGAACGGGATATCCAGAACATGCTACAGATGGGTATAATACGCTCATCTACCAGTGCATGGGCATCTCCAGTGGTTCTGGTTCCCAAACCAGATGGGGAAATATGCTTTTGCGTGGACTACCGTAAGGTAAATGCGGTAACTCGTCTGGACAACTATCCAATGCCACGCACCGATGAGCTATTGGAGAAGTTGGGACGTGCCCAATTCATCTCTACAATAGACTTAACCAAGGGGTACTGGCAAGTACCGCTAGATGAACCTGCCAAGGAAAGGTCAGCATTCGTCACCCATGCGGGGGGTGTATGAATTTAATGTCCTTCCTTTCTAGCTTCGAAATGCACCCGCCACCTTCCAGAGGCTGGTAGATGGTCTACTAGCAGGACTGGGAGAATATACAGTTGCCTATCTCGATGATGTGGCCATTTTTTCAGACTCCTGGCCCAAACACCTACTACATCTGGAAAAGGTCTTTGAGCGCATCAGGCAGGCCGGACTAACTGTTAAGGCCAAAAAGTGTCAAATAGGCCAAAACAGAGTGACTTACCTGGGACACCAGGTGGGTTGAGGAACCATAAACCCCCTACAGGCCAAGGTGGATGCTATCCAAAAGTAGCCTGTCCCAAAGTCAAAGAAACAGGTCCAATCCTTCTTAGGCTTGGCCGGTTATTACAGGCGATTTGTACCACACTATAGCCAAATCGCTGCCCCACTGACCGACCTGACCAAAAAGACCCAGCCAAATGCAGTTAAGTGGACTGATGAGTGTCAAAAGGCCTTTACCCAACTTAAGGCAACGCTCATGTCTGACCCTGTGCTAATGGCCTTGGACTTTGACAAGCCATTCCTAGTAACCACAGATGCATCTGAGCGTGGTATAGGAGCAGTTCTCATGCAGGAGGCAACGGATCACAACTTCCATCCTGTCATGTTTCTCAGCAAGAAACTCTCTGAGAGGGAAAGTCACTGGTCAGTCACTGAAAAGGAATGCTATGCCATTGTGTATGCCCTGGAAAAGCTACGCCTATATGTTTGAGGACGGCGGTTCCAGCTACAAACTGACCATGCTGCGCTAAAGTGGCGTAATACTGCCAAGGGGAACAAGAAGAAACTTCTTTGTTGGAGTTTAGCTCTCCAAGATTTTGATTTTGAAATTCAGCACATCTTAGGAGCTTCTAACAAAGTAGCTGATGCACTCTCTTGTGAGAGTTTCCCAGAATACACCGGTTAAAAGATTGTCCGTCATATGTAAAAGTCTTGTAGTTTACATACTTAGTAGTATATGTAAAGGTGTAGGTGTTGTATTCATCTGTTTTTTCAAAAGTTCTAGGAAGAAATCACAGCCAGTGACGTTTCCCACTGTCTGTGATTTGCGGGGCGTGTCATAAACAGATAGCTAAGGGTTAATGTTCTTTTACCTGTAAAGAGGTAACAACAGTAACCTGAAACACCTGACCAGAGGACCAATCAGGAAACAAGACTTTTTCAAATCTGGGTGGAGGGAAGTTTTGGGTGTGAGTCCTTTGTGATTGGTCTGTTCCTTTTTCTCCTCTCTGAGAGTGATTTTTCTATCTCCAGGCTTTCTAATCTTCTGTTTCCAAGTTGTAAGTACAAGGATAGTAAGACAATAGGTTTATATTGTTTTTTTTTGTATTTACATGTGTGTAGTTGCTGGAATGTGTTAAATTGTATTCTTTTGGAGTAAGGCTGTTTATTCACTTTTTTTTTTCTTAAGCAATTGACCCTGTATATTGTCACCTTAATGCAGAGATCATTTTATGTCCTTTTTCTTTCTTCTTATATAAAGCTTTCTTTTTAAGACCTGTTGGAGTTTTTCTTTAGTGGGGACTCCAGGGAATTGAGTCTGCAGCTCACCAGGGAATTGGTGGGAGGAAGAGGTCAGGGGGAAAATCTCTTTGTGTTAGATTTACTAAGCCTGACTTTGCATACCCTCTGAGTGAGGGGGAAGAGAGATTAGCTCTCTCGGTACTTGTGTTTCAAGGACTGGAAGCAGGGAATCTCCTAGGGTCGTCCAGGGAGGGGAGCCTGGGAGGAAGTAACAAGGAAACAAGGGGAGGGGGTTATTTCCCTTTGTTGTAAGACTCGAGGCATCTGAGTCTGGGGGTCCCCCAGGGAAGGTTTTGGGGAGACCACAGTGAGCTAGGCACTGTATAATTCCTAGCTGGTGGCAGCGATACCAGGTCCAAGCTGGTAACTAAGCTTGGAGGTTTTCATGCTAACACCCATATTTTGGACGGTAAGGTCCAGATCTGGGAAGAAATGTTATGACAGACCCACATCTCAGTCACCGTCCCTGCAGCTCTGAGCAGCTTCCTCCAGGGCTAGGGACTGATCCAGCACCAGACCCATCTACCAACTTCAAGGGAGCTGAATAATGCACCTAGGTAATGCCAATGCTTCATCTGACCAGGAGGGGTTACTCAGGATCAGTAGGAGGCACTCTCAGGAGGCTAGAGCACTGCTAGCCCATGGAGTAAGAGGCCTGGTCTCATATCTCAGATGGCAGCATGTTATGGCCCTGATCTTGTATGGCGCTGAACATCCTCAATTCCCACTGAAACCACAGCACCTCCAGGAGTGCTCAGCATCTCTTTCAACAAGGATGTATGCTGCCACTGGACTGTTAGGCAAATAGGTCATGGTGGGGGCTCTTTATCAACCTAAGATAAAGGTCTTGTCCATTGCCAAAGTCTCGTAGAGCCCTTTCTGTCCAGACATGCCAGAAAGGTCCCTGAGCTCCTGGAGCTCAGGGCACAGTCATTCCGATGGGCTTACTCCAGTACAAAGCACTGGACTTAGAGCTAAGGCTGCCAGGCTGCACAGAAAGGAACCGAGCATGCCAGTCATTCTACAGCTCAGCTATACTCTACTCAGCTGTTCCCTTTCTCAACCCCAGCTAACTCCCCTCCACCACCCACCACCCACAGATCTCCAGCTTCATCCTCAGCACAACCCATCACCTCCAACCATGTTTATTGGGTCATGCGTTTGGATGGCGAGGTTTCCCGGAGTAAGCAGTTCTAGACCTGGGTTAGTACTGGTACGGGTCAAGAAGTGGGGTGTGGGGTCAGATTGCAAAGGTAGCTCTGAGATGCTTCCTGTGTCATTGAGGAAAGCTGATGTCAATGGGTGGGCTGTGCTGATAGGGACAGTTTCTGTGTAGAACTCACAGATCTGAAATCTTCACATGTGCCTGTGCTGATGTATTATGTGTGCAGTCGGAAAGCAGTAGCTAACTAGAGCTAACCAGAAGAAATTCTAGCACCATCTGGCTACCAGGCTGTATCTCACAGAGTGCTACTACGATAGAGAGCAGCACTAGCACAGAGACAAAACAGTCCCATCAAAAATGAACTGAAATTAATGGTGTTATCAATCCACTAAGGTCACTAAATTATCCCTATTGGACTTACAAAGAACAACTGCGGCTAGCCAATATGATAGCACAAGTATTTTAGACAATCACATCTCAGAGAAGCTGAACATTATCCTTTAACAAATAATACTGAAAACCTTGATGACACCATCCAGTCTCATCTCTCCTTTTTCTTCCCCCAACAAATCTTGGACTTCTCCCAAATGCTCATCCACATTTCTGAAACCATCATTGTGTCAGTGCAGAACCCTGCTGTTCCTCCCAGCCAAGTTCCCCAAAACAGGGCTGTTCAGACCAACATACCAAGGGCAAGATGAAGGAAAATGATATAGTCAGGTAGCTTTTCCACATGATGGCTCATTGTATGATAGGAATGATCTCTGTCACTCTGTAAGAGCCTCACAATAAACAGCTTTTGTGACTGACTGATAGCCAGCTAATCACTCGGTCACAAAAGCAATACACAAGATCCTGTCAATCCACTTGTTATTAGTGCTGTATAAATCAGTTCATATAGTGCCCTTTTGGTAACGACAATGATGAAATAGCTACACATTCTAATGAAAGGTCCCATTAATGAATGTCTCCAGATTGGAAAGTCGATCACAGAAGGAAACGATTATACGTGGATACAAAAAAGAGCCCTCGAAGTGCTTGGCAATTTGAGTGTTGAAGCAGGCCTTGAATGGATGGTTATAAAAACATGAGTCAAGTAATTAGGGAAAATCAGGATGGCCTCCTAAAAAATGAGAGCAGGTTAAGATGGCTTTGCCTGCCCTGGTTAGTGAGAAGCGCATATTTTAATGAGTTTTTCATGTTTGTCAAGATTTACTGTTCTCGTCATTGGAAGGCCACCATTTCCAATAACCTGCCAATTTAGGAACCAATGGCAAGATGCTCATCAGTGACAGAACATACATTAACATGATGGTGTGTTTCAAAGTCCATTATATATTTAGATTTCCTTAAATCAGTATGAAAATGAGAATTGATTCCAGCAACTTGCATAGATAAAATGAGCCATGCATCCACACAAACTGCAGTTCTCCATCGACATTTCTAATGGCCACATTTCAGCGCTGAGTACAAAGATGAGATGGTAAAGAAAACCTCCCTTGAAGCATTAGCACTAAATCTGGGCACATAATGTTTTTGGATTTGTTTGGTTCACTGGCAATTCAAAAAGAATAATAAAAAAAATCAGTCAAACCATAAATGACATTTTCTTTTTCTCTCTTTCTTTCTTATATGTGAATTGAAAAGCAAAAAAAAAAAAAAAGTTTTAGGTTGAACAAAACACTTTGTTTTGATAAAATCAAAACATTTTGTTTCAATTTTGACCATTTTAAACCTTGTTCGTTGTTCTTTAATAAAGGTAAAAGAAATTTTTAAATAAAAAGATGTTTCAAACAACAAAAATAAAATTTCAGTTTGAAGATGTAGATATGAAATGTTTGGGTTTTTTCAGATTTTTTTTAAATTAAAACAATTTGGCAAAACTTACAAGAATTCACAAGATGTTTTGGTGTTGCTGAATTGTGCATATTTTGCTGAAGAAATTTAGCCAAAGAATTTTGCCTGGCTGTAGGCAGCAGTAGTGGGTTGGGCTATCCCATGCCAATGTACCTGTGTATCTTATCCACCCCAAGCTGCATCAGAGGAGATGGGAGACATTGAATCATTGGGCAGTGGAAGAGATGCCGAGGAGAGGCGATGGAGCCACAGAGATTCAGAAATAAGTTAGATCAGGCAATAGAAAAATGACCACTAAAGAGCAAATAAACACTACACCGTGAAATTGACTTGTCCTTTGTACTTTCTACATATGGGGCCTGATTCTCCTCTCTCAATGGTGTGTGCGTCATGAGTAAGCCCACTGCCGTCGTTGGGCTAGAGCAGTGGGAGAGTAGAATCAGGCTCATACGATGCTGCAACCAGATACTTATATGTCACAATGGAATATGTTGACATTTAATAAGACTTGATTCTGGGCAACTGAAGACCCCTTTTCCTAGCCCCATCTTACCTCTCAACCTGCCCAAACCCGACTGGCAAAAAACTTCGATTTTTTTTTTACTTATGATCAGTCCCCTTGTTTCTCACCTGTCACAACACAGCATTTCTGATCTGAGTAATTCACAACACCGATGGTGAGATAACACCATGTCCAAAGGAATGCACAAAGTCCCACTTGCCTGGCCCATGGGAATGGAGCCGGACAAACACCTGGAGTGTTGGGCTGTTGGGCTCCTTGGTTTTGTGTAGATTCCATGGTGTGAGAGGCCACAGCAAAACCACAGCAGCCAGACTGATTGATTTGTGGGCCTGGGGGTAAATGTGGGTGTAAGCAAACAGGGCATTCCTATGATGCCTTAAGAGCAAACCTCACATACTTAGGAGTTTCAACCCAGGCAAGAGCTCTATCTAACAGATGTGTCTCAGAATCTAACCTAAATTATTAGATCCTCCAGGATCTGCAAAATTGGGCTCAATATTCTTCAGGAACAGCCCTCCCCTGCTTCTCGCCCTTCAGCATGACGAAGACAAAATGCCTCTATTTCTTGCGCATTGAACAGTATGAAATGTATATGGATGAAGCTGGAGGATGTGAAGGAATCCAAACCAATTTCATTATTCATGCAGCAAACAGAGTAGCAAATATTTACCATCTCTGTACTGCATTCACTTATTGGCCAAACCCCTGAATTAACCTAAATACACTCACTCAAACTTGCTAGACTGATAGTTCTCTCTGACATGGGCAATCAATCAGATTTTAAATTAGTCTCCACCAAGCTTGTGACCAGACAGACAGTTTGTCCCATGACTGCAAGGCAGACCCTGGTGATCTGACTCTGAAGAACTTCTTTCAGATTGTGTGGTTTCATCAAGGCCGCCCAGAGCGGGGGGCAAGTGAGGCAATTTGCCCCAGGATCTGGGCCCCGCAGGGGCCCCCATGAGAATTTTTTGGGGCCCCTGGAGCACGGTCCTTCACTGGGCACCGGAAAACTCTCGCGGAGCCCAGACCCCCGGAGCATCTTCCACTCCGGGTCTTCGGCAGCTATTCGGCAACGGGGCTCCTTCCACCCCAGGACCCACCGCCGAAGTGCCCGGAATACCCACGGTGGGGGGTCCTTCCACCCCAAGACCCACCGCTGAAGTGCCCCGAAGACCCACGGTGGGGGGTCCTTCTGCTCCGGGACCTGCCGCAGAACTGCCGGGTCTTCAGCAGTAATTCGGTGGCGGGGGGCCCTGAATCCTCTGGGCAGCCCTGGTTTTCGTTGCAGAGAAGGTAAAGAGGTGGCCCTTGTACAGTGCATGGCTCCCTAGTGTTTAAAAATGGAATTACAATATCAGAGGCATCCAGAATAATCAAATGGCCAGGTGCAATGTCACACTCATGGCAAGAGGGCAGTATTGAGGGACAGTGGGAGTAACAAGCCACACTTCCAAGGTGGGTGACAGCCAGTGTTGGGAATGGTCCCCTGTTTGGAGCCCAGCCTCCACAGGAAAAGGTACATAGACATTGGAGATAAAAAAGATCCTCATAGGTCAATAGTACCTCACCCTAACAAACTGGAGCCCCTTCACCATTTCATGGTGTCAGAGAGCCCAACAATAGTCACAGCACAGTGCACAGAGGTTGCCCTACTATGTTTTCTTCATGCTGTCAAGTCTACATGCTTTGACGCATCACAACTCAGTGTCCTCACACCATTCTCAGAAAAAAAATGCAAGGATGCAGAGAGGGTGCATGATTGCCCTAAACAAGAGGTGATCCTTGCATCCCACCTGGAATAACAGATCCTTACTTTGTCCATGCACAATCCTTGCACTTTTGCCACTATGCGTTGTATTGAGGCTAACAACAGAACATCAGCATCAGTGTGTCTCTCTCCACCTCCATGTGATTCAGCAGCTCCTGTCTCCCTCCCTATTTCCTCCAATTACTGTTTCTTCAGAAAGAGGGGATGTTTCTTGTCTCTCTGTCCTGTCTGTTCACTGGGATGGTGATGCTGGTGGCCCTTCACTATTCCCACCCCCATACTCCCATTCCTCCTGTGATAAGTTCTTTCCTCACTGCCTGGAATTCAGGCAGAGCCAGCAGTACATCCAGCAGACCCAGGGAGTTTGCAAGCCACATGAACTGCTGTGGCATGAGCAACAGGATATAAGGCTGCCTAGCTCCTAAGAAGAAAAGTCCTTGCTAAGTGTCTGGGGAATCCAGAGTCACCAAAAACTCCTTAGCCAGTTAAACACAAGCCTAGTCTTTCAAGCCTCCTCTGTGTTTCCCTCTCTCGTGACACACTGTCAGCTCAGTTAGTATCAGAGCTCATTCCCTCACTCTGTGATCTGGTACAGCAAACACCAGCACATGGGAGCTGGGAGGGTTGTGTATGTGTGTGTGTGAGACAGTTAGAGACAGCATTGAAAAATGGGGCTTGAGTCATAGAGGTTTTGGGAGGTCATTTAATTATCATAGATGGCAGCTTCTACACCCTGCCAGGAAGTAACCATACTGAGATGAGCTTTGCACCCATCAGTTTGCTCAGGTCTCCCCAAGCCCACGTTGGCCCATAACAGTCTCTTTTCAGTACTATTAGGGGAGGGCAATTGCAACTCACTCCCTTTAACTGAAAACTCAAGTCACAGAGTTTAAGGCCAAAAGGTCTCAGCAATTAGATCATGTAATAGGACCTTTTGTATGTCACAGGCAATTAAACATTTCACAGCCACCTTCACAGCAGGCCCAACAACCCCAGAGCTGAACAAATGCACTACAGCCCTGAGGAGACCAAACTACTGTGTACCTCAGGCAGGGAACAGGAGGGACTGAGGTACCACCACTGCCTTCCTCTACTCTTGCTTGTGCCTCCTGTTCAGACACCTTCAGTCTCTTTGGCCTATCTGACTGCAAGTGCCCCTTTCACAACCCACAGGAGCCAGTCCAGGTGTCTTACATCACAACACAGCTTAGTTGGCATCATATCTCAAAATACATGTTCAATAGACCATAAGCACAGCTAGAGTAACCCCTGGTGAAAGCAGAGCCGGCTTGGCTTTACGCTCAACTACAGATAATATTGGTTCTGTAAGATGAAACTCTGACGTATTAGAGAGTTATTGTTCTTGTCCTGCCACTGCTGATCCATCTGTCACATCTCTGGGTCCCAGATAGGTGTGTGTGAGTAGACCCAGAAGTCTCTCTCATCCAGGGTGGGTCCTACTGCCCAACTTCCCCCCAGCCCCATGCACACAAACCCCTTGTATCCAAGGAGTCCAGCTATCAATTATGTCATCTTCCCAAACCCACTGGGGGCTGCTGCACCATTTCCTAGCAGGTCTATGGCAATATGCTGGTTCAAAGAAAAGCCATGAAAAAGATTAAAGGAAACTTGTCTTACAGTGATAGACTGAAAGGAGCTCAATCTGTTTAGCTTATCAAACAGAAGGTTAAGGGGTGACTTGATCATAGTCTTTAATTATGTACATGGGGGACAAATACTTTATAATGGGCTCTCAATTCAGCATCAAAAGGTTGAACCTAGACAAATTTAGAATGGACATAAGGTGTGCATTGTTAACAATGAGAGTAATTAACCACTGGACCAATTTACTAAGGGTCGTGGTGGAGTCTCCATCACTGGCAATTTCTAAATCAAGACTGGATGTTATTCTGGAAGATCTGCTCTAGGAATTCTTTGCAGAAGTTCTATGGCCTGTTTTATACAGGACATCAGAGCAGATGATCATGATGGTTCCTTCTGGCCTATGAATCTCTGACCCTTTCCACAGTTGCATGTAATCACCAGACATAAAGATCATGCACAGCATCCTTTGGTTACGTGCATCTGGGTATATTCACTGGGCAAACCTTTGTACACAGCTGCCCTAAACTCACCAATACAAGTTATTCACAGAGATGTTACCTGAGGCTCAGGAATTTAATATACAGCTGTAAATCCAGCTCTCTGCCAGATTCTCAGGTTGTTCTACAACCCCCGCAGTGTTTCAATTCATTGCAATTATGCCTTTGCAAAACCTTCTCATCTAGAGATCTAGGCTGCTGTTTTTATTATTTAACTTCCACTCCCTGCAAATGGCAAAGCAACATTTTATTTACAGTAGGTGTCCCAAAGGAGAGCAAGATAGAAGCACATCAAGTGAATGCCAAATAATTCCCACAAGTCTTCACTGAAATACAAGGAAATACATGCACTTACTGGCTTATGAAAGCAGCAAAACACAGCCCTGTAGAACAAGGCAAACTATGCCAGCCACAGGCAGCATGGCCATCTGCCGCCTGGAAAGTTGTGAGGTCTGGCTGCACAGCAAGGCTCCGTGATGAAGTCGCACACAAAGGTGACACACTGTATGGCCTTTCCATGTAAATGTAGTCACATGTGGTGCAGCCTAAAGCCTAGAGGCTCTCCCTCCACTGCACTGGGTATGTGAGTCCTGGAACAAGCTTAAGCGAGGGCTAGTCCTTGAGAAATGCTTCCCACCTGTTGGCCAGCAAAATCCCTCCAGGAGCTGTGGAGATTCATCATCATAGTAGTGTTGCAGTCACTGAAGTAGATGGTGCTCAGTGACTTCAAAGTCCACATGGATGACAAGTCTTCTGAAGCAGCCCAGGATTTCATGGCTACCATGACAGCTATGGGGCTATCCCAGGAGACTGCCAGCTTGACTCATGCAGTGCTTGGGACGAGAGCTGAGGAGGGGAATCTTGAAATTATTCCCTTGCCGGGGGCCAAAAAGGGAATGATTTCAAGAAACAGTAATTTCCCTCAGAAACCGCTGAAAACTCTCTGCTTTCATCACTCTCCCAGGATAGACCAACAACAAGCCCCATGCCCGATAGAAGAGGGGAGCCCTAATCTGAAATCAAAGGAGACCCACATCCTGTCTGACTAGTGAAGGTTCACAGGGAAAAAAAAAACCAGATCTATTTCTGGTACAGATTGTCAACACCTCTTGGAAAAGGGTTATCTCAAAGGGGCTGCTGGCAGGGCATCCTCAATTAGGGCCCACACACTGGGAACTCATTTATCACCATGGGCTGTAACAGCCCACGCTGGTTACCTTCAGTACATATTGCAAGGCCAGTAAGGAGCTGGGAGATGGGGGAGGCTGGTGAGGGGGATTTGACTTCACTTTTGCTGGTGGAATTTATTACAATTTCATTCTATTTTGTAAAGAATAGGGCCTAATTCCCCAGCTTCTTGGCAAACATGCCCTCTCCCACTGAGATAAGTCTGATACTGTCCCTGTTCAATGGGTACAAAGCAGCGGAGGTGCTGGAAGAGAAACAATTTCCATTTTGCACCAATTGTTGAGGTTTAAAAGTTTGCTCAAAGATTCCTTCTTGGAACAAAACTAATAGTTTTCAAATGTCTTCAGGAAAATTGAATGGCCAGAAATGTTCTGACCACTGGCTCTACGTTATTATAGGCAGGACAGGCAGCACCCTTTTGGTATGGTTGCCCAACACGTCCCATTATCAGACCCTCTATGCTAATAACATTTTCCATATCTGGTGTCTATCTCAGGGTGATTCTTTTTTTTTTTTTAATTCAGCCAAAATTTAGATGTTTCCAAAAATGGGATTCGAGGAAAATATGCTATTTTGCCATGTTCAAAAAGACTGCTACAGTTGCCTCATACAGAACATCACTAGTAATGAACACCTTGCTCTGTGAGGTGCTGTGAGACACCTGGACTTTGAAAGATGCTGCATAATATATACAAGCTACAGCAAGTTGTGATGGGTTTGCATTATTCCATTCCCTTGGTATTTCATACCCCCTCATAATTCCCATTTACTAGCCCAAGAAGTTACAAGAATCAAATGATCCTTTAACTGTCTCCAGGGAGTGTCCTTGATGGCAGAAGAGATACATGCTGAGAGACACAGAACAAACTGCTAAAATACCGGGAAGGCTGAGACACATACTGACTAGAGAAAAAGAAAAGTTATCTTATGGGCTTCTGCTCCATTCTATCTGAAGCTCAAAGGGTCAGGGCATTGCAGCTCATATGACAGGACCCCTGCTCTGAGAGCACCACACTGATTCAAGGTGTTGGAACTCATGCTTTATAGGGAGAGACTTAAGAAACTTGATCATCACTGTGTTTATGGAAAAGAGAATTAAGTGGTGACTTGATCATAGTCTAAAAGTACCTACATGGAGAAGAGATCTCTGATAATAGACAGCTCTTTAACTTAGCAGGAAAAGCGATAATGAGAGCCTGTGGTTGGAAGGTGAAGCTAGACACATTCAGACTAGAAATAAGGTGCAAATCTTTAACAGTGAGGTAATCAACCATTGGAACAATTTACCTAGGGAGATGGGGGAGCCTTCATTATTTGAACTCTTTAAGTCAACCCTGGGTGTCTTTTAGCTCAAACAGAGATTATGAACTGGAGGTAGGAATTGATGGATCTGATTCTTGGGCCTGTGTTAGGCAAGAGCTCAGAGTAGAAGAGCATAATGGGCTCTACTGACCATAAAAACTATGCATCATCACAGGCGTTCAGATGCTGGCTAGCCACAACTTCACTTGAAGTTAATGCAAATACTCAGCACCTTGAAAATCTGATCCACATGTTCTACCTGGGATGATGGGTCTGCCGATTCTGACTAGAGCCTCATGTCTGGGAAGAGCTTGTGTAGCTTCAAAATATCTGGTTTATTTTTTACCTGCTCCACCTGAACACTGGGAGTGGGCTTTAAAAATAACATGGATTCTCCTCTCTCACAAATTTATGCTAGAGTATCTCAATCCACTCCATTGAGCTAGCCCTGATTTGCACTGCTATGAAAAGAAAATTCACCCCAGCATCTCAAAGTGGCTGCTTGGGCATTTCTGTCTCAGAGAAGCCATGGATCTCAAAGATGCTGCAACATAGTGTGTCTCATTGGGTCCTATAACCTGCCCATTTGGATGAAGCCCTTTTCCCCAGGGATAGGAGGAGGCACAATGGAACACAGTAGTAGATTTTACCCTGAAAGAGCTGTCATAAAAAGATAGCTAAGGGTTAATGTTCTTTTACCTGTAAAGAGTTAACACAGGGAACCTGAAACACCTGACCAGAGGACCAATCAGGAAACAAGACTTTTTCAAATCTGGGTGGAGGGAAGTTTTGGGTGTGAGTTCTTTGTTCTTTGTCTTGGGTCTGACCCTCTTGGCTCTGAGAGTGATTTTTCTATCTCCTGGCTTTCTAATCTTCTGTTTCCAAGTTGTAAGTACAAGGATAGTAAGGCAATAGGTTTATATTGTTTTCTTTTGTATTTACATGTGTGTAGTTGCTGGAGTGTTTTGAATTGTATTCTTTTTGGATAAGGCTGTTTATTCATTTTTTCCCTTTAAATAATTGACCTTGTATATTGTCACCTAGATACAGAGACTATATATTATGTCCTTTTTCACTCTTTTTATATAAAGCTTTCTTTTTAAGACCTGTTGGAGTTTTTCTTTAGTGGGGACTCCAGGGAATTGAGTCTGCAGCTCACCAGGGAATTGCTGGGAGGAAGAAGTGAGGGGGAAAATCTCTTTGTGTAAGATTTACTAAGCCTGACTTTGCATACCCTCTGGGTGAGGGGGGAGAGAGAAGAGAGAGGTTAGCTCTCTCGGTGCTTGTGTTTCAAGGACTTGAAACAGGGAGGGTGGAATCCCTCTGTTAAGATTCACGGAGCTTGCTTCTGTATATCTCTCCAGGAACCCAGGGAGGGAACACCTGGAGGGGAGGAGGGGGAAGGGAAATGGTTTATTCCCCTTTGTTGTGAGACTCAAGGAATCTGAGTCTTGGTTTCCCCCAGGGAAGGTTTTGGGGAGACCACAGTGAGCTAGGTACTGTATAATTCTTAGCTGGTGGCAGTGATACCAGGTCCAACCTGGTACCTAAGCTTGGAGGTTTTCATGCTAACACCCATATTTTGGACGCTAAGGTCCAGATCTGGGAAGAAATGTTATGACAAGAGCAGAACGCTCTTAAGCATGCTTTATTCTTAACATTATTCAGCACTATTCTTGCCTTCCTCCATTTCACAGGAGATCACACAATGCTGATGACTAGTATCCCTTTAAAAACCACTCATTGAGGCCAGGTGTACTCTTACTTCCAGAGGTTTTACACCACCAGTGTAACACATTGATTTCTATGGCATTACTCCTCATTTACACTGCTGCAAGAATGACCCTTCTAACGGTGCAGGTCACTCATTTGAGACAGCTGCAATGATTTGAGGGAGTCCAAGTGTCTCGTATGTCTGCTGACAGGACGGGAGCAACTGAAGATCTGAAAAAACAGGTTGATGTAACCATAAAGAGTCATGAAAAAGTGGCTTGGCCGAGATGCATGGAAAGGAGTGTGGAAATAAGGGTTTAGCAGCAGCAAATGGGAAGGAGGGGGAGCTCCGTCAGCTGCCTACTGAGATGCAGTTCACAGGATTGTCCAGTGTGAGGTAGGAAAGAGTGGCAAATCTCACAGTGGTCAGGATAGGAGACTCACAGAGACAGGAGGCTTGGGGATTACTAACCAGGACTACCCAGAGGCAGGCCACACAGGGCTTGAAGCCAGGAATCTTGGGCATAAGAGATGCCTCAGAGAGAGGGGGTGACAGGGGGTGGGGGAAGAACCCCAAACACTAATTGAACTAATACTATTAAACTGGCTAATTAACTATACAGACTAAAACTATGTGCAAGAAACCTGAGCAGATGGTCAGGAATGCTACAAAGCTGAGGGCACTGTCGGAATTCTGTCTCCAACCATGAGTGGCAGAAAGGAACTGGAGATGATCGGTCCATGCCATCCCTTACACCCTCAGTCTGGAGCACAGGAAGATGCAGGGTGCAAGCACGGACTGATGGATACTGCTAGTGAAAAATCTTCCAGCCTCGGTCACACAGAGCACACATGCACCCACTGGAATAGCCAGAGGACCCATCACTCAAAGAAGAAGGGGGTTAACAGCAGCAAATGGGGAGGGGGAAAACCCTCTGGGCTTTAATAAGGGCTCTGAAGGTTTCTGAGGATAAAGGTGCAATGTGCAGGGGATTTGAAAAGGTGACCCTGGGTCCGATTGCAGGATCGGTTCCCTGAATCACAGAACAGCTCCTGGGAGCAGTGGAATCTGCCAGCATGGACCTTTATGGCTGCACAAAGTCCTGCTGGCTAAAATGACTTTGCACTGAGCTCCTCTGTTTGATGTGGAAGCCTGGCAAGGCCCAGAAAGGGGAGGAGCTGTAATGGCAGAAGTGAGGGGCACTTGCATTAATATTCTAAAGGCTCAGAAACATTTTTCCTGAAGGGAGCCCAAGAAGATGCTAACTGACAAGCAGCATCTGCATCTCGGACAGCTACAGTGGAACCGTTAACACATACCCTGTTCACAGTCACAGCCTTTGAGAATGGAGCCATGTCCGAGAAGAGATTAACACAACTGTGAAATTGTACCGAGCAATAAATAAGGTGGGACAATGGAATATGACTGGGTTCTGGATCATTAATTCCTTTTTCTCTAGCTTCACTGGAAAGCTTTGCAGACACACACTGCTGCTCATGTTTTACTGCACCCAAACCTTACACTGCAGTTTCCTTTCTGTTCTCGGAGCTGCAGGCATCTCAGGTGAGCACCAGTAGCAGGCAGCTTGGATTTGATCAGATTCTTAGTAGTTTATTTACATTTGGAAAAAATAACAGAGCAAGGGCCCCGCCGGACTGCTCCTCAGAGAAACATTACCAGGGTCAGGCCCTAGAAGTCGAACCTCACAGGACTGTCCATTGGTACCACAGTTTCAAATCCAGAAGAGTTAATCAGGGCCTATGAGCTCCCAGCTATGGAGCCAGAATGCACCATTTATTGGACATGACAAAAAAGCAGGAATTCCAATTACTTTCATTTTTAAAAGCCTGTGCCATTTCAGGGGAAAACGAACCAAAAAATAAAAAATGCAGTAGTTCAAACTCCAGACCACAGGAGTTCCATGTTCATCACACCCAGGAGCTCGATCATCTCTAACCACATATAACAAGGGACCTGGGAGTGAAAAGCAGCAGCTAAGTTAAAATTCAGAAAATCTACTCTTTTTCACTGACAATTCCCCTCACTCCTTTACATTCACTGAAGAAACTATTTGCTGCAAATATTTTGACCAGGTCTGACAGCCACCTAAACCAAACATTGAAAAATCCTGCCTTTGGAATACTTCTTGGTTTTCACTTGCCCAACATCCACATTTTATGTAGTAGAAATACAATTCACACTACACAATAAATATCTGCCAGAGTCCTAAGAGACCCTTGACATTTTAATCTGGCCAGGTCTAGACACTAAATTTCAGTGTTAGATTGCAAACCCATTTGTTTTCTTATTAATTTTAGCAGGGTTCATTGATCAATTGTTTTAATTGTCAGTTGAAGAAGTAATATCTGATTTCAACTTCCCACATGGTGTTTTATTCTAACTTTCAGTCACCAACCAGGTATAACTCACAGTTCCTATTTATTGGACTAACTATTTCAGCTCCCTCCATAGGACAGATGCCCACTGTGCTCTCCCAACTTAGATCAGAGTGACTGCAGTTTCCTGGAAAAAAATTATATTTCAAAAAGCCTAATGAACTAGCTGGGAATTTTGAGGTCACTGCAAGGACTTCGAGAGTAGATAGACAATAAACACTTTCTCTACTTCCTGGATTGATGCAACATTGTCTTGAATTAATATGCAGTAACAAGTTGCCTCCCATCATTATTTAATCATCAGTGACTGTAATGTTGTCAGGGTTCCCTCCCCACTCTGAACTCTGGGGTACAGATGTGGGGACCCGCCTGAAAGACCCCCTAAGCTTATATTCCACAAGCTTAGGTTAAAAACTCCCCCAAGGCACAAATTCTTCCTTGCCCTTGGACGCTATGCTGCCATCACCAAGTGAGTTAGACAAAGATTCAGGAAAAGGACCACGTGGAGTTCCTGTTTCCCCAAAATATCCCCCAAAGCCCCTTCACCCCTTTTCCTGGGGAGGCTTGAGAATAATATATCAACCGAATAGTTAACAAAGGTGAGCACAGAGCAGGCCCTTGGGTTTTTAGGACACTAAAACCCCAATCAGATTCTTAAAAACACAGAACTTTATTATAAAGAAAAAAGTAAAAGCAGCACCTCTATAAAATCAGGATGGAAAATAATTTTACAGGGTAATAAGATTCAAAACACAGAGGATTCCCCTCTGGGCATAATGTTAAAGTTACAAAAAAACAGGAATAAATGTCCCTCTAAGCATAGGGACAATTCACAAGCTAAAACAAAAGATAATCCAATGCATTTCCTTTCTATTACTTACAATTTGTAATCTTAGATGCTTAGTTCAGGTATGGCTTTGGGAGGTGTATTTTCCCGGCCCTGATTCTTCGCTGGCCCGGGGAGAATACACAGAGAGAGACAAAAGAAAAAACCTTCCCCCACAGATTTGAAAGTATCTTCTCCCCTTATTGGTCCTTTTGTCAGGTGCCAACCAGGTTATTTGAGCTTCTTAACCCTTTACAGTAAAGGAGGGATTTTATGCGACCCTTAGCTGTATGTTCATGACAAAAGTGAAGGAGTTTTTCTGCAACAAACATTAAAAAGATCTGTGTGAATATCCATTACTCTCACAGGGAAAACTTTCCCCTAGCTATCAATCACATCTCCCGTTCAAAGTTGACTTCATAGCTGGCACTGCATAGTGTTTTCCCATGTAAGAGGAGAGGCAAAGAATGACAGTTTGTTAACATCAAGGGTCAGCTTGTCACCAAGTGTGAGTCAACAGAGTGACACAAATTCATATCAGCTAGTGGACTGGCCAGTTGTTCTCCTTAATAGGTTTGACTGGGGTTTTGCTCTCTATGGTTGCTTTTGCTTGTCAAAGTTTAGTGATCATGTTTCTTTCCAAACTCTTTTGCATTTATGAGGACACTGGTTCTCTTCCTAACTCAAGCTAACCTGCCTTTCACAGCTCAGGGAAAGTGCATCTACACCTCTACAGTCCACTGAGGGGACCCCCTCTCAGCCATCCAGCTCCCCAGCCATCACCTCTCTTGGGCAGACACCTAGGCTGCACAATTCTGTGCCTACACTGTGGATCCCCAGCAATTCAGACTGCCTAAGCAGGCCCACTTTGCTTTTCTCCTCAGAGACTATAAACAGCTTAATTGCCCAAAATTATAAGGCATCACACAGCCCTTTCTAAGCAAGTACATTTATTCTTAAGGTGAAAGCATTACAGTGAGAACATATTAAAACAACAAGGAACCTACATGCAAGCTAATAAGCTTACCAGAGATCATCCGACTCCAGTACGGGCTCTGGTAGCAATTAGTCCTTCAAACACCACACAGGGGTTAAAATTTCATAACCATCTTGGCTCAGAACACTCCTCCCCCCATGAATCTGTGAGTCATCCTTCATACAGTTTGGATCTCTGATTCTGTCCTCATGTAACAGGTGATCAAAAGTCCCATCCTCAGGACAAAGCTTCAATAGGCTTGTATAACTGAAAGGGGGACATTTGCATATACTTCTCCATAGAAATTTCCTAGAAAACCACTTAACATGAATAGTATTAGAGGGGTAGCCGTGTTAGTCTGGATCTGTAGAAAGCGACAAAGAGTCCTGTGGCACCTTATAGACTAACAGAAGTATTGGAGCATAAACTTTTGTGGGTGAATACCCACTTCAACAGACGTATGTGTCTTATGAAGTGTTCCCCCATGAAAGCTCATGCTCCAATACTTCTGTTAGTCTATGAGGTGCCACAGGACTCTTTGTCACTTTTAACTTGAATCGTTCATTCTCGTCTGGCCCATTGTTTCAAACACTCCTCTGAAGCTCATAAGTCTTCCCAGGGTTTATATTAGTCATGTCTCCCCCCAGAGATGTTACAGACAATCCCACAATAATACTGAAACATTTGAATTTGTAATGCAATGCACTCTTACAATGCTTAAACTTAATTCTATAAGGTTTGTCCAGGAAACTGCCATATCTATCACACTGACAATCAAGCTACTTACTATGCTGTTTCTGCAGGCAACATCCATGACATCAGCATAGTTGCGGGAATAAGAGTTCACTGCATGAGCTGCAACACATTGCCCTCATCCTCCGTCATCCTCCCAGTTTCCTATCCGCCTTCCCTCTCTTCCTTGGCTTTCTATCCCAGAGTCCATTGCAAACTTGCCATCCATGGTTTTGGATCTCTCAATGGTCTTTGCTGCATCTGTTCCCACTCCCTTGCCCCCTGCATGTTCTCTTCATCCCAATGTGATCCCACTGTCCCCTCTTGGTGACTCACCACATTGAAAGGGAAAGCTATTCTCACACAGGTAGCCCCATGTTTCTGCAGCTATCTCTGAGAAATAAACTCACATCCTTACTTGAAAATCACCCTCCTTTTCCCATTAGCCTCCAAGAGTTCTGCTCTGGGAACTGCCTCTGATGCTGCCTGTCAAGCATCCTGCATACAGACACATGGTATTGAATTGTGTCTGTCTTTGCTGTGATCACCTCCTATTGTACTGACTGTTTCCTGGGTATAGACAATCGTTCTTGCTATTTCATTTGTTATCAGATTTACTGTGTTGATTTCTTATCTTGTACCAATGTTTCCACCTCTGCTCTTGCCAAGTGTCTTTAGTGGTAGGAAATTCTGCTGGCTCCTGTGAGCAGGTGGCATGTGGGTGCATTTGGTACAAGGTGCTCCTGATACTCAGAGACAGTGTATGGGCTGTGGAGACCAGAGTGGCTGGATTGGAGGAGCTAAAGGAGACAGAGAGGTACACAGATGAGACTTTCTGGGACACAGCAGAACAGTCCCAGCCTCTGAAAGACTCTGTGCTGTTGAGGAGGATGAAAGTCTCAGGGAAGGAGAACATCCAACTGAAGCAGAGGGAAACAATCCCATAGCTGAGATCCTCCTTCCAGATGATGTTGTGGCATCCTCTCACACTAAGGATACCTCTCTGGGAGATGGAACTCCAGTTATTAGGAAGAGACAGGTATTAGCAATGAGTGATTAGATCATTGGAAATAGATATCTGGGTTGGCAATGACCGGGAGAACTGCATGGTGACTTGCCTGCCTGGTGCGAAGGCTGCGGATCTCTTGAGACATCTATATAGACTTATGTGCAGTGCTGGGGAGTAGCTGGTGGTCGTAGTACATGTAGGTACCAATGACACAAGGAAGGATAGAAGAGAGGTCCTGAAGGCCAAATTTAGGCTGGTAAGCAAGAGATTGAAGTCCAGGACCTCCATGGTAGCATTCTCTGAAATGCTTCCAGCTCCATGCGCAGGGCCAGTTAAGACAGGCAGAACGTGGATGAGACGACGGTGTAGGGAGGAGAGGTTTCGATGTGTGGATGAGACAACGGTGTAGGGTGGAGAGGTTTAGATTTATTAGGAACTGGGGACATTTTGGGAATGGGGGAGCCTATACAGGAAGGATGGGCTCCACCTAAACCAAAATGGAACCAGATTTGCTGGCACTTAACATTAAAAAGTTCACAGAGCAGTTTTAAAATTGAGGGCTGGGGGAAAGCCGACCGGTGTGGAGCTGACAGCATGTGGTTCGGACAGAGACATCCCTTGGGGAGGATCTATTAATGGAGATTCCCTATGTCCTAGAAAGGAGGAGAGGATGTAAGATGATAAAATACAGGTATAACCTGATGAGAAACAGTCAAATGAAAAAAAAGTCCCATTTGATTACATCACATAATGGCAGACAGCTAAAAAGTTTTTTAAAGTGCTTAGATACCAGTGCTAGAAGTCTGAATCAGAAGATGGGTAAACTAGAGTGCCCCGTATTAAATGAGGATATTGATACAACAGACATCACAGAAACTTGGTGGAATGAGACTAATCAATTGGACACAGTAATACCAGGGTTCAAAATATATCGGAAGGACAGAACAGGTGGTGCTGGTGGGGAAGTGGCACTATATGGGAAAGAAAGCGTAGAATCAAATGAAGTAAAAGTCTTAAAGGAACCAAAATGTACCATAGAATCTGTATGGACAGTAATTCCTGCTCTAATAATAAGAATATAGCAGCAGGATGTATTACCTACCACCTGGCCAGGATGGTGATAGTGACTGTGAAATACTCAGGGAGATTAGAGAAACTATTAAAAGAAAAAACAATAATAATGGGGGATTTCAACTATCCCTATATTGACTGGGTACATGTCACCTCAGGATGGAATGCAGAGAGAAAGTTTCTTGACATCTTAAATGACTGCTTCTTGGAGCAGCTAGTTTGGAACCCACAAGAGGAGAGGCAATTCTTGATTTAGTGCTAAGTGGAGCACAGGATCTTGTCCAAGACGTGAATATAGCTGGACTGCTTGGTATTAGTGACTATAATATAATTAAATTTAACATTCCTGTGGCGAGGAAAGCATCACAGCAGCCCAACACTATAGCATTTAATTTCAGAAAGGGGACCTACGCAAAAATGAGGTTAGTTAAACAGACATTAAAAGATACAGCGCCCAAAGTGAAATCCCTGCAAGCTGCATGGAAACTTTTTTAAGACATCATAACAGAGGCTCAGCTTAAATGTATACCCCAAATTAAAAAACAAAACAAAAACAAAACAAAAAAAACATAGAGAACCAAAAAAGTGTCACTGTGGCTAAACATCAAAGTAAAAGAAGCAGTGAGACACAAAATGTGGAAGTTAAATCCTAGTGAGGAAAATAGAAAGGAGCATAAATTCTGGCAAATGAAGTGTAAGAATATATTTAGGAATGCCAAAGAAGAATATGAAGAACAGCTGAAAAGTAATAGCAAAACTTTTTTAAAGTACATCAGAAGCAAGAAGCCTGCTAAACAATCAGTGGGGCCACTGGACAACCAAGATGCTAAAGGAGCACTCAAGGACGATAAGGCCATTGCAAAAAAACCTAAATGAATTCTTTGCATCAGTCTTCATGGCTGAGGATGTGCGGGAGATTCCTAAACCTGAGCTAGTCTTTTTAGGTGACAAATCTGAGTAACTTTCCCAGATTGAGGAGTCATTAAAGGAGGTTTTTGAACAAACTGATAAATTAAACAGTAATAAGTCACCAAGACCAGATGGAATTTACCCAAGAATTCTGAAGGAACTCAAATGTGAAATTGCAGAACTACTAACTTAAGTCTGTAATCTATCATTTAAATCAGCTTCTGTACCAGATGACTGGAGGATAGCTAATCTGACGCCAATTTTTAGAAAGGGCTCCAGAGGTGATCTCAGCAATTACAGGCTGGTAAGCCTGAATTCAATACCAGGAAAACTGGTTGAAACTATAATAGAGAACAAAATTGTCAGACAAACAGATGAACATAATTTGTTGGGGAAGAGTCAACATGGTTTTTGTAAAGGGAAATCATGCTTCACCAATCTATTAGAATTCTTTGACGGGGGTCAACAAGCATGTAGACAAGGGGGATCCCATGGATACAGTGTACTTAAATTTTCAGAAAGCCTTTGACAATGGATCTTAAGCAAAGTAAGCTCTCTTGGGATAAAAAGGAAGGTCCTCTCATGGGTCAGTAACTGGTTAAAAGATAGGAAACAAAGAATAGGAATAAATGGTCAGTTTTCAGAATGGAGGGAGGTAAATAGTGATGTCCCTCAGGGGTCTGTACTGGGACCAGTCCTATTCAACATATTCAAAATGATCTGGAAAAAGGGGTAAGCAGTGAGGTGGCAACATTTTGCAGATTATATGAAACTACTCAAGATTGTTAAATCCCAGGCAGACTGTGAAGAGCTACAAAAGGATCTTAAAACTGGGTGACTGGGCAACAAAATGGCAGATGAAATTCAATGTTGATAAATGCAAAGTAATGCACATGGAAAACATAATCCCAACTATAAATATAAAATGATGGGGTCTAAATTAGCTGTTACCACTCAAAAAAAAAATCTTGGAGTTGTGGATAATTCTCTGAAAACATCCACTCAATGTGCAGCGGCAGTCAAAAGAGTGAACAGAATGTTGGAAATCATTAAGAAAGCGATAGATAATAAAACAGAAAATATCATGTTGCCTCTATATAAATCCATGGTACACCCACATCTTGAGTACTGCGCGCAGATGTGGTCACCCCATTTCAAAAAATGATATATTGGAATTGTAAAAGGTTCAGAAAAGGGAAACAAAATGACTAGGGGTATGGAACATCTTCCGTATGTGGACAGATTAATAAGCCTGGGACTTTTCAGCTTGGAAAAGAGATGACTAAGGGGGGATATGATTGAAGATTATAAAATCATGACTCGGGTGGAGAAAGTGAATAATAACATGTTATGTACTCCTTCTCATAACAAAAGATCTAGGAGTCACCAGATGAAATTAATAGGCAGCAGGTTTAAAACAAAAAGAAGCATTTCTTCACACAATACACAGTTAACCTGTGGAACTCTTTGCCAGAGGATGTTGCAAAGACCAAGACTATAACAGAGTTCAAAATAGTAGATACATTCATCGAGGATAGGTTCATCAATGGCTATTAGCCAGGATGGGCAGGGATGGTGTCCCTAGCCTCTGTTTGCCAGAAGCTGGGAATGGGCGACAGGGGATGGATCACTTGATAAGACCTGTTCTGTTTATTCCCTCAGAAGCACCAGGCATTGGCCACTGTCAGAAGACAGGATACTGGGCTAGGTAGACCTTTGATCTAACCCAGTATGGCAGTTCTTAACGTTCTTATATCAGAGGCTCCATCTCAGGACCTGATGGCCTTTGAGGGAGGAGACCCACTGAGTTTTCATTTTAAGCTTTGCAAGGGCTCAAAATGCTCAGCCTGATTCTTCCCTTGGCACTTTTGGTCTGGTCTCATTCCAAGCCCTGCAGCTCCTCTACGTTCCAATCAGGAAGCTATGCTCCGACTTTGTTAACCTAATTTGACTTGAGTTGATGCACCATAGCTAGAGGCCATAGCATGTGGTGCTGTGTGATCCTGACGAAGCTCACAAGCCAAGCAGAGTCAGACTGGGTCAGAACATGGCATATGAGGTCATCAAGGTTCACTTAGTTGCTACAGCAACTGGTGTTAATTCAGGAGGTGGAACGATAGACTGAGGATTTCTCTACACTGGAACCTGAACAACAAAACCATTTGTGGTCATTAAAGCTCCAAGGGGTCAGTGATAGTGACACTAACCTTCCCACCAGGCTCATATGTTTGAATTTCCACTGCTGCTCCAGACTGGAGTCTCTCCTTCTCCAGCATGGAGCAGGCGAATGCCTTGGTTAGAATTAGATAGGCGTTAGGTACAAGTGGCGCTTCAGGCTGGTTAGCAATAAGCTTTCCTCTTCTCACTTACCAGCTCTCTTCAAACTTGATTCTAACCTGATTTACTCTGGTGTAAATCAGGAATCACTCTGCTGAGGTTGCATTACATCAGTCCCAGGTCAGAACTAGGCCCACTGTCTTTGTTCCTTCTGGGAAGCCCAGCATCACATTCTGCCCTGTCCAATTCCTCAGTCCCAGCTTGCTCACCTCCACTTCAGCGGCTGGTGCTCAGATACCAAGTTGTGGTTCACGGTACAGCGCCGCATCAGTGTTATATGGTGCTCGCTCTAGGTGGGCAATGAAGATTTTTTGAAAATATAACATATGGTGCATCTCAGTCTTTTCAATAAGCCTGTGTAGACAGGTCTGGCCCCAGAAACACTTGCAGACAGCTCCCTCCTGAAGGAATGCATACCTGGGAATGTCACACGTCAATTCTGCACCCACTCCAACAAATAACTGGCACTAATCCCATCCTCACACTGGGCAAAGCTTGTGGAGAAAGTGGACCTTCCACATGTGGTTTCAAAGAGAAGGAATCAAATTTCTAATGGTCTGCAGGGTAAGAACAAGCTAGTTACATTGCCAGGAAACCACAGAGCAGAGTCCTCGACACTGACATTGGTTAGGGTGACTCAATACTATGGTAATGGGCACATTAGATGTGCCAGGGATAATAATACCTGGGCTTTTCATTCTTCAATCTCAAAGCATTTTACAGAAGGGGGTAAATATTATTTCCCTGTGTGATAGACTGAGAAACATAGGCACAGAACAAGCGTGCACAGCAAGGACAGGGACAGTGATAGAATCCAATTGCCTGACTGCCTCACTGATGCCTGATCTGGCAGACCATGCTTTAGGCATGCAGGTAAGTAGGAAGGTACAATAGATTCGATGGAGAGGGAGATGTATTGTCTGCTGTGATCTCTGCTTCCAACACATTAATCAGCTTCTCTGGCCAGTTAATCTGAGTACAGTATAACTTAAAGCAAAACAAGCCCCCTGAATGATTTGTGTCATTATGAATACTTAATTCAAACAGGATAGCAGATAATGTCTCTCAAAATGTTGCCACTGTCCTTCACAGCACTAGCCAATTAATCACTCCACATTAAACACAGTGATGGTGTTTTAGGGCCATCTTCCCTCTTAAATAAATCTTTTACGTCCAATGACAGAGGAGACTATTTGTTCCGCATGCATAGCACACAGGCAGAGCTCCGCATTGGACAAACGGCTCTGTCTCTCTTCACTTCAGTGCAGCAATGGCATCTACATACAGTACAAAGCACAGGCTCTGCTCTCAAAGTCCCCTAGTAAATCTGGACTGGAATCTTTGTTGTTTGCATTCAGGAGCTGGACACCGAGCTGCACTGTCTCTAACAGTCTCTCTGTGTCCGGCTGGCCTGTATTCTCTGCTGGTGGGACTGCCGCGGGTATTTATATACAGGAAAGGTCAAATAGACGATATGCTCAGCAACATGACTGCAAGCACCAGAGTTTTAGAAGGGTGAAGCTTCCAGTTAAGAAACCTTCAAAGTGGGTAGCCCTTCCCAATGTTCTTTGGAAGACCTGCCATAGGTGTCACACTGGGAGCTGCTGGCTGCTGAGTGCTTGAGAGTTTGGCCTTGAGTTCTTTTGAAAATCTGGACCTGTGACAAGATTGTAGCTGTCACGTTAGGCATGTTTACACTAGGGCAGGGAGAGTGCTTCCCACTGCGGGTAGACAGACACGCTCTAGCTCTGCTCAAGCTTGTGCACTAAAAATAGCAGTGTGGCCAGGGGCAGCACTGGCAGCAGCTTGGGCTCGCTGTCTGAATACAAACCTGACTGGTCCCCCCTGGGTCTGTACTCAGGCTGGCCCGAGCTGCTGCCCAGGCTGCCCTCCGCTACACTGCTATTTGCAGAGCTAGTGCATATCTGTCTACTCCTGGCAGGAAGCACCCTCCCAGCTGCAGTGTAAAGGCACTCATTGTGAGGAATGGGGGCAGGGTGAAGGCAGGCTGGGCTAGCAGCAGTGGCTTGGAAGCCACCTGCCTGTAGAAGAGCTGAAGGCACAATGCCTCTGTTGGTGCTGGGGGAGTGCATATGGTGTAATCTGAGGGAGGTGCTCCCACAAGGCTCAAAGCTTTATTAGGATTTACCATCTGCCACAATGGTGCAACCTGTAGACCCTGGAAGACCAGACACTGAAGACATTCAGAAGGTACGTAACAATGAAAACAGACTTCCCAATTTCCTCTCCCTCCAGATCTACCTGCATGATCATCTCAATAGAAATCACTGTTCTGGCTTATCCTTTGTGTTTTACTACATTATTTCATACATCAAAGTTGTCTGACCCTTGGCAAACAAGGAAACAAGCCAGGCAATGGGCTTTGGATTGATTTCTAGTTCACTTGTAAGTACAGAAATCTGGTTGCAGCAGGGCTATATAACTTGACTGTTGTATAGTTTGTCCTAGCAAAAAGTGATATACATTTTATTTAGCGTCCTTTGATCATTGTGTAGCATTATTTCTGTAATGTCTGCAGACTTTGGAAGAACTCCCACTGCTGAAATAAGTGATCAGCTCGGGAACTTCAGGGGAGAATTTTCAAAGGCAAAAATGAGACTTTGGTGCCCAACTCTCTCGATGGGAACCGGGCATCTAACTGCCTTGGAAATCTCTCCTTTACAGCCTGATCCAAAGCCAGCCGAAGTCAATGGGAGTCATTCTGAGAACATGTGGCATTTACAAGATAGTCTTTAGGGCCACTTATCTGTATGCAAATGTACATGCCAAGCGAAGATCGTTACTGGCCATACGTGCTCTTCTAAGCCTTTAGAGGGTACCATGGAGAAAAGAGTTTAATGAAGCACTGGACAGCTTTTGACCTCAGTTACATGTCCCCAGCTCATGCAGGCCACATTCTGTAACATAAATATAGACTAGATGAGCCTACTGTTGGAAAACCATACTCAGAGAGTGAGTTATCAATGGTTCACAGTCAAGCTGAAAGGGTATATCGAGTATGGTCTTGCAGGGGTCTGTTCTGGATCCGATTTTATTCAATAACTTCACAAATGATTTAGATAATGGCCTTAGAGAGTACACGTATAGAGGTTGTGGATGATATCAAGCTGGGAAGGGGTGCAAGCACTTTGGAGGACAGGATTAGAATTCAAATGATCTTGACAAACTGGAGAAATGGTCTGAAATAAATGAGATGAAATTCAATTAGGACAAATGCAAAGTTCTACACTTAGGAAGGAATAATTAACTGTACACATAAAAAATGGGAAATGACTGCCTAGGAAGGAGTACTGCAGAAAAGGATCTGGGAGCTATAATGCAGTGGTTCTCAACCAGGGGTCCAAGGTCCCCTGGAGAGCCGTGAGCAGGTTTTAGGGGGGCCGCTAAGCAGAACCAGCATCAGACTCACAGGGACCCAGGGCAGAAAGCTGAAGCCCCACTCCATGGGGCTGAAGTCTGGGGCCCTGAGCCCGGCCATCTGGGGCTGAAGCCGAAACCTGAGCAACTTAGTTTCGCAAGGCCCCCTGTGGCGTGGGGCCCCAGGCAATTGCCCTGCTAGCTACCCCCTAGTGCCAGCCCTGGATTTTACATGCAGAAAAGCAGTTATTGTGGCACGGGTGAGCAATGGAGTTTTTATAGCATGTTGGGGAGGGGAGGGCTCAGAAAGAAAAAGGTTGAGAACCTTTGCGATAGTGGATCACAAACTAAATATGAGTCAACAATATAATACTTTTGGGGGGGGAAAAGCAAACATCATACTGTGATGTATTAGCAGCAGTGCTGTAAACAAGACACGGAAGTAATCCTTCCACTCCACTCCACACTGATTAGGCCTCAACTGGAGTATTGTGTCTAGTTCTGGGTGCCACATTTCAGGAGAGATGTGGACAAACTGGAGAAAGTCTTGAGGAGAGCAACAAAAATGATTAAAAGTCTAGAAAACATGACCTATAAGGAAAAATTGAAAAAAATGGGTTTGTTTCTGCTGGAAGAAAGAAGATGATGGGGGACATGATAACAGTCTTCAAGTGCATAAAAGTTGTTATAAAGAGAAGGGTGACAAATTGTTCTCCTTAACCACTAAGAACAGGACAAGAAGCAATAGGCTTAAATTGCAGAAAGGGAGGTTAGTTTGGATATTAGGAAAAAACTTCCTAACTGTCAGGGTGGTTAAACACTGGAACAAATTGCCTAGGGAGGTTGTGAAATCCCCATCATTAGAGGTTTTTATGAACAGGTTAGACAGACACCTGCCAGGGCTGGTCTAGATAATACTTAGTCTGCTTTAGTGCAGGGGACTAGACTAGATGACCTATCAAGGTCCCTTACAGTTCCACATTTCTATGATTTCTATGATCACTATGTTTAATATGGTCTAGTGGTTAGTATAATAGGGAGACTGGGCTCCCAGGAACTATCCTGAACCCTGCCTGTTACTCACTGTGTGACCTTGGGGAAGTCAGAGTAACTCCTTGCTTCTCTTCGCTGTTGTTATTTATTAATTATTTATTATTATTATCACCATGATTAGTATTACTATTGCCGTTTATTCTTATTGTTGTTGTTGTTGTTGTTGTGGAAGTGCCAAATACACAAGGCCTCACACTTTCAAACACAGAGGCAAGCAGTCCGTGCCCCAGAGTGCTGGGTCTAAAAGGCTTTTCCAAGGAAACAAACATTTTACTGAAAACATTCAGTTTCCTTTAACAAAAATCTGTTTTTTTTTCCTTTTCATTGAAAACCCAATACATTTCCACAGGTAACTTAGAAAAAAAATGGACTTAAAACAATTGGCATTTTTGACATAATCTACAGAATATTCCCCAGCATCAATTCCAGCACCTGGCATTCCTCACTCATCTGGAAGATTCTAGCAGTGTCACTGAGCCTACCATGCTCCACAGAGGTTTGTTTAAGACTCTCATAATTACTGCTAATAAAGCTCCTTGAGCTCCATGGATAACAGGGGATACCATACAAGAGCATTCAGCCCCAGCTCCATTCTGCCCCTGGACAGACCTTGAGCAAACAAAGGTTTTTAAGAAACCAACATCCTTTCTGGTTAAGGTCAATTTCTGTTTGTTTCTCTGCAAGTCAATATATAGTTGAGTAAAGAGTACAGTGGAGTGTGACATATACAAGTGGGAGGTGTTATTATTATGTATATTAAACTGACAAAGAAAATACAGAGCTAAGAGACATTCTGTACTGCAAATTTGAATCTTATCAAGAAAAATAAGCTCATGACACCCTCTGTTTTGGCCCAAGACTCTGCAATGTACATCCCCCAGAGTGTCAAGCAGAGATAAAGTCCATTTGTTAAAAATGGCCAGAGAAAGACGTCTTCTTGAGTCTGAGATTCATGGGGCACCAGAAGCAACAGCTGCCCCACAGAGAAGTCAGATTTAGGTTTGTTGTGGAGAAGCAGCTGCATATTTAGATACTTCTTAGAAAAATCTTGAATCTGCAAAAATTTGGCTGGGAGCCTCACAAGAGCAGACGGGCTCTTTTGCTTGTGTGTGGGTTTGTGTTATACCACATCCTGAGTTGTGAGCAGCAGGGATCAAACCTCACAGCAGTGGAGATTAAAGCAGAAGCTTCTATTGCCTGAGTCAAAAGACCCTTCTCCGTCAGCCACAGCAGATGCACGTGTGAGAGCATGCATGGGAAATGGCCAGACAATTCTAATATGCATTCTAATATGTGATCTTATTTTGATATAAACCATTTAGGTTCATTTTTATTATTAAACCCACAAAAATTAGCCCACGACCCTTGCACTCATAAGCTGCCACACCAGGGCCCCAATTTTAAGGCAACTCCACAGCTGGAGAGGCAGTGAGGTTTGTACTGGAACGAGCACTGTGCTGTTTTTTTCAGGACAACCGGCTTGTGAACAGCAGAGGCAGAATTTGAAATTCTCTCTCTTTCAGCAAATAATATAAGGATCACATGAAACAAAGAGTCCTCCACCATGATCTCTTCACCCTGCTCCTGACATCACTGGATTTTCTCTTGGTATATTATTGTATTACTTTTATTGTTAATATTTTATAGGAAATAGTAATAAACCAGTAATGTTCAGCACATCAATGGTACTTTCCATCCTGGGATCTCAAAATCCTTTACAAAAGTTTAGAAACTTCTACCGCATTTTTGTGAGGCAGATGATAATAATTCTCTGCATTTTAAAGATAGGGAAACTGAGGCACAGAGGAGAAGTGGTTTTCCCAGGGTCACACACTAGGTAGAGTTGGGAAGAGAATCCTAAACACCTGACTCTGCCTCCTGTGCTTTTCCCATGAGGCCATTGTTCCCAGCCCACTAAGTGCTAGCCATATGTAGTTACAATGGTATGCAACTTGCATTCCCTGTGCATAGCGATAGCTTATTTGGAAAGTGGACTCTGTAACCACAGCTGATGAACATGAACTGTTAACAATCTCTGTCACTTCTTATTGCACCATCTTCCCACAAAAATGAAACAAGGAGACATCTCATTATCTTTCACTAATGGGGCTGATAAGATTTTCCCAATGTAATAACAACTGGGTTTCACCATGCAGTTTTCATCCCCTCCTGGTTTTGATGGTGACAGTGATGAGTTCATGACAGATGGCGTCCAGACTATTTTAAAGATCAAGAAGTTTCTTCAAAAGAGGAAGGCTGGCTAAGAAAGAGGAAGAATGGTCCAGAGGATATGATCCTGGCCTAGGGCTCATAAGACCTCAGTTACCTTCTCTCCTGGCCTATCACAGACTTCCCATGTCATCTGGAACAAGTCAGTTAGCCTCTTTCTGCCTTAGTTACCTATCTCTGAAACGTGGCTGAAGACAGTAATCCCTAATGGGGTGTGTGTGACAATTAGATCAGTTCCTTCATCCTGTGGGCTACTCAAGAAGACCAAAGATTACCTCCCAGTCCTTCTGCAAACCTCCCATTCTGCATACCTGCTCATGAAAAGCTCCACAGATAAAAGTCTGAGACCCACTCAGTAACATTTGCACAGAACCCTCAGATGGACAGTGCTTCAGAAGAGACCAGTGTTGTTATTGTCGATGGAATGTCAAATGACTTGAGGGACCTGCTGGGGAAGAAGGAGGCAACTAGTATTTGCAGGGTACTGCATTGCCAGTGGACAGTGTGATTTCAGGGGTGGTGAAATAGCTGTTTTCCTACCATTGTTCAATCCAGTTCTCAGAGAGCTCTAGATTCTTGAGATTTTCACCCTGTGTTTTCCATGCTGGCAGGTATATTACCTGGCTGAGATCACTAACTAAATCTCAATGGTTGCTAATTCTGTGTTTTTCCATGGGGCCAATTTAGCTGATGATTCTACCAACACAAACCTGCAAACATGAGATATGAATGGATTTGTGTGAGATTCCTTTTCTCTCAGACTGGATGCCACAGAGAGGACAGATGGAGCTTCATAAGATGTTTTTTAGCACTATTACGTATGATTCATAAAAGCACCATTTATGGAACCAATAACATCTACTCAGAGCCAGGACAGAGAAGCAGAGCGTCACAATGTGGGTAGCTTATAATTGCATGTTTAACTAGGATTCATGGGTAAAATCATGTGCAAAATCCCGTGGAATGTTTGCTTTGAAATATGCAACAGGACAAAATTCACCTGTTAAATTCAGACAAAATTTTCTGCAGATCACATAACAAACCCAGGCCCAATTTCAAATGATCCTGGAGTTGCCTTGTGGCTTTGCTTTGAAATGATATAAAATTCATGGTTGTTGTATGCAACCAGGAGAACCTCAATTGTTTCAAATGAGTTTTGCTTGGAGGCTGAACATGAAACAGAAAGCAAACTTCAGGTGGTAAGGAGGGGTGTGTGTGTGTGTGTGTGAACTCCAAATAGTGTGAAACTAAAGGAAATGTTTGCATAACCCTATGAACCCAGAAGAAACTACTGAGATTTGCTCATCCCCATTACTGTCTAAGGGCCATGCAGGGCACACCATTAGAGAACAGGTTAAATAAGTCCCAGAACTAATCCTAGATGTTCACCATGTGACTGCAAAAAGTGCTGCTAGTTTGCATAAGAGAGGACTTCCTTTTTTATAGAGAGTGTCTCCAGCTCAATTTCCTGGTACTAACAGAATAGGTCAGACTGAACACAGAAAATGCTTTCTTATATGTAAATAAGGGATCACACTATTTCATAGCAATAACTACAGTACTAAGAAATTAGCAAATGTTTCCAGATCTTTGTTGAAGGCAAAAAAAAGCTCATCTAATCTTCCTGAATAAAAGTGACAGTAATTGAAAGTTTGAAGCTATTTCCTAATGAGTTTTACTGTTGCATTGTAATTAATAACTACATACAGCTAAGAGAACATGATATCACTTCAAATTAGGACATTGCTTATAAATGTGTTAATATTTTTGCAGAATGATACTTAAAAATCGTTATCCATTGCTCTTGTAATAATCACCTCCATAGTACGATGCATTAATAAAATTTTAACAGATATTATACAGGCTATTTTGCAATATACTGTTGAGGGACAGTTGTAAAGACCTCTGGGTCTCCCTAGAAATGATCTCAAGCAGGATTTTTTTTGTCTATTAAAGAAACAAAGGCAGACAAGAGCAAACTATGCAAAAGACAAACCAACATGTAAACGAGCATTGCTCCTCAGATCCTTGCAGTGCTAAGACTAAAGCAATTCAAATCCACAACAGCGCCTACAATCATCTAGCCACAGTGAGTGCTTTAGGATCTAAGCCAGCTCCCATCAAACTCAAGTTGATTATTTTAATTAGTTTTGTTTCCAGTCAACCCCCTTTTTGCTAGTGCTTTCTGCTTATTATGGAGAATGATTTAAAAGTTACCTTGTTAACCCAAATCATGGCCCAATTAAAACGTCCAACGTACAATTTTATATTTTTAACATCTTGACTTGAAATAATTAGCATAAACTGTAGAATAATAAGTCCTAGTCATTATTTTCATCATGTCTTCTGTGGTATTATGCAAATTAGCAAGGATCACTTGCAGTTTTCACTTCTCACCTACAGATGGCACTGATCAGTTTTAGATTCCATGCAGGAGCCTGTTAAGGGAGTGCAAGCCACCGAGAAGTGATGAAGAGGCACAGACTGTGATTTAGCAGAGAGAGCACTTAGGGTTAAGTAATGACTGCCCAGTATGGGAGGGGGTGCAAGGAGCTTCTCACTCCTCTAGTGCTTCCAAGAATTAAGCAGACCCATGTGGGTAGAAGTGCTCTGGGAGGGCTACCTAGAGGCTGATTAGATGGAGGGCTGCCAAGTGCAACACTTACACTTCAGGGTGGGGATGTCATGGGATGGCAGGGGTGTGGCCACAACCTCACCTTCCACGTGCTGGCCTGTGGCCATGTGGAGGACAGGTGAACCTGCAGCAATTACTGTGTTCAGCATAGCTAACGGCACAGTTTCCTTAACCAGGAGTGAGGTTTCCCCCAAATCATGAGATTGGCGCAACGTTCATGAATTAGTTGAAAAATATATATTTTTTAAATGTGCCTGCTGTTTGTGGAGCCATTAGGGGTCACATTTCCAGCTTTCTGCTGCCAGCAGTGTGCTTCTATTTTTAGTTGACAGATGAGATTCTCCCAGAGTCACAGGACTCCAGGTGCTGGGGCTTTAGGCAAAACATCAAATACTGTACTGTGAAAGTCCTGATAAAATTGGAAGTATTGGCAACGGAGAATGCTCCCCCAGAATCTCTGAGGCATCACTCTCCAGGGACACCTGCTCCAATCATATTCCTCTGTCCTCCGCATCCCAGCACGATGTACTCACAGAGTCACACAAAAAACTTTAAAAAGCATCCTGGATAGAAAGCATCCCTGCAAAACACTCATAGATGGGAACTATTTTTTACAAACACCAGCTGGACACACAGCCGTGCAGCACCCAACACAATGGGGCCCAGGGCCCACCAAGGAATAATAGCAGTGAATGGCATGCCATTTGTTGCAGCTCCAAGAACAGTATGCAAAGTCTGGAATGTGAGATGTAAACAAACTGGCCCTGTGGACTTGTGCCAATAGGCAGTAAACAAACTGGAAGCTCTGTTTTTCCTCTGGCTATCACACCAAAGCATGGTTTCTCTGTGGACGAGAGTATACTGCTGAATGGGGCAGATTTCTCTGGTCCTAAAGCTGGTCCCAAAGCTGGCACGTTGACGTGGAAAGGAGTAGAAGGTGGAATTAACCCTGCCTTCTAGTAAGGGAGCACTGCAGAGACTCTAGACTCAGGAAGGAGCCAGTCGACAACATGAGATCAATAGTGCAGAGCTGCCTTCACATGTCATTCACATAATGAGAACATGGGAGCAGGCTCACACCACGGAGAAACATGAAAGCCAAGCGTATTGATCACCTAATAAATCACTGGCAACCAGCTGTGCTGGCAGCAGACGTACAAGGGCTGTGCTGCAGTCAGACATGAGATAATGAGGAAGAAACACTGACTCCTGGACCAAGTGGGCTTTGTTCCTAGGGAGAATTCCTGCTTGTCCCAGCTCCAGCTAAGATGGTTCGCTGAGGCTAATGGTGATTGTGGTTTTAAATGGCTGACTCTGTTTAGTAAACGATTGCTGTGTGACTACCCCAATCTGCTGCATAGAGCCAGTCAAGGAGTGTCAATGCAGCATGAAGCATCAGGAGTTCAGAGCCGCACTGACGGAAGGGCCCACAGTTACATAATCTCTGCTTCACCTGGGCTTTGCTCCACGATTTGCAAAACATGTGGCATACAAGGTAAGAGATACATTTCGGATTAATACTGCTATGTGCAATTAGCCAGGCAGGGTGAGGCAGCTTCAGTGCGGGTGAAAGCAGAGGCCTCAAATCATCCAGGACAGACTGCAGCAAAGGCACTGGGCAGGCTGCAATTTAGGTATTTAGGAAGTGAGTGAGATAGGCAGGGCTGGTTTAAGGAGTCTTGGGAGCCCCAGCCAGATTAGCCTCTGAGCCCCAGTGCAGCATTGTTGTGTTTGGAGCTTCATGCCATCACTAGTCTTCTGTTTGATCAGTCTCTCTCCACTTTCCCCAGGGCCCCCCTCATCCTCTCCCCCCCCAAGACCCCATAGGCTCCCCATCTTCTCCAAACCCAGCCATCCCCGAATCCTACAGCCTACCCCAGCCTCTGCCATGCCACCCCCACCTCTGTCCCCTACCTCCTGTCACCCTAATCCCAGGGCTGGAGGAGACCAAGCACCCAAACAAATCTGTCAATTGAAGTCTCTTGTGGTGCATGAGTCTTTCCAATGGGCCCTGCCCCACGAGGAGCACAAGCTCCCCCTTCCCATTAGGGGAACAATAGGAGCAGCCCCCACATGCAGAGACCTGCCAGCGAAGAGGCACTCGGGTCTACTGGTTGTCAATGGCACCCACCCCAGGCAAAGCCATGGAGAGTTTCCCTGCTCTCTGTGTGCCTAGAGGGGAGGGGAGTGGGGCCAGAGCCAGCCCTCCCAGCACTGACCCATCCCCTTCTTCCTGGCTTCTTCCAAAAGCCTTGGCCTCTCTGTCTCCCTCGCCTCCCTCTTGACCCAGCCCTGCCATTGGTCTCTCCTCCTGACAATGATACGGGGAGAGGCCTGGTAGTCATTGAGCAGAGCCGCCAGCCAGCCAGGCTATTGCTTATTAACATAGAAACCAAAAATCAAATCAAAGCAATGCAATCCAGTGTTACCACTGGGGATCTTGCCTTAGTCCTCATCTCCAGGACTTTGTGGTCCACAAAGCCCTTCTTCTACAGTTTTACAACCAGCTCCTCCCTACAGCTGTCCTCTCCCAGGTCCTTTCCTGTCCCATGTCTCTCTCTCTTCCCTTCCCTTCTGCTTGTGGGGCAGGAAGACATAGCTGTGGCTATCCACTTACTTCAGGGATTCTTGCATCTTCCACTGAAGCATCTAGCTGGCCACTGTCAGAGACAGGATTCTGGGCTAGATGGACCCTGGGGTTGATCCTGTCTGGCAGTTGCTATGCTCCTATGGCATCCTTTAGGACATCTGACTGGGAGAAGGCTTGTGACTTGCAACGACAGCTTCCAGTTTTAAAGGGCCATGTGTATACACATTATGAAACAGTCATTGATTACATTATCATATAGTATTTTTTGTACAGGACTCCTGCCTTATTCAGTGCACAGGACAGGTGGTCCTCTGGGGATGAAGCAGGTTTGGCTGTGTAAATACGGAAGCTGTTGTCTGTAGGACCCCTGCTTCATTTATTGCAGAAACTGGAATGTGTGAGTAGAGGAGGCAGAGGATTACAGGAAAAGAAAGGATGGTTTCATTGTTAAGGCAGTTGAATGCTTCTCTGCAGTGCTGTGTTTTATTCCTATCCCTGCTACAGAGCACCTATGTGATGTTAGGCAAGTACTTTTACTAGTAGTTAAATTGACTGAGGCTGAGTTTTGAACTTATAAACTGATATAAAATACTAGGCTCTCTGAAAAATCAGGTCCTACATATCTCAACCTTAATTCTGGCACTTTTTAACTTGTGTGCCTGACTTTGCAAACTTACCATTCTTTCTTGTCCCTTTAAAAGTCTTCCTTCATTGGAAGGGATGATCTGTCCGGCAAGGCGTAGTCAATTGAATAATACTTAGATCCTGTCAAACAGATACTCAGTCCTAGCAGAACAGGAGGAATTTTAAAGGCAACAGAACTGTAGCTCAAGTGAAATGAAATGGCATTGCAAATGTAATTAAAGTACTGTATGTTAGAACTGGATTTATCAACAGCTATTCTCTGTTCTGCAAATATGTTATATACTGGCCTTAGGGATGTGAGGAGTTTAAAGGGAAATTGGAGTGGCCAATGCTGGAGTGAGTGGTCCCACTGGAACAAACTCTCACTGTATCTGTCTCACCTGTGTCTTCTACAACAAATGTTATAGGCCAAATTCTGCTCCCAGTTACAGCTATTCAGTCCTATTGATATCAGTGGGGTTCCATGGGCTTTAAAAAGACAGATTATGGCCCACAGAGAACCATTTCCTCCAAAAGGATCCAATGACCCCATATTTTGATAAGAATTCCCTCTGGTATATACTTTCTATGTATAATATCTATATATGGTTATTAGCTGTCATTGTTTTACAATGTACTTACACATATTTCTAAAGTACTTCTCACTGTCATGCAAGCTCAGCCTTAATTCTGCTCCCTTGTGCTTAGGCCTTAATATAGGGTCTCACATTATAGCAATAAAATTATGTCAGTAAATGCATCAGATAATACAAACTTTAATTTCTTATTCTACCTCATGTACAGTAAGTTAGAGTACTGTACTGTACGGCCTTTAGTCGTGCTTTGTCTTTTAAGTCTAAATGAGTCTACAGAACAAGTCATGTTGCAAGAAATCAGGCCCCATAGACTTTTCAAAGTCCACCCATGAGAATGCAAGAGCTTACTTTGCAGTAAGCAAACTCCCTGGATTGGATACCCATCTGAGTAAGGTAAAATTAGTTACTAGAACAAAGGACTGGATGGGAAAAAATCTTGCATCTGTCTTTTAAAAATGTGCTGCAGTATTCCTGAGGATTACAGACCCATGAGCCTTCCTTCCAAGCCAAGATTACTGGCTGGAACAAACATTATGAGACACCTAAATTAATGTGATATATTTGGGGCAAAGGAGCATGACTTCTATAAAGGAAAATCATGCCTTTCCAATCTACTAGAACACTTTCCCCATGTCCCATTGGGAAGCTGGGAATTTCCCCTCTCCAGCAGTGCAAAGCTACCATTAGCTCTGCAAGGTCATGACTTTAAACATTGTTATGTATAGAAAAGCTGTCACAGGCACAGGACTGAATTGTAGCTGTTGTGGGCCTTAGACTGGAGCAATCTGGAGCGGGAGAGAAGACAATTTCACTTTTGAGGGAGAAGGAGGAAACCTTTCTGTGGCAGCCTGTTTTTTTTTTAATTATTATTTTTTATTTTTAATAGCAGCTGTTTGAGGCTGCTCAGGGGTTTGAAACATTGGAATGAATGACATGCAAGATGGATTCGTGGATAGAGTGCAGGTGAGGCAGCCGAAGGGACAGGATAAATACATGTATCACATGCTGTATGTGACATATACCTTAAGTATGTAGAGAGGGAGCGATAAAGAGTGCTTTGTAAGTTCTTCCTTATACAGCATTGCTCCTTGATATAAAATTCTCGGTGAATAATCTGCCATTTCCTCTCTCCAGAGAAGTCTCTATAATGGAAGTGCTTTAGAAATATTTATGCCATGTGATGAAATAGGCTATGACCATTCCAGCAAACATACACACAAGCTGCTCCGGATACGCACGAGAACTTCAGTGGCTTTTCGAGCTCAAAGAAATTGTACTAAGGTTCCTTTCCAAAGGAAACTAGTTCAGCTCATTATTTGCAGATAGCATCTGTCACTTTTTTTATGCCAGTAAGTGCTGATCGTCCTCAAAGAACACAGTACAAATGTGCAGACTGCTGTGTGTTGAGAGAGCTCTGTTACATCAATTTTCCATTTGAAAGCAGCAATAACAGCAAATAAAGCCAAAGCCACATGACATTTTTGCTTTCATTGATGCCCTTATTCTAAACTAAAGAAGAGCAGCAGGGGGGATGGTGTCAACAGATTTTTTTCTTTTGGTCAACCAAACCAAAAAAAAAGGCCTATTGTAATAACCTTATTAAATGCAAAGAGTCGTAGAACCATAGGGTTAGAAGGGCCCGTACGGGTCGTCTAGACTAACTCCCTGCCAAGATGCAGGATTTTCAGGGACTCCTGGCCACTTCTCCGGGACTAGGCTGTGATATCCAGCAAGAATACAGGTACGATGCCCTAACGCTGATCAGAAAAGAGGCATTTTACTCACTAGACAAGTTCTGATTCCCATCCCGCCCACCACACACACACACACACACACACACACACACTTGTGTCAAATTTGCCAAATTATCAAAAATAATAAAACCCAAGGAAATGGAGAAAAATTAAAACGTTTATTTGGATTGAAAACTACTTTTGTTTTGAAATTTATTTCAATTTCATAGGAAATTTTTTTTAAAGCATAAAAGAGTAAAAAAAACCAAAAACACATTTTCTTTGACCCCAAACAACTTTTTGCTTCACCTTTTTTGGTTCAGCCAGTGAGCCAAAATACCAATTATTCTACAGTTCTAGGCCCATAAAACATAAGAACAGCCATATTGGGTTAGACCAAAGGTCCATCTAGCCCAGTATCCTGTCTACTGACAGTGGCCAATGCCAGGTGCACCAGAAGGAGTGAACCAACAGGTAATGATCAAGTGATCTCTCTCCTGCCATCCATCTTCACCCTCTGATAAACAGAGGCTAGGGACACCATTCCTTACCCATCTTGGCTAATAGCCATTTATTTATCCAGTTCTCTTTTAAATGCTGTTATAGTCCTAGCCTTCACAACCTCCTCAGGTAAGGAGTTCCACAAGTTGACTGTGCATTGTGTGAAGAAGAACTTCCTTTTATTTGTTTTAAACCTGCTGCCCATTAATTTCATTTGGTGACCCCTAGTTCTTGTATTATGGGAATAAGTAAATAACTTTTCCTTATCTACTTTCTTCACATCACTCATGATTTTATATACTTCTATTATATCTCCCTTAGTCTCCTCTTTTCCAAACTGAAAAGTCCTAGCCTCTTTAATCTCTCCTCATATGGGACCCTCTCCAAACCCCTAATCATTTTAGTTGCCCTTCTCTGAACCAAAAGGGGGACACTGCTCCAGGCAGGTTTAAGGGCACTGGTCTGACATCCCTGGAAGCTGACATTGGTAATATTTGCAGGGACTGGTCAGAAATATTCTTTATCTGTCCCTGTAAATTGCGATGAAAATGAAACATTTTTGTTTGCATCAAAATTTTTCTATAGCTATTTTTGAATTTTCATAAAAATAGCCCAAAACCTAAAAATGTACTTTTTTTTTAAATTTTCAGCTGTAAAAAATTGAAATATTTTGAAAATGTTTCAGTTTTTGGCAACTGAAAGTCAAAAAGCTTTGTCAAGTTGGTTACAAGGTTTTGGTCTGACTGAAAATTTTTGCCCAATTGGCTGAAATTTTTCACTTTTGGTCACTGAATCCCCCAAAATATGAGTGGCATGGGGGTTTCAGTTTTTTAACAGCCTTAGAAATGTTGTTGAAAGTTGATATTTCACATGGAAATTCCAGAAGGGGCCACCTCTGTGGGTGATGGGGAGGTCAGTTCGTAGATTCATAGATTCCAAGTCCAGAAGGGACCATTATGATCATCTGTCTGACGTGTCTAGCACAGGCCACGAGACTTCCCCAAATAACCCTAGTCCTTGGCCTCTCTGGCAAGTCTGCCAAACGGTGATGACATCAGAAGCAAATTAAAGCTGAGTTCTCTGGTACCATCGTTGCAGGGGTGTCCTGAATGAGGCATTCCAGTGCTGGCCCTCTGACCTTCCAAACGGTGATGGGTACCAGGCTTTGAGAAAAGAGAAATTATGCAATGGCAAGATCATTCTCTTCCTCCAAGCAGATAGGGAAAGGAACTTCCCCTCCCACTCTATGGGGGTTCCAACCTCCTCTTCAGGCTACAAGTCCCTCCTCAGTTTTGCTCCCTCAGCCTCCACTCCCAGCTGTTGCAGAGGGCTCCCTCGCCTGCCTCCTACCTCTCTGCAGTGACAGAAGGCAGTCAGAGACTTGTTCTGTGTCATGGGAATAGCAGAGAAGAGGGTGGGTGGGAAGCAGGCCTTGAAGGGGCTGCCTTGAATCCCCGCAAGGCTGGGGGCCGCTCATCTCATCATTCACTCTGGCCAGCTGTGGGGGTGTTTTTTGTGATAGGGAGATTTGTGAGCTGGAACCTGACTCCAAATCATGACAGAGATTTACTGTAGCACTTTGTTCTGTATTCGCAGCAGATCTAGCATGCTACGCAGAGCCATGCTCCTCAGCATTCAGGTGTGAGAATGCCAAGGGACCTGTGTGCTACAGGAAGGGGTGCTGGGGACTCAGTTGGAGACACATCAACCAAAGGTAAGGGAGTGCCAATGTCCTGGCCTATGTCCAACTCCCTTTGCTATGTTAGTTAGAGAGCAGCAGGTTGTGAACACTCTGACATCAGAGGTTCTGTTCCCAGCAAGACTCAGCCCTTCATACTTCGCAGGCAGACTGAGCAGTTTATTCTGTGGGGGCTCCTCTGATGAGCACATAAGAACAGAGCTCACCTCTGGTTGTTTATCATTTAGTGGCACATCTGGTATAAGCCATGTCCTGGCCCAAGCCTTTCCTGCACATACTATTGTGATGGGTTCTGTGCAGCAGCTGGGTGCAGCCCTCCACTGCAGGGCAGTATTTTAGAGGTGCCATATACATAATGCGTGAGGTGCATTGGGATCTTCAGGATCTAAGCAATGTTAGGAGTGTACAATAGTATGAGCACCCCGAGTTGGCTTCAGTGATCTCTTTACCTCTTGTCAGATGGTAAAAGGTGCAAAGCAATTTGAGAGTCATCAGGTTAGGACACAAGGTGACATGGCTGACAGTTAAGAGGGTCAGATTCAGACAAGGGTCAGTATGCAGTTCATTGACCTCAGAAGGAGGCCAGGCTTTCATCAGGGAGGAGAGTTTGGCCCACAGTTTGTTCACACAGAGCACTGCTGTGTAAACCATACAACGGAGCACAGACAGGAGCCGCACAAGGAAGTGGACAGGCTATCAAATGGCAGATCTTTTTTTTAAAGGCAAAAAGGGGAAGAACAGACTGTCTGTCTCTGAAGCAATTACACCAAGAGATGGTTACAATTGTATAATTGCATGGTTTGTGGTTACATTTGTCTAAATATTTGCTTTGTCACATCTGTGTCTCAATATCACAGATCATCCTCATCATATGGCACCAAAATACTGTACCATGATGCTTGGAGGTAGCAATATGATGTGCTGCCATTTTGTGGGTGGCAAGGTTATTTTGAGGCCAATTACCTGTCCTGAGAGCTAAACTCAGGGTCTCCATGATGTAACCAAGACTATTCCGGCTGGAGTAAATTTTGCAACCAGAGGGGACACCAAGAGCACCTTACTCTTTTGGTGGCTTTTCCAACTCTACCCATTTAAGAGCACTAAAGGTTTCTGTACCCACCCCAAAATGTCCCTAGACAGGTATCTGCCTGGGTAAAGGTTCAATGTTCTATTATTCAGAGGTTTCTTCAGTTACTGGCTTTGCTTGGATGATCACTGACACCAATGGTCTTACATAAACCGCTGTTGTGTGTGGATTATTTAGAAAGCATCTGATAATCAATGCATACTGGAGAGCAGGACTGAGTGTTAGGGAGGAGGAAATGGACAGAGAGGGCATGTGCCTTGGCACAGCTGGAGATCCGGCCTTTAGCTCCAGGGGATCTCTGATTTCCCTGTCAAGACCTATTAACCAGAACAAACACAAGGGGCAGCACTGGCTGTGTTGTGTGGCCACATATGTCAGAATCACAGTGCTGAGTTTGACAAGACCATCATTAATTTTGATTTGCCATAAAGCATATAAGAAATGCTGTGACCTGGCCATGAATATAATTTCTCCCTAAAGCTTCATAGTTTGCTATCCATTTGGGATGGGTGTAAATTTGTGGCATGTCACAGCATTTAGCAAACAACCATAGCGAGTGTCACAGTTTTGTCCTACAATCCCCTGCACCTGAGAGGTAGAAGATAGACGAGGAGAGGGTTACAGATGTGAGGGGAAAACAGACACATAATGTTAGAACATTTGTGACAGACGATGCAAAGACACTGAAAATCAAATGCACAGCTACAAATTGGGGAATAACTGGCTGGGAGGTAGTAGTGCAGAAAAGGATCTGGGGATTATAGTGGATCACAAATTGAATATGAACCAACAAAGTGCTGCAGTTGCAAAAAAGGCTAATATTATTTTGGGGTATATTAACAGGAGTGATGTGTGTAAGATATGGGAGGTAATTGTCCTGCTCTACTTGGCACTGGTGAGGTTTCAGCTGGAGGACTGTGTCCAGTTTTGGGTGCCACACTTTAGGAAGGATGTGCTCTCCAGAGGAGAGCAACAAAAGTGATAAAAGGTTTAGAAATCCTGACCTATGAAGAAAGGCAAAAAAATCCCTGGTCCTGTTTAGTCTTTAGAAAAGAAGACGGAGGGGGACCTGATGACAGTCTTCAATATATTAACAGCTGTTATAAAGAGGACAATGATCAATTTTCCTCCATGTCCACTGAACATCAATGCTGGAACTAGGAGTACTGGGGTGCTGCTGCATCCCGAGCTGAAGTAGTTCCCATCATAGACAGGGTTTACAGTTTGGTTTAATGGGTCTCAGCACCCCCACTAGGACACTAAGTAATTGGCTTAATCCCTAGTAAAGGAGATTTAGGTTAGAAATTAGGAGAAACTTTCTAACTATAAGGGTAGCTAAGTACTGGAATAGGTTACCAAGGGAGGCTGTGGAATCTCCATCACTGGAGGTTTTAAAGTATAGGTTGGATAAACATCTGTCAAGGATTGTCTAGGTTTACTTGATCCTACATCAGCGTGGGAGCATGAACTAGATTAGCACTTGAAGTCCCCTGCAGCCTTACATTTCTGTGATTCACCACTAGCAATGCACAGAAAATATATGAAGCAAGAGGGCCTAAATCTTGCGTAGTGAGATTTATAAACATGAATGGAGGTTAACCGAACACACACGCTCAGCACGTAGAAAGGGTTGATCTAGAGTCTCTTTGGGTTTGTAAGAGGGTTTGCTATCAGGGTCTGCCAAACCACTCTGGAGACTTTGAGTCCAACTGAAGTCAATAGCAAAACTCCCACGGACTTTAATGGAGCAGGATTTCACCCTTGGTAACTGAGGGGAGGCCAACAGCATCTTATTCAGTGGTCTGTGCCAATATCCCTATAACATTACCACCTCAGATGTTCTGCAGACAGCCCTCCGCACAACTTGCTAGGCATGCGCGCGCGCGCGCACACACACAAACACACACAGTGTTTAATCTCTATGGACTGAGTCAAACCTTGAACTTAACTAAGCCAAACACTCTTTCTGAGGTTATAAAAAGTTAGATACAATCATTTTATTAAAATAGCTTCAATTTTTGCATCTCACCCCTCTCCTTCCTGGTATAACGGGGCCTGGCAAGATACTACAAGAAAAGCAGTTCTCAAGTAGTTCATACATCAGTACGTACCAACAAGCTAGCCAGTCTCCTCTTTGTGCTCATTTTCCAAAATCAGTTTATTTTAATACAGTAGCTTCTCCTCTGAGGCCAGATGCTATCAGCATAATTCAAGGGCGGAGGGTAGAGCCAGAGCTAGCTCTGAGGGAGAGGCAGGGTTAGATGATCTAATCCTTAGGGAAAGTTATTGAATGGAGAAACTGAAAGAAATATCTGCGTGAATTCAGTCCCAGCTAGACTGTACCATTAGCTCCTGGGTAGACAGAAGAATCTGTGTTCATCACTGACCACAGTAGCACAGCTACCCAGAAGAGTTTATGGAATTAACAGGACACTGCCTTATCACTCTTCTACCCATTGGAGCTCATACTATACCCAGATTTGGCTTGCAGGTCCCTAAAGTGACTTTAAATATCCTCACTGCAGAGCTCCTGAGAACAATTGTAGAACAGATTATCCATAATAGTGGAACTCCACTTCCGTGAAATATAGGTTCTCACCCTAAAATGTCTGGCTGTCCCTATCCCATGAGCAGACACAGCTTCCAATTTTGCTTTGACTGACTTGTCAGTTACTTCCTTGAGAAGGCAGCAACCCCACAGATGGACAGATGAGGTCAGTTAGCAAGCAAAAGGGGCAGGAATGGAGGCATCAGGCATCTGAAGGCATCAGGGCTTTCATTATCTTCACTTTTTAATATGGAATATCATCCTATCTGGATGAGCAAAGCCACCCAAAGTGATCAGGACTGTATAGCGAGCAAAGCCAAAGGCAGACTGAATGGCATGTCAATCCCAAACCCAGGGCTCTGCTGTCTGACACAGTGCGGGGTTCACATAGAAAATTCATTTCCAATTTGCATCAGACACACTGTTAAAATGCATTCAAGAAATAAAGGGTCCAAGATAGGAGGAATGAATCCTGCCTCCCATAACTACAGTGTGAACGTGGCTGTTATTCTGGCCTCAACCTACTCATAAAACGTAAAAACAACTAACTCTCCTGGGAAGAAACGGGAGGGAATCCTACACAACCAAATATGTTATGTCTCAACATTTTCTGCCCTAAGGAGGAATTCTAGGCATCCTCATGAAGGAGAGGCTAAGACCATCCATTCAGAGAACATCCAGTTACAGAAAATAAATCTTTTGAAGTGGTGTAAACAGTCATGCTTCAGGTTCTAACCGTTGGAATTTAGGAACAAACATCCCCTGGAAACATCTCCTTCAGGTTATAGACTCATAGACTCATAGACTCTAGGACTGGAAGGGACCTCGAGAGGTCATCGAGTCCAGTCCCCTGCCCTCATGGCAGGACCAAATACTGTCTAGACCATTCCTAATAGACATTTACCTAACCTACTCTTAAATATCTCCAGAGATGGAGATTCCACAACTTCCCTAGGCAATCTATTCCAGTGTTTAACTACCCTGACAGTTAGGAACTTTTTCCTAATGTCCAACCTAAATCTCCCTTGCTGCAGTTTAAGCCCATTGCTTCTCATTCTATCATTGGAGGCTAAGGTGAACAAGTTTTCTCCCTCCTCCTGATGACACCCTTTTAGATACCTGAAAACTGCTATCATGTCCCCTCTCAGTCTTCTCTTTTACAAACTAAACAAACCCAATTCCTTCAGCCTTCCTTCATAGGTCATGTTCTCAAGACCTTTAATCATTCTTGTTGCTCTTCTCTGGACCCTCTCCAGTTTCTCCACATCTTTCTTGAAATGTGGTGCCCAGAACTGGACACAATACTCCAGTTGAGGCCTAACCAGCGCAGAGTAAAGCGGAAGAATGACTTCTCGTGTCTTGTTTACAACACACCTGTTAATGCATCCCAGAATCACGTTTGCTTTTTTTGCAACAGTATCACACTGTTGACTCATATTAAGCTTGTGGTCCACTATGACCCCTAGATCTCTTTCTGCCATACTCCTTCCTAGACAGTCTCCTCCCATTCTGTATGTGTGAAACTGATTGTTCCTTCCTAAGTGGAGCACTTTGCATTTATCTTTATTGAACTTCATCCTGTTTACCTCAGACCATTTCTCCAATTTGTCCAGATCGTTTTGAATTTTGACCCTGTCCTCCAAAGCAGTTGCAATCCCTCCCAGTTTGGTATCGTCCGCAAACTTAATAAGTGTACTTTCTATGCCAACATCTAAATCGTTGATGAAGATATTGAACAGAGCCGGTCCCAAAACAGACCCCTGCGGAACCCCACTTGTTATACCTTTCCAGCAGGATTGGGAGCCATTAATAACTACTCTCTGAGTACGGTTATCCAGCCAGTTATGCACCCACCTTATAGTAGCCCCATCTAAATTGTACTTTCCTAGTTTATAAGAATATCATGCGAGACCGTATCAAATGCCTTACTAAAGTCTAGGTATATCACATCCACCGCTTCTCCCTTATCCACAAGGCTCGTTATCCTATCAAAGAATTGTATCAGATTAGTTTGACACGATTTGTTCTTTACAAATCCATGCTGCCTATTCCCTATCACCTTACCACCTTCCAAGTGTTTGCAGATGATTTCTTTAATTATCTGCTCCATTATCTTCCCTGGCACAGAAGTTAAACTAACTGGTCTGTAGTTTCCTGGGTTGTTTTTATTTCCCTTTTTATAGATGGGCACTATATTTGCCCCCTTCCAGTCTTCTGGAATCTCCCTCGTCTCCCATGATTTCCCAAAGATAATAGCTAGAGGCTCAGATACATCTTCTATTAACTCCTTGAGTATTCTAGGATGCATTTCATCAGGCCCTGGTGACTTGCAGGCATCTAACTTTTCTAAGTGATTTTTTATTTGCTCTTTTTTTATTTTATCTTCTAAACTTACCCTCTTCCCGTAAGCATTCACTATATTTGACATTCCTTCAGACTTCTCAGTGAAGACCGAAACAAAGAAGTCATTAAGCATCTCTGCCATTTCCAAGTCTCCCGTTACTGTTTCCCCTTCCTCACTGAGCAGTGGGCCTACCCTGTCCTTGGTCTTCCTCTTGCTTCTAATGTATTGATAAAAAGTCTTCTTGTTTCCCTTTATTCCCATAGCTAGTTTGAGCTCATTTTGTGCCTTTGCCTTTCTAATCTTGCCTCTGCATTCCTGTGTTATTTGCCTATATTCGTCCTTTGTAATCTGACCTAGTTTCCATTTTTTATATGATGCCTTTTTATTTTGTAGGTCACGCAAGATCTTGTGGTTGAGCCAAGGTGGCCTTTTGCCACCTTTTCTATCTTTCCTAACCATCGGAATAGCTTGCTTTTGGGCCCTTAATAGCGTCCCTTTGAAAAACTGCCAACTCTCCTCAGTTGTTTTTCCCCTCAGTCTTGATTCCCATGGGACCTTACCTATCAGCTCTCTGAGCTTACCAAAATCCGCCTTCCTGAAATCCATTGTCTCTATTTTGCTGTACTCCCTTCTACCCTTCCTTCGAATTGCAAACTCTATTATTTCATGATCACTTTCACCCAAGCTTCCTTCTACTTTCAAATTCTCAACGAGTTCTTCCCTATTTGTTAAAATCAAGTCTAGACCAGCTTCCCCCCTAGTAGCTTTTTCAACTTTCTGAAATAAAAAGTTGTCTGCAATGCAGTCCAGGAACTTATTGGATAGTCTGTGCCTCGTGGTGTTATTTTCCCAACATATATCTGGATAGTTGAAGTCCCCCATCACCACTAAATCTTGGGCTTTGGATGATTTTGTTAGTTGTTTGAAAAAAGCCTCATCCACCTCTTCCACCTGATTAGGTGGCCTGTAGTAGACTCCCAACACGACATCACCCGTGTTTTTTACCCCTTCTAGCCTAACCCAGAGACTCTCAACACTCCCATCTCCTAAGTCCATCTCTACCTCAGTCCAAGTGTGTACATTCTTAATATATAAGGCAACACCTCCTCCCTTTTTCCCGTCTATCCTTCCTGAGCAAACTATACCCATCCACACCAACATTCCAGTCGTGTATATTATCCCACCAAGTTTCAGTAATGCCAACAATGTCATAGTTGTATTTATTTATTAGCACTTCCAGTTCTTTCTGCTTATTACCCATACTTCTTGCATTTGTATATAGGCATCTAAGATACTGGTTTGATCTTGCCTCCCAGCTTTGCCCTGACCCTCCTTTCTCTCTGCCATTATAGCCCGTGCTCCCTCCTGTTTCCAACCCATCTCCCAGGTCTTGTTCCCCACTTGCCTGTGGGCTTTGCTCACCTGTCCCCGTCGAACCTAGTTTAAAGCCCTCCTTACTAGGTTAGCCAGTCTGTGCGCAAATAAGGCCTTTCCCCTCCTCGAAAGGTGAACACCATCTGTGCCTAGCAGTCCTTCCTTGACTAGCATCCTGTTATAGGTTATTCTATAACTGCCAGTTTGGAGGTTTCTTGCCCCTTCCCCAAAAGCAGCTGGTACTGGCCAATCTTAGAGACAGTAAACTGTATTATCTGGACCCCTGCCCTGATTCAATATTGCAATTCTTATAAGCAAAAAGCAAAGCAAAAAGGCCATTCCAAGCATAAAGAAAGAATGCTTTGCTGCCAGGTCAAACCTTACACTGGAACGTCAAACTGCCCCAGCCACTGAGTCCCGTGGAACTGTTGTGTAAATGCTATGTTGTGAAATGTGTCACCTCAGACAAGTAATGACAGAGTCTGACAAACCTGGAACCCCAACCCTGACCTTTGAACCCATCTTCCCTTGTCCTCCATTTGATTCCACACCCATGATGCCATAAGTGGCAATTCAGTCTTTGCTCTTTGGCCTTATGGAGATTCCACAGGGTATTGCTGTGATATTTTGGAGACCTCTGCAAATTAGGAGGGATGATTCTGTCTGTGTTTTACCAGCATGCATGCAGCCATCCATGGATATTAGCTCACACTACAAAGGGTTATACGCTCCGCATGGGATTTCCAGAGTGCTCAGCACTGGCCTAATTCTGTTCCCAGTGATGTCAATGGGAATTTTACCATTCACCTCAATAGGAGAAACTTTAGGCCAATTAGGCCAACGTTCAGCCAACCTCCCCCACTCCAAAGTGTACTTGGTTTTTTTTGGAGTTTCACACCAGATTCAGCGATCCCAAACCTGCATCATTCATCCACAGTCACAATTTGTGACATCACACCTGGTGCGGTTACCTTTTTTAAAGCTGCCAATCAGTTAATTATATTGGAAATCCATGTAATATATATTTATGCATAACATCTTTATGCAGTAATTACATCTCTGTTTCTAATCAATGTTCAGAAGTCTTCCCACGACACAATTTAATATCGAGGTGAGATTAATCTTTGCAGGAAATCAGCTCTGCAAAATTTCCATGTCAGCCTGCAACATATTCAAAACAATCGCCACTTGGCTCGTTTGCTGGAACTTTACTGGAATAACCTTGTGACAACATCCAAATGAAACTGGGACAATGTTTTATGTGCGCAGGGTCCTACTGACTGTGATGCCAATTGCTCTCCATTCCTCATGCAGACTTTGCAAGAGGTATGAGGTTACAGTTTGGGGAGAGGTGACTGCTTTAGCTGTCAGATCACACATCAGTTCAGACATTCATCTTTTAGAGGAAATGGAAAATGGAGACCCACATTTTGCCTTTGATTCTATTTTTTAACTGCATTTGAGTTATTAAATATATTGTATATTGTGATACAGCATGGCCAGAGGGCAGCAGGAGAGGGTTAGAAGGGAGCCTTATTCCCTGTAAGGGGAAGAAAGTTTGCTATAGATTAATTAGAGCACCTGAAGCCAATTAGAGCACCTCACGACAGTCACATGATAAAAAACCCCTGCTTCAATCAGACAGTGTGGGAGTTCGAGCAGAGAGGAATTGGTGCTGGAGTAGAGGACAGTTTGTAGAAGTGCTGTGGTGAGCTAAGAAGTCCAAGACTCTAGGTAAAGGGGCACCTGGCTTGTACAGAGGGAGGGCAGGAAGCCCCCCACAAGCTGAAGGGCAGGAGAGGGAAGTAGCCCAGGGGAAGGAAGTGTCAGTTCAAGTGGTTTACCACTATCCTCAGGGCCCTTGAGCTGGGACCTGGAGTAGAGGGCAGGCCCAGGTCCCTCCCTCTCCACTCCCCTCCTCTAGGACACTAGTGGGGCAGTTAACATTCCACTGCAGGGGCAAGAAATGGTGCCCTGAACCCTCCCCAAAGAAGAGAAAGCGCGAGACCCATCAAAGTAGTGCTGACAATTTGCCCCAATATATATGTAAAGAACAAACAAACAAGGGATCTGGACAATTTAGCCAGAACATGGATTATTTCCAGTCTAAGCAGTTACTATCTGCCAGCTTAAATTCCCTTGACACTTTCAATTGGATAGACCCCTTCTTCACTGTTTGTCTTAAACTGTAGTATTAGTGTGCACTGTTAAGCAGCTGCTGTTTCTCACCCCATAGGTGGCTGCACTTCAGGTAGGTAGGGTGATTCCTATATCTAAACACCATACTGATTGTGAGGTGCTTTTAGGCTGAAAGTCAGTGTATTATGCAGTGGGGCCATGGTCACAAGTGCCTGTATTTCAACGCAAGCCCAAACAAGGTTACTGTTACAGCCACCGGTAAGTTCTGTGACAAGACCCATTTGCCTATTGGTCTATCTCTGTATAGCCAGGTATTTATATTGCCTCATCATCGTAGTACCTGAGTGCCTGCTAAGCATTTATAAACAGAAAGACCAATAACATTTGTTCTCTTTTCCTTCCCAGCCTACAGGAGAAAGAGCAAGATCAGTTTCTAGAGTCTTGTGTATTTGCTTTTTTATTTGTGTGCGTGTGTAAAAATAAATGAGCGTGAGTCACCACAAGTGAATGTGTGTATCTGTGTGAACCAATGGTTTGTGTTGGGGATGGCACTGAGCATATGCATGAGCAAATGATTGGGACTAGTACTGTGTGAAGAGATTACTGAGGGAAAGCGAAGTCAAAGAAATGTGTCTGCATTTAGTTCTGAAAATATGTAGTACTATGGTTGTTCTTATCTCCTGTGAGACCAAGCTCCATAATTTAAATCCAGCTGCTGTGAGGATTGTCTCCTCTGTAGGGCAGTGGTTCCATGGTTTTGGCAGAATATAGCTGTTCACAGTAATGGAGGCAGCTAAGGCTAATCCCATAGAGGGCATCAAATATCAGGACAGAGACCTTGGAGTGGGGTGCATTGGCAGAGTGTAGCGCATGGGGTGATGGTTTGTGGTTAAGCAGACAGGTTGCTGTGCTTTTGGAAACTTTATCAAGCGAGTTCTTTGTCCGATAGGGTCCGGTGCGACCTCCTGGCCAGTTGCAGGTGCAAGTGTTTTGTGTTGCCATGGCTATTTGGACATCCGACAGCAATGAGAAGTTGAAAAGGAGCCAAAGGCTGTGGAATGGTTAACTGATCTGAGGGGAGATGTCATCAATACTAGGGGATGTTGCAAAGGAGGCAAAATTTTCCAAAGCGCATCCCTCTTTTCCCAGCCCAACCTCAGTCTGCTCTGGCTCAGTATTAGACAGGAGCCAGCTTTGGCACTGGTACTGAGAAAACTGGGAGAGCTAAAGGAAATTCTCTAAGGGAGTCTAGTAAAATGACCTTGAATTTCCTAAATGGAGAGAGTTTGGTGCAGCAGCTACTGGGATGAGGAGATGTCTGTCTTGTCTATTTAGACTGCAAGCTCTTCAAAAGCAGAGGCTGTGTCTTCCTCTGTGTTTGTAGAGAACCCAGCACATTGGGGCCCTCTGCTCCTGATTGGAGCCAGTTCTGCTACTCTAAGAAATAATAATACATTCTGTGGGCTAGATTTTGCCCCCACTTTTGCCTCACTGCATTCAGTGGGCTTGCACGGAGGTAACTAAGGGCAGAATTTGCAACTGGAATCTACGGCCAAATCATCCCTTCCCATATTGCAAGACATGGAAGGCATGTGAGGGAGTGGAGCTATTGAGTAGAAAGGTGATGTGATCACAGAGTCAGTTTTCAGAGTGACCCTGTGCTTTAAGGATGGTCTTGTTGTTAATGAACTGGAGTGGGACACAGGAGACCTGGGTATGATTCCTGCTTCTGTAATAGAGTCTTTGTGTGACCTTGGGCAGGTTACTTAATGTCTCTGTGCCTCAAGTACCCAGCTCCAAATTAGGCATGGTATTCCTGCCTTTGTCTGTCATGTTTATAAAGGGTATGTCTAAACTACCCACGTTACAGCACCGCTGCGGTAGCGCTGTGACGTGGGCAATATAGACACACTTTATCGCAGGGGGAGAGCTCTCTCAACGATTAAAAAAAAACCTCCCCAAACAAGTGGTGCTAGCTTTCTATAAAGCACTGTCTATACTAACACTTTTCAGTGCTAAAACTTTTGTCATTCGGGGGGTGTTTTTTCACACCCCTGAATGACAAAAGTTTTAGCACTGAAAGTGGCAGTGTAGACACAGCCTTAGACTGTAAACCCTTTGGGGGCAGGGATTGTTTCTTATTATGTGTGCATACAGCACCTTGCACAATAGATCCTGGCTGGGGCCTCTAGCAGCAACTGCAATGCAAATAGGTAATAATAATAATAATAAGTACAAATGGAACCTTCCTTAGGCAAGAGCCACTGAGTAATTCTGTGCTTAGCCTCTATTAGCAGAATCTTTCCCCTGGGTTTTATGAGGGAGGCTGATCATATATTCTGCTTCTAATTTGCAAGTTGGTGGGTGGCATCTGCAGACAGGCCAGGGTTCCTTCCATTTACATCAGTGCTGCTGTCAGTTTGGGATGCTGCATCTGACCTGCTGGGAATAAAGATGTAAAACCCACCAGTTACGGCTGGGAGACTGGTAGGTGGGGGCAGTTTCCCTAAGCTGCTTTCCTGCAGCCTGCAATGATAACCATCCCCCCTCTGCACCTGTGTCTGCACAGGCAGCTCTCCGCCAAGGGTGTGGAGTAGCTCCCAAGGGAGCAGCTGCTGCAGTTCTCATCAGTTCCCCTTTTCGAAGAACTGAAAGCAGGGGTTGTGAGTAGGAGCGGACAGAGGCAAACATCAGGCTCAGTCCCTCCGAGACGCAACAGCTAATTCTTGCTGAGGCATTTAAAACACTGAGAGGTACCCTGGGACTATCCCTCTAGAGCAGGGCCTCAGCCTGCTGCAGTTTTGTTCTTGGAGAGCAAAATCTCCGCTCCCTTTGTCGGGACTATTTATTAAACCGAGGATCTGGGCACAGAGAGTGGAAATAACCAGGTTAGGCCAGCATCTGCCCTGGCTGACCCAGCATCCCTCATGGCAACGCTAAATCGATCCAGCACCCACCCAGACTCTCACACAGCCTTGGTATTTATAGCTCAGCAGAGAGACACAGGACTTGCTTGACTGGATCAGATGGTGAATCTGACCAGTCTGGAATCCTGCCTCTGCCCGCCCTGCTGCTCTACAGCAGAGTACATGGCGCATGCAGGAGTGATATTTATTGCAGTGCATCGTCACGACTGTGGCTACAGGGATGGAGAAGGCTTTGCACAAATGGAAGCCTCTTGGCCTCAACTGCAGTTATCCTCTTAAGCAGACTCACTGTACAAATTTCACTGTCACTGGTGATAAAACTAGCTCTGTGGTCACTAATATATTCCTTTGGTAGGGTTATTTCCCTGGGTCCAGCACTCCCCAGGGAAAAGCCCCTGCCGTCAGTGGGGTAGCTGGCTGAGCAGGGGAGGGGTACAATATCAACAAGGACCTCAGCTTTTGGCCCTTTAGAAGTAAAAATCACAGTTGATTTTTATAACCAATTATGATGATTTATTTGTACTGTGGTAGTACCTAAGAGCCTCACTCCTGGACCACAACCCATTATGCCAGGCATTGAACAAAAATATGCTCCCTGCCCCAGAGAGGGATAAGACAAGAGAAAACAGATGGACACAGGCAGACCAATGGGAGAGCACAGGGACACATGATAGGTAGGATGGGGATAGGTCATTAAGTCTCTTGACAGTTAAGACAAGTAGCTTTGGTAGCATAGAGAAGGGGGAGCCAGCGAAGGGATACAAAGAGAGGAGTGACAGGGTAAAAGTGATGGGCTAGGAGAATGAGCTTTGAAGCAGCATTCTGAATGGATACGAATAAGGCAACACTGCCTTTGTCAAGGAGAGAGTTTGGGCAGCAGGATGTTGCAGTAATCGAGACTTGAGATGATGAGACGAAGGCAGGTATAATTCTACTTCCTCATACAACATCTGTTTCTTCTATTAAATAGCTCTTTGAGCTGTGTTATTTAGAGCATCTGAACACACAAGTGCACAGCAAGGTTCTCTTTGCCCAGCTTCCTTCCTTTTTCTGTTCTTGAGTGAAGTGGGTTTCAATGAGGTTAGGCTGGTGCAGCAGGGTGACTGCTGTTCTTTGAAGGCCGTTAACAGTTCAGATTTCTAAAGATGTGCTGGTTTCTGCCAGTGCCCTTTCTCCAGGGCTGTGCAGGAGACCAGAGATCACAGATAATGTAACTGGCCTCTCCTGAAGCTGCAGGGTACCAGTGAGCAGGCTTCTCAAGAGGCCACAATGTGGGACACTTAATGTGTGAGAATGGCTGAAAACGAGCAACACAGAAATTATTCATGTAGGACATTGAAAATGCTCTGGGGAGGGCAAGGCAAAACATTTATGTCAAAACTTTTTTCAGTGGAACTTATATATATATTTGGCAGAAAGTGTCTCTTTTCTTTGAAAATTTTCAATTTTTCATTTGGAAACTGATATCTGCCCCCAATCAATTCCCCACTCCCAGTAAATTTTAGTGGTTTTTTACTCAAATTTTTGGTTTTGGTTTTTCATCTAAAAGTTGAAAATTTCTGTTGAGAAAAAAGCCATTTTCTGGACAGCTCTAGCTGTGGGATTCTGTCCCTTAGTATCAGTAGCTTTGCCTATAGCTTCACTTTTATGATCCTACATTTATCATGTAAATAATTATTTTTCCAACAATAAAAGTGTGAGGACCCCAAATGAGCATGGAACATGGTTAACGTGATTAAAATGAGGAATGTGAGAGGTATGGTAACTGACTAAGACTGTCCTCAGCAGGTGCTTAAATTGAGCAGCTAGTTGACACACTGGAAGCTGTCCTGAGTATCTTATTATCTCTGGTGTAAATAGTGGATTGCGCAAAAAATCTTTATTGGAAGTGCAGTATCCCAGCTGAGCAAACCCTCTGGGATCACGACAGATTCCAATGGCAGTGACTGGATGCACAAGCTTTAGAAGAGAATTAGCACTTATCTAGCATCACCTCCCCAATCCAGATGGGAATTACTGGACATGATAGCACTTCATCTCCTTCCTCCCAGATAGCAGGAGAGCCACACCTATACATACCATGGACAACCACACCCCACACAAATACCTACACCAGAGAGACACAGCCACCCCAGGGGCATGCCCTGCACACTGCCGTTTCCTACACAGACACACACTGCACACACACCAGAAGAAGGCGCAGCCGTCCCCGAGACACGTTCACCACATCCTGTACAAATGCAGGACATTTCCACACTAGAAACTCTGCAGTGACACTGCTATAATGCTCTCGTTTAGACACTGACAACAGCTACAGAAGGGGTTCTTCCTTTGCTGTAGTAAATGCACCTTGCCAAAAGTTGGTAGCTAGATTGAAAACTCTTCTGACTTAGCAGCGTCTGCTCAGGGCTTAGGTTGGTTTAATTACATTGCACAGGGCATGATATTTTTCACATCCCTGAGTGATGTAGTTAAGCTGGCTTCACTTTGCAGTGTAGACTAGCCTACAGTAAAGTTAATCACGGAGAGCTGGATCTTGCTAAATGAACCCAGTAATTTCTGGGCTTGTTTTTTCTTTCACAGACTGCAGGATTCTTTTCCACTAAAACTCTGAATCTAGGATCCTGACTGTTAGCACTTTGATTTCCTAGGGTGAAATCACATAGACTCATAGACTTTAAGGATAGAAGGAACCATCATGATCATCTAGTCTGATACCCTGCACATCACAGGCCACAGAACCTCACTCACCCACTCCTGTAACAAACCCATGATCCCTGACTGAGTTACTGAAGTCCTCAAATCAGGATTTAAAGACTTCAAGTTACAGAGAATCTACCATTTACACTCATTTAAAGATGCAAGTGACCCATGCCCCATACTGCAGAGGAAGTAGAAAAAACCCAGGGTCTCTCCAAATATGGCATAAAGTTAGACACTGAGCATGTGGGCAAGACCCACCAGCCAGAAACCTGGGAAAGAATTCTCTGTAGTAACTCAGGGTCCTCCCCTTCTAATGTCCAATCTCCAGCTGTTGGGGAATATTTGCTACTAGCGGCCTCAAATCGGCAACATTGTAGGCAATCTCATCATATCATCCCTACCATAAAAGTCTTGAAGCCAGTTAGATTTTCTGCCCCGTCTGATCCCCTTGAGAGGCTGATTCAGAACTTCACTCTGATGGTTAGAAACCTTTGTGTAATTTCAAGCCTAAACTTGTTGATGACCAGTTTATATCCATTTGTTCTTCATGCCGACATTAAATAACTCCTCTCCTTCCCTGGTATTTATCCTTCTCATGTATTTATAGAGAGCAATCATATCTCCTCTCAGCCTTCTTTTAATTAGGCTAAACAAGCCAAGCTCCTTGAGTCTCCTCTCATAAGATAGGCTTTCCCATTCCTCGGATCTTCCTAGTAGCCCTTCTCCGCACCTGTTCCAGTTTGAATTCATCTTTATTAAGCATGGGAGACCAGAACTGCACACTGTATTCCAGATGAGGTCTCACCAGTGCCTTGTATAATGGTACTAAACTTCCTTATCTCTACTGGAAATACTTCGTCGGATGTATCCTAGAATTGCATTAGCCATTTTTATGGTTGAATTACATTAGCACCTCACAGTCATCCTGTGATCAACCAGTACCCCAGATCTTTCTCCTCTGTCTCTTCCAACTGATAAGTCCTCAGGTTATAGCAAAAAAAATCATGTTAGTTTCTAAGTGCATGACCTTACACTTTGCACTATTAAACTTCATCCCCTTTCTATTACTCGAGTTTTCAAAGTCATCCAGATCTCCTTGTATGATATTCAGGTCCTCCTCTGCATTGGCAATATCTCCCAGTTTTGTGTCATCCACAAATTTTATTAGCTCACTCCCACTTTATTGTGCCAACGTCATTAATGACAATGTTAAATAAGACAGGTTCCAAGACCGATCCCCGCTGAACTCCACAAGTTATCTCTCTCCAGTCTGCCAGTTCATCTGCCACTATGGCTCATTGTAGTCTCCTCTTTAACCAGTTCCTTATCCACCTTCCAACTCTGATATTAATCCCTATATTTTCCAATTTAACTAATAATTTCCCACATGGAACTGTATCAAATGCCTTGCTAAAATCCATATAGATTAGATCTACAGTAGTTCCTTTGTCTAAAAAATCCATTTTCTTCTCAAAGAAGAAGACCAAGTTGGTCTAGCATGAGCTATCTTTTGTAAAACCACGTTGTATTTTATCCCATTTACTGCTTACCTCTCTATCCTTAACTACTTTCCATTTCAAAATTTGTTCCAAGACTTTGCATACAATTGAGGTCAAACAGGCCTGTAGTTTTCTGGATACCGTTTTTTCGCTTTCTTGAAAATAGGTACAATGTTAGCAATTCTACAATCATAGGGTCTGATCCCGAGCTTAGCGATTCATTAAAAACCCTTGCTAACTGGGCCAATACCGGTCATTTCTGAAGGGTGGAGAAGAAGTTCCTATGTCTCAGGATAGGTCAAGGCTACAGACCAAGGAGGGCTGTATGGCAAAGTCCAAGGACATGCCCATCAATTTGGCATTACTGTGATCTCCAGTGCTTGTGCCGAGCACTACACCACACTTACCACTCCAAATTAACACTCACTTATCCATATCCAGTGTGTGCCAAATATCAAGCTTCAAAACCAGCTCACTGGTGAGGTATTTGCTTTTAGTTAAATATTCCAGGTATCCCAAAGTACTTTACAAAGCAATATGGTAGCTACTGTGACTGAACTCCAGTGCCTATGCAGGTGAATGAAGCAGCCATTCTTCACTCAGTGGCCACATTCATGTAGGCTTGAACCCTGGGACATGTTTTAATGAGGGAGGGAACCTTGGTGAGAGCCCCAGGTCTGTCCCTTTACTGAGGAACCATGAGAGGTTTACCTTCCATGTGATGATGTCCCCAGAGATGAGCAGTAATTACCTGAGTTGAACTTCTCCTTTGAAGGACAGTACTTCTCTCAGTGCACCTGTGCCCTCCGCCAGCACTGCAGGACCCCGTTGGGGAGATTGGGTTGTCACACAGGTTTATATGGTTGCTTCTGCAGATATTTGGCAAACAGCCTGCAGAGAAGAGTTCATGGTGTTTGCTAGGTAACTCCATGCACTAGTGGTTCTGTCGCAAGCCTGAGGGCATCTATTACAGCACCTCTACAGCTCAGGCTGCGCTGTCTCTCATATGTCTTCTGAAGTGACCATATAGCTAAGTGACATTGAGTTGAAAAATCTATAACAAAGAATGCCTTTGCTATCTATCTCCAGGAAGTGTTAATGTCATCTTTAGCTCTCATTCATGCCAATTAGAGCAAAACCCCATGGAAAAGGACTAGATATATGATGTCAGGAAAAGCCGGTATGTAGCATTTTGGCTGCTGCTCCGAGACCATGGCTCAGACTTATCATTCATATTGCCAGTCACAGAGGTGCTCCAACAGTTCCATGTGGACAATGCTCATTTTATTGTAAACCTTGGTCTGCTGCAGCTGGCAATAAATCAACTTCATAATGAGGTGAAGCTGCTAGCGGAACGTTCGTAACTACATAGACTGGGTCCAATAGGCTCTATTAGGCAAAAGTGATGTTTGATCTATGGTAAGTCTTCTGGGAGACCTTGTAACTGGTTTGCTCAATGGACAGACCAAGGTAACTTGGGATACAGAAAAAAGTTTTGTTGATTTAAAAAAATTCAGTTAGAAACTTGCAAAATCTCACAGAAGAGAATTGATACGATAGCTGAAAACCAAAGGTGGTATTCAGCAACCAATACTTTTGTTTTCCTGGAACAGATGGTGCTAAGTAAGGATGATTTTGAATTGACATGGCACATTTTGTGCAAGCAAATCCCCAAGTTCATTACAATGACAGTATCACAGAATCTATTTCCCCTTTTGGTAGCATAGGATGTGGCAATGATGGACATAAACTAAATATCCAGCCAGACCAACTTAAGGACCTAGCTAGAAATCAGTCTCGGTGGCACTCGATTTGCAAGGAGCGCATGTCCCTGTGGGATTTGCCACGATGCTCTTGTTGATGATAGCACAGGGTAGCCCCAACAACATATTCTGTAGTGTTGTACCTGGTCTAGTTTAAGGATGGAATTGTATTTCTAGGGATTTCTAGATATTATAACAGATTGAAATGCCCAAATCCCTTTAATTTTAATGGGAAATGAATATCCAGATTCCTTAGGCAGCTTGGAAAATGGCCATTGAAATGTCTCCAGAGATCAGATTTGTTCTCAGAGGCTACCCCACAATGTTCTACAACTCCACGACCTCCTCTCTTCTGTCCCTGCCCCACTTACTCCTAATCCCTTCTGCCCTGCCCCACACCAGCTCCTCATCCCCTCAGTGTCCTAGTCAAACTGCTCCTTCTCTTCACGGCAGGGGAAGCACGGACAGCACAGGAGAGACAGTTTCCCTGCTCTCACTTTTGTTGCCAATCCAGCTCCTGGCTGCCACGAGAAGCAATTATAGAGAAAGCCTTGCTCAGTCCTGTAGCTGTGGGCTGGAGCAAGCTGGGTCGCTCTGTGGGGATGGTGGATACACAGTGCAGATGGAATGGTCAGGGAATTTAGCTGTCAAACTCTAACAAATCTCTACTGAGCATGTGCAAACAGAGATTTGTCAGATGCTTGTAACTTTGCCAAATGTGATGTTTTTTTCATGGCGTGGCACAGGGTGCATCCCTGACACCAAGTTTCAGGTCCCGGCATCAAGGAAGGAGGGGCTAGAGTTTCTTAGTGACATGGCTGTAAGAATGTTTTAATGGTCCAAACAACGTATTTCCCCCCAATTGCACTCTCAGAACTGCTCAAACTTTTTAGCTGAAACTTTCCAAAATCAGTCAGCCTGAGGCAGACACCCAGCATGGGGAATTTCAGCCCGAATGGTTTACGTAAAGCAAAGTTATAAACAACTGAAAAGATGGTCTTATAATGGGAAGTGTTAGGCAGCCTTAACTGCAAGTGTTGTTACAAGCCCTGCCTACAATTTCTCTGTCCTCCACGGTGATCACAAAGGGGTGTGAGAAGCAAACAGCAGCAGCTGAGATCACAGTCCTTGAGTCATCCTCCCTGTGCAGAGTAGGATGGCCTAAAGGAGCCAGAGTTCCAAAGATTAGCAACATTCAGCCCACTGCATCACCAGCATCTGTCCCTCCAGCTGGCAAGGGGCTGTGCTCCATCAGCAGGTGTTAGCAAGCCTCCCCGACTGAACACTCAAGGCCATTGTATGTCCTGAGTCGGCCACGTTCCTGCAAGGACTGGTGGCAGGAGGTGTGGAGGCTTCTTGTGTTCTCTTCCCCTACCCTGGGGACCAATGCAAGGCAGGCCAAAATTTCACACACAGCCCCTCATGTGAGTGTAATTAACTACTCTCTTTTCTAGACTATTAATGAAGATGTGAAGCGAGATGGGAGCTGATGCTGACCCCTTGCAGCACTCCATTACAGCCCTCCTCGTTAGCTGCTACGCTGCAGTATATCATTATCCTTTGATTGCAGCCCTTTGGCAAGTTTTCAGGCTATGTGACAGTGCTAATATCTAAGACCATTAGAATTAATTTTATGTGAAAGGTTGCGTGAGAGTCTGTATGAAATGGATCTGACTCAGATGCCACACTGGTTTCCGCTGGTGTGGCTGCATTCACTTCAATGAGGTTGATTGGTGCCTTGCATTGCGGTAACTGGGAGCAATATCAGGCTTTGAGCACTAGTTTTATCATTCTGTCTGAAGAATCCCTCTTTTTTACGGTGCATGATTTGTTCTTTGTGGCTCATACTTCCATTGTCCTGCATTCCTTGCAAACCACAAACATCCACTGTCTCCAGTGAGTGCATGGGTTGCATGGCCCTAATTGTTTACAGTCCCCCACCCCCATCCTTTTATTAATATTAGTGCCATATTACTAAGGATCTGAATCAGACTTACCAGACAGCCATTGACAGGAACTCTCGGCATTCCTTTCTTGATCGTCAGTCCCACCTTTGATTGTTCCAGTCTTCTGCAACCTCTCCGGGGCTTTTCAGAACTCGTTGTTGGAGGTCTGGACAGTTTACTAGCTAGCACCATTGACACGCTGGAATGAATGCATGTCAGCCAGAGCCGCTTATGAGATACCATTCAGATTCTTAGTCATTTTCTCCCCAAAAGAATACACTCTATGGGAGTGCACCCCTGAGTCAAAGATCAGAATGACACCCCTAAGCTACACTCTAGAGCCCTTTGATCACTCTTTCACCAAGGCCTCATGCAATATTTGTGCATGGGAGTCAAGAAACCAGCATTCTGTTCCTAGCCCTGACACTGACATGTGTGATGACCATGGACATGTCACTTCACTCTCTGTACCTCAGTTTCCTCATCTCAAAAAGAGGAATAATCATACCCACCATTGCAAACTGCTCTGAAATCTTCAGATGAAAAGTACAATGCAAGGTATTAATATTATATATAAATATTCATTGCAGTGTCTTCATTCTACCAGGCACCCAGTATCTCACCATGTAAAGCATCAGACCTTTGGAAAGCATCGGCTCTCTCAAGGCCTCTCTCTGCACAGACAGGAGATTGCAGTAATGGCTTCAGCCTTCCCTGATGGTAAGTTAACAGGGAGTTCAGCTGAAGCTCAAGTCATTCATATTTGCTGTTTGAAAGAGTAGGACAAAGTTTGACGGGGCAGATAGGTCATATTTAAAAAAAAAACCCCTAAGCTGTTAAAGCTATAGTGATTTGTTGAGAATATCCAGGTTTGATTTTTGTTTTTAACTGAAAACAATTTCTTGGACTGTCAATTCACAGCAGGTTTTTTCAAGGAGTAAAATAAAACTAAGTTTCCGTCCCCCAGAGCATCCATCACTACGCACTGTGTATGCAGTGGATTGAAGACTGTTTGCATTTTATTTAAAATACTCTCACACAAAGACATTCTTTGTGATGCACTAATTCTTCAGATGCTCTTGGACACTGCAGACAAAACCCTGAATAGAGCTTTCACCATTGCTTCCTCCAACAATCAGCGCTTCTGGAATACAAGCTTCAAATAAAGCAGTGGTGCGGGAAGATATTTAAAGAGGGTTTATTAAATTGCCCTACTTCTATTTGCACCATGAGGACTACTGCAGCCCTTCACATGAGCATAATGGAGTGCAAGATGCAAAAACTATACTCACATTGTGGGGAAACAAATAAACTCACAGTCCCTCTCTGTTAACAGGCATTTTCCCAGATAATAATGGTTTTGCTTTAACTAATCTTAAGTTTTCAGGGGTGATTAGATGCTTTAGTTGAACAAATCCCATTATTTAAGCCTTTATTTCTCTCCTTAGCTTCCATTCTGATTCGCACATCTATTTGCACACATAGCGTATTTACGGAAGGTATTTTTTCTTTAAAAACATTAATGAAAGCTTTTACAGCGAAACCCAATTTGTGTTTATGGAAAATCTATAGTACCCGGTTGAACTAAGCGAAGGGTGAAAAGAATAGCCATGCTAATGTGAGCTGAAATGTGTCTTGCTCATTGGCTAAGAGGCTGAAATTAAAATATGGACCCCAATTAGGTTTTTTGCAGGGCCTAGTGTACCCGTTAGAAGCTGAACAGGAAACTGAAGAGACATGCACCCAGTTCAGCAAAGCACTTGAGCACGTGCTGAACTTTAAATTCATTGACTTCAACAGAGGAATTTCGCATGTGCTTAAAGTTCAGCATGCACTTGAGTGGTTGTCAGAGTTGGCGGGCTTTAGTAATACTGATCAGATCATGAATATCACAGAGAGATAGAGGGCATCAGCAGCTGAGACTATTCAGGACTTGAATTCACACTAAGAGCTGAGCCAGGGCGAAAGGAGCTGTACCGTGTGTTTGGAACATAAATTCTGCTAAGACCTATGTGAAGGATAAACTTTGGATAAGCTCCCCACATACCATGCACCCACCCACGCAATCAACATGGAGCTCCACCACTGCTTCCTCATTCCCTCACTGCCACCTACGCACTAACTCTGCTCTCTTTGGCCTGAGACACCTTGTTCATTTCTCATTCTCCTAGCAAAATAATTGTCTCCCCGTGATTGCTGCAGTATCTTCTTGACACTTCTTTTCCCAAAACTAGAGTGTCTGGGAATCATCAGGAAAAAAAAAATCTATGTGAACTTGGAACAACTTTCAAAAACCCAGTCTCAAAGAGAGCTGGGAGGGAGGAGAAGTCACAGTGAGTGATTTGCATTCCCCTGATTTATCTGCATTTCCATTTAATAAAAGACATTAATTGATTCATTTTTTATGGCTGCACACAAAGCTATTTCTGGCTGGAGGAAGAAACTCTTAAATAGAATGAGTCAGCCTAGACCTCTTACGTCACCCTGGGACCCCGAAAGGTGTAGCTTCAAAGAAATCAGCATGCTACACAGGGCTATTTTCTACCCACACATCAAATAGAGAGAGAAAATGCTGACTTCTGATGACTGGAAAGAATTTCTCCACGGCTACTGGCATCTGACAAAGAGCACCAGGACTCTAAAGCAAGTTTGGGGCCTTGATCAGCAGGATGCCTACCACAGAACACAAGAATCCCTCACCTACTCGGGCAGGGTATAACAATTCAGCAGAACACAAACCGTTGAGCCAGGGGAGTCAGAGATGGAAAAGTCCTAGCAGTTCATCCTCTCTGTCCCAAAACATTACTGCTCTTTTTGTCCAGATTATTTTTTAAAAGCCCAAATCCTCCATTGTTTCCTCCAGAGGTTATTCCACAGCAAGTGGATCTAAAAGTTTATCTCAAAACCATTTTTCAATGGACTATTTCAGTTTTGACTAAACAAAATGTTTATGAAAAACGTCTGCTTTAAACAGAAACATTAGCCTTTTGTCGAAAAACTACCCCAAACCTGTCAACTGTCAGCTGAAAAACCAAAAACTTTGTATTGGGAAATGCTGCCTTGATGCCTCATGGGACTTGTCATTCAGGTATTTCATGCTTCCACTCTGCTCTATGAGCTAGGTTCCCTAGCCAGACATCTCCCATGATGTGCCATGGCAGCTCGGCAAGACGGGATATCATACTGCATGGGAGCTGTAGTTCAGCCAGGGAGCTTGGCCCACAGATGACAGCCAGGGCATGTTTCACCCAAATTCCAACTCCCCTGAGGCATTGCTGCAGAATTTCCAAATCAGTGTTTTTGGTTTTAAACTGAAACCTTTCGCCCTAAAATGTTGGGCTTTCCAGCTTTCAACAAAAAGTCAAAAATATCCATGAAAAAGAGATGAAACTCCATCATTTAGTCAAAACTTTCCACGATGAAAAAAATACAAACATTTTCCAACTACTGCTATTCCGCAGCCAGATAAATTGCACTGTTGGGAAGAATGTCCTGCTAGCTTAATTACTGCCCCAACACTCAAAGCAGGACAGCCATGGCACACAGGCAGCAGCTGTATCAGAAGAGGTCAAGCCTGAGGTGAGCTGAGCCTGTTGCACATGTCAGAACTGTTTGCAATAGGATAAATGTCTGTGCAGGTCACATCACTTTCAGAAAATGATCTTTATGTTTGGGTCCCACATCCACCCTCCCCAGGGAAGGGGAGGGATAACTCAGTGGTTTGAGCATTGGTCTACTAAATCCAGGGTTGTGAGTTCAATCCTTGAGGGGGGCCATTTGGAGATTGGCCCTGCTTTGAGCAGGGGGTTGGACTAGATGATCTCCTGAGGTCCCTTCCAACCTCAATAATCTATGATTCCTTGCTCTGTGACATCTTGACTACTGGTTTCCTCTGCTGTTCCATATTCATTTTAGTGTCGAATTCTTCATCATTTGCAGCTACTGTACATCAGAGGAGCCATCAAAGGACCTCAGCAAAGAGAGGCTCTTGTGTTCTATATGCAAAACAGAAGCCTGGGATTCTTTTGAACTTCCATCACGCTGGGTGGTGAGACTAATTTAGCAGCATACGCTTTCTAAATCTGTATGTAGCCCCTGCACAATATCAATACCTTGCTTGCTAGTGCTAAAATCTTTCTAGTTCAGAAACACCAGCCTCTGGGCATGTCCCCACTGGTTTCTTCCATTAGGGAAATGGTGCAATAGCGATTGCTAACGTGCGCGTTCCACCAAGCTGTTAACACAAGCCTGGCAATCCCCAGCTTGCTTTGTACGGTGGGCTGCTGGTTTGCAGTGCTTCATCCCTCACTTCTTGCACAAAGGAACCACAGTGATGTGCAGAAGGAAAGAACACTTTGGAGGTAACATTGCCCGAGCTCGCTCTTTGTGAGGAGGCTTGTGTTGACACATCTGGCTGATGGAATCTTAACCTCTCTACTCTGGCAGCAATGCCCCTGCAAACTCGTGTGTGTGTATATATATATAAAATATTGCCTGTATATATAACATTGCCTCCAAAGTCTCCAAACCTCCTATTTCCCCATGTCAACTTGGGAATTTAGAATTGTTTTCCTCACCTTGAAGATTTCTACTCAGAAGACCTGGAATTCTGAAATATCAGACCTTACTGAGGCAGGTAAGGGATCAATGCAAGCAGAATAAACATACTTTGCACAAGGTGTGAGTAAAGCAACACCCTTCCTAGGGCTCTCCAGCCTCTGGTCAGTAATATTAGAAAGCTTTAAGTACAATGCCAGTCATAGGATTGGGAGAGTCTTGTGCATCATAGTGATGTGAGGTTTGCATTGCGATGCACCATCATGACAGTGTATAGAAATGTTCCTATGTATCACATTTTGGGGGCCTCAAAAGCTAGTGTGAGGCCCATATGTGGCTTACAAAGAAGGGGGCTACCTGACAAAATAGGCATGGCCATGGAATAACATGGGATAGGGAGCCACCCTAGACAGAGCCCTAGGGCTACCTCCAATGGAGGCCCAAAGAGAAGCATTCCATCATAACTTCAGCCTAGGACTCAAGATCTGGATTATTTCGTGTGGAGGAGTGAAATGAGTTGATAGATGCAGGATGAACACATTACCCTAGTCTGCTGTATTTACAGTGCATATAGTTACTGCAGCTTGGAACAGAGATGGTTCTTACAGAGAAAAGTCCGGGAGGGTTTAAGTTTATTTACTCAAAGATGCAGCAAATCTTTCTTGGGATAAATTATCTATCCTCTCAATCAGCACAAAACTCAGAAGGCTCAAAGGATCAATCCTGTAGTTACCCACTTCTCTTCAAATGTTCCTCCTTAGTCTATCCCCATCAGGTCTCTGGTCATCTGGTACAGGTCCTGCAGCAGGGTCTTCCCCTGGCTGTTCGCCAAACCCTTCTGCATGGTGTTGCCATAAAATCCAAATGGGAAGTCATTCAACAGCCCTGGAACCTTATGTTATCACTTTGCTATTTCAAAAGGATAAGACAGTAACTCAATTCAATCATGGTGGATGTAGTCCATTCCAACAGTTGACAAGAAGGTGGGATACCTGTGGTGTGTGATATCTGTTGATACTCACACCTTCTTGTCAGCTGTTGGGAATGGGCCACACCTACCATGATTGAATTGGCCTCATTAGCACTGACCCCCTAACTTGGTAAGGCAACTCCCATCCTTTTATGTGCTGTATAATTATACCTGCCTGCTGTATTTTTCACTCCATGCATCTGATGAAGTGGGTTTTAGCCCACAAAAGCTTATGCTCAAATAAATTTGTTAGTATCTAAGGTGCCACAAGGACTCGTTGTTTTTGCCGATATAGATTACCTCTCTGAAACCGGTCTGGGTTAAGACAATTGGGACCACATCACTAAGATTCCAGAATAAGAGTGTTTATACATGGAGTTAATCTGAATCTCTAATCCAGAATAACTACATGTATAGACCAGCCCTTTGAAGTCCTTGAGAGCAAGGTTGTGCTGCTTAGAGACAACCTGCAGTGGGGCAGGAAGCAGCCCTGATGTCATACTGACTGCTAAGAATTTTTCAAAACTTCACATAACAAAATAAAGCGTCAGCTCTAACTTCTGCCCAGTTTAGGTCCTGAGCACAAGCAAAATGAGTGCCTTCCTCCTGGTGCAGTGCTTTGGGGTGGGCAGGGCCCTTGAGGCCTCTCTCCCTGCCAGCAGTAGAGCCAGAGAAGGTAGGAAGGGCCTGAGTCCCACTCCGCCCTCCAGACTGAAGGAGAAGGAAACTCATGGCCCAGTTACTAATAGCCTGGAGACCGGCAGACTGCGAAGTAGCTTCTCACACTGTGCTATTTCTGTAGCCACTTCTTCATGGATCTGATAGAAAAGCCACAGCCAGGTAAGCATATATAGCTCCTGGATGGGTTTTTACTACCTAGAGCCACAGCCAACCCTGCTGATTGAGAGACAGCCTGTGGGGATTCCCTTGGGGGCACCATTAACCTCACAGGCCTGGTCCCTTCTGATTTGTTCAAGTATCTGAAACAAAACTCCCCTGCAGGCACATCTCAGCTCCACAAGGACTGCTTCCCATAGGCAGGAGCCAGCAGTATGTGACTAGAGGGGTTTCACCTGCAATCGCCTGCAGCCTGAAGGAGAGGGAGCACCTGCAAACACTCATCCCCAGGAAAAGATGCTGACTCCTTGTGTTTCCTTTGGGTCTTGTTGCCCCTTCCTTTTCACTCAGTCCCCAGCCCTCCACCCAACCCTGCCTATCTCTGTTGCTCGGCTTTCTTTTTACAATTCCCTCTTTCCCTCCATCTGTTTCTTTCCTCTCCCTCTTTCATTTTCTGCTTTTGAGGCTCTCTGATGATTCCCTCCCCATGTTTTTACAACTTCTACCTGTCTTTATATCTAGGTCCTTGTACCCCAGTCAGTCCTGAGTTCTAATCCTACCGCAGGCCTGAGGCAGGCCACTTCCCCACTCCATCTCCAATTCCCCCTCTGGAAAATTAGGGTAACAGTATTCACCCCCCTGCTGGAACGAGTTTGGGGGGAATAGCTGTGATTGGGTAACACGCTGGATAAACCGATAAAGAATTATCAGTGTTATTGCCACTTTTGATTCAGCATCTTTTTCAGTAACTCAGTGTAAACATTTAAAGATGCTGCAAAAGAGAAAGAAGCCAGCAATCCATCAGTGTTTGTTTAGCAAAACCAGCAGCACGGCAGCCCTTGCATTTCCCCTCCGTTTTTCAGGCAAAAGCTCCATTGTGAACATGAGGGTGAATGGCACCAGAGAGAGAGATCTCGCAGGGAATGCGTGAGACATGCTCTTTTTTTTTTTTAACTATAAAATGACGGAAGCTGAGGACACATTGTCCTGATGGCTTCCCTTGCTCTGCTGGCTATCACTGTCTGCATCCCTTACGCGGTGTCAGACTCTGCATCCCAGCTGTACACATGTGAAGAATTACAATGGACTGCCAGCCACTTTGGGCATCCTGCAAAATAAGACAAGAGGCTTGTTGCTGTTCGCAATGCTCCACCGTGGGCAGGAGATGCGGGAAGCATTGCTGGGGATCTGACACCATCACCCTGGAAGATGCAGCTCAGTCAATGGATGACAAAAGAGTGCAGCAGAAGCAGCTGCAGCCCCGCATGTACCTGGAGAGAAAGGAGCTACAGCGATTGTGGGAGAGATTCCTAGGGGGCAGGGAGAGAGGTATGATTATTTTGCACAGCCTTTTACTATCCCTCACCAACAGAAAAGTTGAAACTGACACTGCTTGGCTAGAGGCATTGCTAAGTTGTGCATGGAGCGGGTGTATCAGCAGTCAGACATGGAGTCAATGGGGCATGAGTGGATTGTACGTGACAAGATCTGCGTGAGGATGTGCCACTGGGCTCAAAACACAGAAAGAGGCTGGGAACAGCTGGGGCACAGATCTGCCCTCCTACCAACAATGACCAAGTATCAGGGTCTTTGTCTGGCTGCAGAAAGAACAGCACAACAGAACAGGGATGTCCCACCTCCTTTACAGTGCTTCACCCCCCTACAGTATGTGAACATGGAGTGGTGCCTCGCCTTTGCGGTGATTAAACTCTTCATAGGCAGAGCAGAGGAGATAAAGACTGTGAAGAGTGTGGGGCCAGTATAAGTCTGCATGGACGTGCCCTGGCAGGGTGGTGATGGAAATTGGGCACAAATCCTGCAGCCCATCCTCCTGCCGACTGCCCCACTGTTTATCACTTCCTTTCAGGGACCAAGTGTGTCTGGAATTTGACTTGCAAAGTCATGGCACAGTTGCAAATCAGAAGTTCCAATCCCGGAGGCCCACTCTCGGGACTCTGTAGTAACAAGACTAAAATCATCTCTTTGGGGCTGTGTTTTGCTTGTGTTCACTTTCCACCACAGCAGGAAAGTCTAGAAGATCCTGCCTGCCACTGAGAGGCAGAACACAACCAGCTGGGTCTCCAAAGCTGGGCAGACCCATGCCTGCCTCTTGAGCTATGAACAGGCTTTAGAATCCATAGATTTTAACACACAGCAGAAGGGTCATGAACTCACCAACCGAACCATCCAGTCTTCTTTTCCTTCCCAGAGCTCAGACGCCAGCCCTGAGGGGCACTTGCTAGGAACTGGAAATGCCAAGAGCTGGACTCCCGCACCCCAGTTTGCAGAGTGCCCAGCTCCAGTCTGACACAGTAAGCAGCACTTTCAGCAGGGCTGAATTTCCCTGACTGCACTAGTAGATCAAACTCATGTTTTCTGCAGTGGAAGAGTTTGGGTGACATCACTCTCCCTTTGCTTCCAACATAGGGATTGCTAGATGGGGCCAAACTGGGGCCCAACTAGTCCAGTGGACTGTCCAGTACCAGCTGCCTCAGAGGAAGAAACCCTGCAGTGGAAAGTTATGGGATTACTTCTCCCCAGGTAAATTCCCAAACAGTTAGAGGTTGGCTTATGCCTGAAGCAGGAAGGTTTCTATCCCTTCAAAAGCTCTGATTTTAATATGTCCTCCGAACACTCTGGATAATCTTGCTAGCCATATAAATGTCCAATCTGTTTTTCAATCCTACTGAATTTTTGACCTTAGTTATTTCTTGTGGCAGAGAGTTCCACAGAATAATTTGTGCATTGCATGAAAAAGTATTTCCTTTGCTCAGTTTTAAATTTCCCAATTTTAATGTAATTGAATGTCCACTACTTCCTGTATCACAGGAGATAGTGAACAGGAATTGCTGATCTATCCTTTCTATCCCCTTCATTATTTTACAGACTTTGATCTTGTCCCTTCTTCTTTGTTTCCTCTCTAAGGAGCTTTTTTCAATCTCGCTTCATATGAAGTCCCTAATTCAGGCCCGTAATTATTCTCATCACCTGCTTCTGAACCCATTTCTGTTTCTGCTCTTTTTGAGTTGGGGTGACTAGAATTTAGGCCAGTATCCCAAATGGTGACATGCCATTGAGTTATAGCTTGTAAACTCTTAGTATCTCTGCTTTGTACAGCACTGAGCACATCTTCAAAAAATAAGAATTATTAATAACAGTTTAAACTAAAATGTGCAGCTTTTATAGACAGTAAAGCTGAGTTACATGTGATGTTATAAGTTTTACACAAATATGTCCTTACAAAATCCAGATACAACTACTGAAATAACTCATTTCCAAAGAGATGCCTCTGAGTTCTGTGCACAGAAATGGCCTCATTTAAAATACAGATCTGCTTAGAAATGTGACTATGCAAAACTCAGATGTTCTTATTCAGCAGATCCACTCACTGTGCGTATGCAGAGTCCTCCCTGCTGACTTACTGGCTAACATTTTTAAAGTCTTTTGCTCCTCTTAGCCCCACAGAGCCAACCCAGCTTTGGGAGTGGGATCTGGCATCTATTCCATCTTATGCATTCTCAGCAGAATTTGAACTAAATTTCCAACTGGAAAATCTTTATTATTATTTGTATTACAGTAACATCTAGAGACCTAATTTAGGATTAGGGCACTTATTAATAGTGATGATGCACAGCCAGAGAACCCAGTTTGACTCTCAGGTCCCATGTTCAGTTTAAAGGCTGGTCATTAGATAAAATATCTTTTTAATGGTAAATTAAGCACTTTTATTACAGAGCTACTGAGACACAAGACCAGGGAAATCTACCATTTTACAGTCACTGATCAGAGCAGGGACATATCTGAAGAAAGCAAAACCTATTGCATGTTCCACTAAGACAGAAAAGTAGGCAGGTCTCGGGGGATGGCCAGCTACTGAAATACACAAGTGCATTTTCAACATAGGAACCAGTCCCAGGCCCACTGAACCCAATGTCAGAGGTTTTGGGATCAGGCCCATGGTTTGAATCCCAGTTGTGCTGCAGAATCTGGTTGCCTGCATATTTCAGGTATTATGAATTACTGATAAGCCCCAGATTCTTTCTATCCATGCCTTTTATTGCACCCATCCTAATAACACCCAAGTGTCAGATGCACAGTTACAAAGAGAACTGTTCCGATCTGAAATCATCATACTCCATTGTTTGTGTGGCGTTTTAAGCGGGATGGGTCTCCATTGTCTGCCTCAAGCAGAAGTACTGCTGTCTGTTCGCAGCTGTCGATATGGAGGGAAGGCCTGTGCAAAGTGACGTCTCTTCCATTGTGGCTGGATAGCAGCAAGATGCAAACTCAGCCTGATCTCCAGCAGCAGAGAATCCCCAGCACAGGAGGGCCTGCTTCAAAGGATGACCCTGATTCATCTCACTTCTACCTTGAGAAGGTAACTACAGCATCTCTGAAGGCCCCTACAAAAATGAAGCTCTGGTTCATTGGGGGCTTTAGAGATCAGCACCAAAGAACTGGCATGGATATGGAAGGGGCTGGGGGCACGTGCAGCGTGCAGGTTGGTGACATGCTGTGCTCCCAGCCATCTGTTGCACTCAGTAGGTGGTACTGGGGGCTGCTGCATCTTGAACAATTGGTCAACACAATCACTCCTTTGCAGGGGGCTGTCGTGACAATGGTATGGATCACCATGGCTCACTCTGCTTTTGAGGTGAAGGGGTGGGGTCTCCCTTGTGTGTGGAAGGAAGAGCCATGAGTCTAGCGGGCCGGGCCCCTGGCAGTGGGAGGCAGGTTCCCACAACAGAGGATGCTCTGCTTTTAACAATTCAAACACCAGCCATTAGAGAGCAACATAAATAACCGCCAGCAAAAGCCACTGTGCATCAAATGCTCCCCCATTCAAGCATTCTGACAGACCCAGGAAGTGCCGCACGGCTCGTTCTGTGCCACAACACTCCTGCGTTTATACTGTCCTCGTGATGAATTCTACCTCCCGATAATTACCTGACTGGCCTCCACGCCCTCTGCCTCTGCACTGTGCAAACAGCTGGCAGGGAAGGCTACTCAGCAGCAGCCCACTCTATAGCATTAGGAGAGGCATGGGAGCAACTTCCTGTCCCAGCACTCAAGGCAGAAGGAATGGGGGTGCGCAGGAGCAGCGCCAGAGTTTTTGACGCCCTAGGCGCAGGGCCAGCTCGCCGGTCCCGCGGCTCCAGTGGACCTCCCGCAGCCGTGCCTGCGGACGGTCCGCTGGTCCCGCGGCTCCAGTGAACCTGCCACAGCCGTGCCTGCGGATGCTCCACCGGAGCCGCGGGACCAGCGGACCTTCCACAGGGACGCCTGTGGGAGGTCCACCGGAGCAGTCTGCTGCCCTCCCAAATCCTGGTGACCTAGGCGACCACCTAGGTCACCTAAATGGAAGCATCAGCCCTGAGGGTGCGTACACTCAACAGCAGTCTCCCTTCACCCTGCTGGCTTTACTCTCTGCGGCCCCACAACAACCCCTATTACAGGGGGAATCCATAGTGAACTCTTTCCTGCTGAAAGAGGGAGCTTGGGCAGCTGCTGCTCAAATTCCCACTGTTTTTATCTCCTCCGTTCCAGGCCTTGCAGTCAGCCAGGTCTACACTGCATATCCCAGCAGTGCCAGCCATAGCACGTAGCAGAAGGAGAACATTTGCTAACACCAAAAGGTATTCTTACCTAGTTTCACCTTCCTGGATGGAAAAGTAAAAGGCCAGGCTGGATTTTCACACTGGTCATTTATCCCACTGTCATGGGGCGCTCACATAGGATGCAGAGGAAGGTGCTAGAGGTGCCTAGACAGACAGACAGGAGGAACATCTACATAGGCTCTATGCTGAAAAGCAGCCACATGCCCATCGTCCTTCCCCTTGCAGAGAACCCTGGATCTCTAACCCCAGGGGAGGTGACCATGGAGCTGGCTGAATGGACTGGTGCAGCCTGTTCCCTTAGCTACACTCCTGTTGGTGCAAGTATCTAGGCCAGAGCGCCTGCCAGCCTGGGCTCCCTCAGCCCCCGGGTCCCTATGGCAGCTGGTTCTGCGGGCCTCTCACTCTCTGCAGTCAGGCAGCACAGGGAAGCGGCCGCTGGAGGACTTGCCCCACAAGGAGCAAGCTGAAAAATTCAGTCTCGGTTCTCCTGGGAAATAAATTCAGAATTTTTTCTCCCACAAACCATTTCGATTTTTACACTGATTCAAGAGGATTTTTTGCCCCCCAAATTGAAATTTCCATGGGAGGGAAATTCCATTCTGCAGCCTGCTTTCATTGGCACCATCGTTAGCGCCCATCACCCCTCCCTAGGATGCTGACAGCTCCTCCTCTCAATATCCCCTCCTCAGCACTCTCCTATCGAACCAAATCAAACCCCTCTTGCTATCACTCCCCAGGGGCCTGGAGCAGTACTGAGGAGCCTGCAGGTGAACAAGAAAGGTGACGGCTTTGCAGAGAGATCAGTTCAGACAAACAGGCTGGGCTGGGAGTTCCTGCAAATTACCCAGTTCCTCCACCCCCACCTGGCTTTGTCCAAGCCCCACACTCTGTAGGACCCAGGGAGCTCAGCCTGCACAGGGTGTCTATCAGAGCCAGGCTGAGGAGGAGCAGCGAGGACTGTGAGTGGAAGGTCCTGCAACAGAGAAGTCAGCAGACCTCTGTGGGACCTCTACAGCCCTCCTGCTCTCCCCACCAACACCTGGCCACTTACTAGTGGTGCCTTCAGGGAATCTGCTGGCCTCTCCCCAATTCCTATCTCCTGTGTGACTCCATTGGAAATTGAGAGAGGCTGCAGGTGGCAGATATCTTCTGTCTTTGGGGGTGTGCCAGGTAGGGCCATTGCCCCTCTTGCCTCCAAGCTTTGAAGGCATCCTTGGGTCCCAGGGAGTGGCTTGATCCAATTTCCCACTGAACAGTACCACTGCCCCCAGCCCACGCTAAAATCAAGGGTGGTCAGCCGCCCGTAAGTCTAGCTTTAGAACAAGGGTTACAGATTGCCCTGTTCATCGCAGAGACCTCCCTCAACCTCCCATGTTGCTGTCTGTTAAAATAGCAGTTCGTCTGATAGCCATGTAAGTTTGTCCTGGGAGGAAGGGATGCTAATACCAGTTCCCCACATGCGTGCACACATGCACACACATGGATGCTTGCACATACATAGGTGCACATACACGGGTGCTCACACACTCAGACATGGGTGCATACATCACAGAAGATAAGGGCTGGAAGAAACCTCAGGAGGTCATCTAGTCCAACCCCCTGCTCAAAGCAGGACCAACCCCAACTAAATCATCCCAGACAGAGCTTTGTCAAGCCAGGCCTTAAAAACCTCTAAGGATGGAGATTCCACCACCTCCCTAGGTAACCCATTCCAGTGCTTCACCATCCTCCTAGTGAAATAGTTTTTTCTAATATCCAATATAAACCTCCCCCACTTCAACTTGAGACCATTGCTCCTTGTTTGGTCATCTGCCACCACTGAGAGCAGCTGAGCTCCATCCTCTTTGGAACTCCCCTTCAGGTATAGTAGTTGAAGGCTGCTATCAAATCCCGCCCACCTCATTCTTTTATTCTGCAGACTAAATAAGCCCAGTTCCCTCAGCCTCTCCTCATAAGTCATGTGCTCCAGTCCCCTAATCATTTTAGTTGCCCTCCGCTGGACTCTCTCCAATTTGTCCACATCCTTTTTGTAGTGGGGGGCCCAAAACTGGACACAGTACTCCAGATGTGTCCTCACCCATGCTGAATAGAGGGGATTAATCATATGCACATGCACACCCCACGACCCGACTTCAGAATCCAACCTCTAACACTGCATCATCTATGTTGGTGGGTGGAAGAAGGCTGAGCTCTATTCCCCTTAATGCAACATCAGAACTTGATCAAAACTCTTTGAAACGGCTTATGCAAAATCTCTAATGCTTCTTTGTCTGCCCCAGAATGCAGTCTCTTTTCACCTGGGAATAGTGGCCCAGATACTCAGAGGTATTTAGGCTCCTGATTTCAATAGGTGTTAGGCACTTAAACACCTTGGAGGATGTGGGCCAGTGTCCCATTAGAAGGAGAAACTTTCTGGTCTATCTGAGCTGGGCCTAGTGCTGTCCACCTGTTAGCGGTCTACAATCTCGCTGTCCCAGCCAGGACTGCTTCCCATTCACTTGTGGGCACAGGCTTTCAACCGCCAGCAGCCCAAGTTCCATCAAGGGTTGGAGCAGGCACAGCTGAATGGCAGCTGGACAACCACAGTGGTGGTGTAATGCCAGGCCCCATCACTAAGGCAGGATTGGGAGCCTACAGTCCAAGGTGCACACAGAGCCATCGGTGGCAACCAATGGGCTAGCAGAACCCGGGTGAATCTGAGCTGAGGTTAGTTACTTCCTCGGAGAAGCTGACACGTGCTGAGGTACCTGTTCACTGTTCTTAGCAGGGAATCCCAAGAGAGATGGATGAAAGGACCAGATAGCCAGAGAGTAGCCAGAGGATCAGGAACAAGACAGACGAGGGAGCAGGAAGAAGGTGTCCTTTGGCCAAGATAATGTTCTGCAAGCCCTAAAACAAGTAGCTCACAGCCAGCCTCTGAATGAGGGATCCCTACTCAGTCACAGCCGAGGACACTGAAGACAGAGAGCATGAAAAGATTCACAGCCTGTGGGATTCGGCCAGGCCTGGCACAGCCAGAGAGCCTGGAGCGGTGGCCAAAGGAGTAACACAGCCTGAGGGAGCGGGTAAAAACAATGCAAGGTGCTATGGCCTCTTACTGGAACTTTGGCCCCAATCCTGAAATGTGCTGACTCCAATGGCAGTTGAAATTCTCAGTACCCCACAGGGCCCTATCTGCCAGGCAAGTGTGGAGAGCAGTAGCAGTTTGCTCTCCCTGGCTCCTCTGTCCCGTTGGGGAGCCCTGCCACCACTAGCAGCAACAAGGAGTCAGACTCCAAGGGCCCGATTCTTCTCAGCCTTGCTCTTTGTGATCTGGTGGTGTTTGAAATGTGCACTCACTTTGCCTGAGTGCAAGGCAGCGAGAATCAGGATCTCAGACATAACACATTGTGAGGTGGCTGGGTGAGTCCTGGGTCTTGCATGTTTCAATGTTACAAGGGTGAGTGGATCTTTCTTGAAAATCACTAAAAAATTCTTCTGTAATTTACAGACTGCCTCATTTGCAGAATGACTGCTCTTTGCAAACATTTGCGCAGTGAAGTTTTGCTGCTGTGGATGATGGTGGAGGATGTAGTGAAGTCGTTTAACCAAAATTTGTTTGGGTAAGATAAGATGTGAAAGTAGTTGATAAGAATAAGTCACCCAACTGGGGAACAGAAACAACCTCATGTGGCTTAGCGGACCACAGCTCTGTAACACTATGTCCCTTAAAGCCAGTATCTAGTTGTAATGTGATAAGCCTAGCAACACTGCTGGTCAGTGGAATATGGAGTTGACCTCTAGAGCCCAGCTAGTAAAACAGCATTAACTCAATAACTGAGCATGTGCCTGGACTGACTTTCCACCAGGCAGTACATGCTCCACTATTGACTCGTATATATCGACGACAAGAAGGAATACGCAGATCATAAGCTCTTGGGGGCATGAACCATCTCCTGATTTGTTTGTATCCCACATAGCACAATCAGGTCCTGATTCTTGATTGGGACCTAGGCACTATCATGATACAAATAATAAACAACAATTCACAGCCACAGGTTCCTGGGCAATAAAAAGAGATCACCTGCACAAACAGTTACAAAGAGTGAACAAATCAGCAAAAATCTGTCTGTTGGTGGAAAATTTGCAATCAGGTAACAGGGCTAAATTTGCTGAGTTAACAGCCTATAAACAGCTGTCTGCACAGCTCTTCTCTCACCTCTGTAGCCTTTGCTTTATTGTACCAAATTTACAGCTGGTTAAACTGAGGCACAGAGCAGTCAAATCATTTTCCCGTAAGTCAGTGGCATAGCTAGGAAAAGAGCCCAGGACTCACGCTCCAAGTGCTCTGCTTAGATTACTAGACAATATTCACTCCCAAAAGACTTTAAAATAGTCCCAAAGTAGAATGGAAACAAAGTTTTGGCTCATTTGGACAATAGACAGTGATTTGTTAGTACGAAGTTTGCTGGTGCCTATGAAAGGACACTGTAGTCTCTTCACATACCAAACCTCCTAGGTCTTCTTAGACTGCTTCAGGGTTCTAGGTGTGTTGGAGTGATGCTCAGAATCACAGATTCTCTCATTCTGGGCTTTATACATCAAACATTCAATAATAGATCTGGGTTTTGTGCTTTACAAATTGTCTTAAAGCTGAAGGAGCCCTGGATGCCAGTTCCAGTTGAGAATTTTTAATTTTACTTAACAATCCTTTGTAGGCTGGCAACCAACTTCAGATGTTAAATGATGTCAATGCAGAAAATGACAGGCCCATTTTTGTAACCAAATTCTAGCTGATAAATACAGAAAAATAAACTCTTCCAAAGAGAAAACTAGAGGAAGCAGCTCCCTGGGTACATGTATAGGGAGCATAACTAGGCAGGCTTTCAGCAGTCTACAGTTCCACATTTAAAGCTAAGTGCCAACACAGCACTGAATAGTTGACAGAATCCCTCCTGCGAAAGGGCATTTAGTAGTAAGCAGTCATTTCTTTTCAGGTGCTGTAATTTATTTTGACATAACACACACAATGCAGAGGAAAAGAAATCCATTCTAGTGAGCTAGATTACTGTAACTATCCACCGAAAACACAGCTGTGAAGCCCTAGTGAGGATTACATTGGGTAAAAATGGAGTTTCCAAGACAAAGGTGTTTAGGGGTTTGCCTACACCGGAGTTATTCTGGAGTGGCTATTCTGATGAACTCTGTGTTTGGACACTTATTCTGTAATAAAAGTGCCTTATTCCAAATTAGTTAATTTACTTTATTAAGCTAATTCAGAACAGAGTACTCTTATTCTGGAATAAGAACATCCACACATGCAGATAAGAAGGAATAGCAAATCTGCTTTAATTCACACCTTCCCTTATTCAGATTAATTTTCATGTATAGACACATCCTAAAGCAAGGCGATTCTCTAACCACAGAAATAGCACTGGCTGGCTGCGATTACACAGGTGATTTCCACAGCGATGGAATCTCTGCTTTCTCAGCAAGTAGGGTGGTGTCAGCCAGTGTCCAGCAGGTGAAGGTTAGTGAATACAATCCTGACTAAGAAAATGCAGTGGGCAGTGGGCTACCATCAGCACGACTTTGGCATGGTTTATTCCCACAGACTGAGTGAAAATCCCAATTCACTCACATTTACAGAGCATTTAAGATTACATAAATTGGATACATGCATGTTATGTGTAAAATCTATGTCAAGAGCTACTTTAGAGAGAAGCGCTAAGCTGTGTTGGGCCTAACTCTGTGTTGGTGACATCCACATGATACCTGGTGCAGTGGGGTGGTGTTATGGCTTTACTGGCACTCATCTGGGATAAGCTGCAGAACTCACCCATGGGTAACGCACCCGTCCCAAACAGGAGCTGGAAAAGCTCCATGCCACACGGTCATGTATGGATATATGCACACCCAGGGTGTGATTCACAGTTTGTATTTGGAGCTGATAGTCGGCAGCTCCAGCACAAGAGCAGGTTGTTAACTGTTTCTTGGCTGAGGCACAAGTGATGAGCCAGTTCATGCAGTTGTCTCCCAGTCCTCATTGCTGATCCCCCAAATCCTATCTGTGCCTGGGGGGAGGCACCTTTTCCTCATAATTAGGCCTAATTAGGAGGCAGCCAACAGGGAGTGGTGTTGAAGGCTGTGTCTCATCACATGTACCACCAGTGCAACCTGAGAACGACATTTTCCCTTCTTACAAGGAGCAGACTCTGGTCAGATCCCATGGTAGAGTGACTGACGGTACACAGCTCTGCGTAAGTTTCACTGGGTCCTGCGCCCCACTGCCTATTGTTCCTGGTTACCACCACTGCTCATTTCTCTGCTGTTTATTCAATAAAGTCAGAGAGCTTTACAAACTCCTTTGCCCCTCTGCCCATCACTTGCTGAGATGGGAAGCACCAGTTTGGAAGGCCAGGGTCTTTTGAAATCTATCTAGACGGGGGCTAGGGCCACATTTTGTTATCTAATTGGAAAGCACTCCTCCTGGGTGACCAAGGGGAGAAGATCAGGATACCTGAACCCAGCCTATTTTACTGCCCGAAGCCCCCGGCCAAAGGCTGTTCCATATGGATACATTTCCTTACTTCCACATTCACCTCCTTCAGTGCCTACGGCAATCTGCTGGCAACAGCAGGCTGCACTGATGCTTCAAGCAGTCTTGTGGTGTCGATGCCAGCTCCTGACCTGTGACTGCCTCTGAGGCCTGGTCTACACTACGTGTTTATACCGATTTTAGCAGCGTTAAACCGATTTAACGCCGCACCCGTCCACACTACGATGCCTTTTAAATCGATATAAAGGGCTCTTTAAATCGGTTTCTGTACTCCTCCTCAATGAGAGGAGTAGCGCTAAAATCGGTATTATTATATCAGATTAGGGTTAGTGTGGCTGCAAATCGATGGTATTGGCCTCCGGGCGGTATCCCACAGTGCACCACTGACCGCTCTGGACAGCTATCTGAACTCGGATGCACTGGCCAGGTAGACAGGAAAAGCCCCGCGAACTTTTGAATTTCATTTCCTGTTTGGCCAGCGTGGAGCTCTGATCAGCACAGGTGACCACACAGAGCTCATCAGCACAGGTAACAATGCAGTCTCCTGAGAATAGAAAAAGAGCTCCAGCATGGACCACACGGGAGGTACTAGATCTGATCGCTATATGGGGAGAGGATTCAGTGCTAACAGAACTCCGTTCAAAAAGACGAAATGAAAAAACTTTTGAAAAAATTTCCAAGACCACAAAGGAGAGAGGCCACACCAGGGACTCAGTGCAGTGCAGAGTGAAAGTGAAGGAGCTCAGACAAGCATACCAGAAAACCAAAGAGGCAAACGGAAGGTCTGGGGCAGGGCCAAAAACATGCCGCTTCTACGCTGAGCTGCATGCAATTTTAGGGAGCTGCGCCACCACTACCCCCCCTCCTCCGTCCTTGGATTCCGTGGTGGGGGTTGTAATCTCAGCCATGCCTGAGGATTATGTGGACGGGGAAGGTGAGGAGGAGGAAGAGGAGGACGAGCTTGAAGAGAGCACACAGCACTCTGTTAGCCCAACAGCCAGGAGCTTTTTCTGACCCAGACGGAATTACCGTCCCAGGCCTCCCAAGCCACTAGCCCAGACAGTGAAGCCATGGAAGCGACCTCTGGTGAGCGTACCTTTGGTGAGTGTACCTTTGTAAATACAAAACATGGTTTAAAAGCAAGCTTTTTTTAATGACTGATTTGCCCTGAGGGCTTGGGATGCATTCGCTGGCAGTGAAGTTACTGGAAAAGTTTGTTAACATGTCTGGGGATGGAACGGAAATCCTCCAGGGACATCTCCATGAAGCGCTCCTGGAGGTATTCCAAAAGCCTTTGCAGAAGGTTTCTGGGCAAGGCAGCCTTGTTCCGTCCACCATGGTAGAACACTTTACCACGCCATGCATGTAGCAAGTAATCGGATATCATTGCATGACAAAGCATAGCTGCGTATGGTCCCGGTGATTGCAGGCATTCAAGAAACATCCATTCTTTATCTCGCTCTGTTATCCTCAGCAGAGTGATATCGTTCATGGTAACCTGGTTGAAATTCAGGAATTTAATTAAGGGGACAGAGATGGCCTTTTACCTACAGGGATGTTTACCTGTTGCTTACAAGAAATCCTTCCTTGCATGTAGCCAAGCAGGGGGAGGGGAGGAAGGATAGCGCTGAGCTTTCTCGCGTTTGGCTAGCAGGAATCTTCCCAGCTACCAGCCACGCGGTGAGGAGTAGGGGGGTGATTAGCAGTGATCTTCCATGATACCAGCCATGCGGTGGGGCGAGGGGGTAAAGCGATCATCCTAGAGAATTGGAGGGGGGGTGGGGGTGGCTTCTGCGAATGGAAGTGAAGGCTACAGAAGCCGAAAGATAATGGCTTACCATGGCCGCATGCAAGCTGAATTCTGATGCCCAGACCTGCATCAGTGAGATCTGTAACACCAGAGCCCAGGCACTCAAAATTAAGATGCAAAATGCGACCTTGTAGTGAAATCACATGTGCTGTGTAAGGTGAATAGTGTTGTTCACTGTGAAAGAGTATAACCATTGTTCTGTAAAATGTATCTTTTTAAATACTTCTCTCCCTTTTTTCCCTCCCTCATGCAGCTGCACATTTTTCAAGCCTCCCTACTCCATCCCGAAGGCTAGCTCAGATAAGGCGGAGGAAGAAGAGGACACGAGACAAAATGTTCTCTGAAATCATGGAAGTAACCCACAATGAAAGAGCTCATCTGAATCAGTGGAAAGACGTGGTATCAAATTACAGGAAAGATGCCAGTGAACGTGAGGAGAGGAGAGATGCTCGAGATGAGAGGTGGCCGCAGGAAGATCAGAGGTGTAGGCAGGAAGATCAGCAGTGGCGGAATGAAACGCTGGGGTTGCTGCGTGATCAAACTGATATCCTCCGACGTCTGGTGGAGCTTCAGGAAGAGCAGCGAGGTCACAGAGTGCCGCGGCAGCCCCTGTGTCACCACCCTCAGTACTCACCATGTTCCATATCTTCCTCACCCAGACGTGTAAGAACGCGTGGGGGAAGGCTTCGTGCACCAGCCCACTCCACCCCCGTGGACAGCCCAACCAAAAGGCTGTCATTACATTGAAATGATTTTAGTGGCCTTTTCCTTCCCTCCTATCCTCCTCCCAAACCACACCCAGGCTACCTTGCCAGTTCTCTCCCTCTTTTTATAATGAGCTTTTTAATAAAGAATACATGATTTTTAAACGATTGTGACTATTCCTTAAGCAAGCTGTAATCGAAGGGGGAGGGGGGGTTGCTTACAGGGAATGAGTCAATCAAGGGAGCCGGATTCATCAAGGGGAAACAAACACAGCAGTCACACTGTACCCTGGCCCGTGATGAAACTCGTTTTCAAAGCTTCTCTGATGCGCACCGCTTCCCGGTGTTCTCTTCTAATCGCCCTGGTGTCTGGCTGCGCGTAATCAGCGGCCAGGTGATTTGCCTCAGCCTCCCACCCCGCCATAAAGGTCTCCCTCTTACTCTCACAGAGATTGTGGAGCACACAGCAAGCAGCAGTAACAAAGGGGACATTGGTTTGGCTGAGGTCTGAGCGAGTCAGTAATGTGCCCCAGTGCGCCTTTAAACAGCCAAATGCACATTCTACCACCATTCTGCACTTGCTCAGCCTGTAGCTGAACAGCTCCTGACCACTGTCCAGGCTGCCTTCATGAGCCATGGCTTCAAGGTGTATGGCTTCATGAGCCATGGCTTCAAGGGGTAGGCTGGGTCCCCCAGGATAACTATAGGCATTTCAACATCCCCAACAGTTATTTTCTGGTCTGGGAAGTAAATTCCTTGCTGCAGCATTTTAAACAGAGCAGTGCTTCTGAAGACGCGAGCGTCATGAACCCTTCCTGGCCATCCCACGTGGATGTTGGCGAAACGTCCCTTGTGATCCACCAGTGCTTGCAGCACCATTGAAAAGTATCCCTTGCGGTTTACGTACTGGGTGGCCTGATGCGCCGGTGCCAAGATAGGGATATGGATTCCATCTATCGCCCCCCCACAGTTAGGGAATCCCATTGCGGCAAAGCCATCCACTATGGCCTGCACGTTTCCTAGAGTCACAACCTTTTGTAGCAGCAGCTTAGTGATTGCTTTGGCTACTTGCATCACAGCAGCCCCCACAGTAGATTTTCCCACTCCAAATTGATTCCCGACTGACTGGTAAGCTGTCTGGCGTTGCAAGCTTCCACAGGGCTATTGCCACTCGCTTCTCCAGTGTGGGGGCTGCTCTCATCTTGGTATTATGACGTTTCAGGGCAGGGGAAATCAACTCACAAAGTTCCATGAAAGTGCTCTTACGCATGCGAAAGTTTTGCAGCCACTGCAAATCGTCCCACACCTGCAAAACTATGCGGTCCCACCAGTCTGTGCTTGTTTCCCGGGCCCAGAATCGGCGTTCAATGGGTAGAACCTTCCCCATTACCAGCAGGAGCTCCAAAGTGCAGGGGCCCGCGGTTAAGGAGAATTCAGTTTCCATGTCCTCATCATTCTCGTGGCCACGCTGCCGTAGCTGCCTCCTCCTAGTCTGCCTTTGCAGTTCATGGTTCACCATAGACAGCACGAGAATGCGCGAGGTGTTTACAACGTTCACAATCGCGGTGTTGATCTGAGCGGGGTCCATGCTTGCAGTGCTATGGCATCTGCACAGTTCACCCAGGAAAAAAGGAGCGAAACGGTTGTCTGCTGCTTTCACTTAGGGAGGGGTGAGGCTGTACCCAGAACCACCCGCGACAATGATTTTTGCCCATCAGGCACTGGGCTCTCAACCCAGAATTCCAAGGGGGGGGGAGACTGCGGGAACTACGGGATAGCTACGGGATAGCTACCCACAGTGCAACGCTCCAGAAATCGATGCTAGCCTCGGACCATGAACGCACACCGCCGAATTAATGTACCTAGCGTGGCCGCGCGCAATCGACTTTATACTATCTGATTTATAAAACCGGTTTATGTTAAATCGAATTTATCCCGTAGTGTAGACGTACCCTGAGACAGACATTCCCCTCCAGCTCTCCTCCCACCTGGCCATTCACAGGGCTAAAGCAGAGATGCTGCCCAGACTTCGCTGATAAATAGTTTGTCATGTCTGAAGTTAGTTAAATTATTCAGGGAGTGGGCTGAAATGCCCTATTGTATCATGAAATTTTTCTACGACGCTGTGAAGAGGTTTCAACATCCTAACGAGCCCATTTCCTAGTCAATACAATTAGCAGCAGCTACGCAATGGTTCAAATTAATCTGGAATCAGAATGCAAGCGATCTTCAGTGCACAAACAGCAAGATGCCATCAAAGTGATTAGTTATTATCCAGGATGGAAATAAAATGATTCATTGGGATGCAGCTGGCTGCTGTTTGACATCCCACCATTGATTTGATCTAACAAGTGTTTAATGAGCACAGGGACTCGACATACCTAAACTGCAATTTTTGCATAACCTATTCAAAATGCATTCTGGATGTTTTCATGGAAAAATGACTCTTCCAAAGTCATCCTCAGTCACATTTAACTGGCAGCATATGAGTTATTTCCCTCCCTGTTTAAGGAGTCTCAGGCATGCTGCACACACAGATTACTGATGAAAGGATACAATGGGAGGGTCAGTAACCTCCATCTCGGAGGTGTTCAGTTTGATGTTTTGTATCCGTGCTGTGCTGGGGGTGCCAAATGTAAACACTGCAGCAAAATACCTTTCCACTGATGGAAGGGATTTATTTTGACTGCAGAGACAGAGCACAGAAATGGCCAGTGGTCAGTTCAGAAATTACCAGCTAAAGGAATAAATCAATAGTCTTAGATATGAGAAAAGAAGTGTCCAGGTCAGTAGGCCACCAGCTATAATCACAGGGGGAACCCACAACAAGGGGCCACCAGCCAGAACCACAGTGAGAATCTGAAACAGAGGCCACTGACCAGTACTACAGGGGGAATCTGAGATAGAAGCCACCTGCTAGTACAACAGGGAGCATCTGGGATAAAGGCAACCAGCTGATACAGCAGGGCAAATGTGGTATAGAGGCAACTGGCCAGTACCACAGGGTGAATATGGGATCGAGATCACTGGCCGGTACCACAGGGTGAATGTGGAATATAAGGCCACCAGACGGTACCACTGGGTGCATGCAGGTAATAGCAGAGTATTGTTTTGTATGTCATATCGAGACCTGAAGCATAGTAAGGTGCTCAGATACTATACTGACCTTGCCTGCACCAGTACTTTTCCAATGTTTCACCATTGCATAGCCACTGGTGCAGCCCCATGTGGACTATTGCAGACAGGCTGCCAGGAGTTTTACAATCACGTCATCCAGACCAGCGCTGCATAGACTCATAGGGTTATACACTAGTTCTCCCACTTACTGGCTCAGGAGAGGAGCAGGCAGCGGTGCCAATGTGAAAGTGGAAGACTTGCAGAAAAATGGCTTGCATAGACACAGCCAGCAATGAGTTACAGAGCTTGTAACATTAGTGATCTACAGGCACCCCAAACCAGAGCAAAATATTTCACATAGTGATTTCTGGAAGAGTTCAGTTTTGTAGGATCTGCAAGAGGCGTGAGAGAAGTCTGCAGAATTACTGGAAATAGCCTGGGGCAGAGTTTTGGTGTGGGGACAGCTGAGTCATCCAGGTTTGTAAAATACATGTCTGTGTGATTTTCTGATTTGGTACCAGGCATTGTGTCCCATGGAGGGTCTGGCTTGAACTGACAAGGTCAAAGAAAACTACCGTAAAAGTACACTTCTACCCAAAAATGTGACTCTGTAATAATGTCATTGTAGGACTCCATATCCACTGTGTTTCATTGCTTCCAGGTCTGTTGTGCTCAGTTTAAAAGTATCAGCCCCACAAACTCATTCTGGGATCTGAGAGGCAAGCTGGGTTCTTTATTTCTCATCATCACTAGTAACAGATGTTCTGGAGGTCAAATTTCATCAGCTATCCCTGTGAAGTCCTAGCGTCTTCAGATGATGTAACCTGCACAAACCCACTTAAAACTAATTACGGTACACAGGTGCCAAAGGGGAGAAAGGTATTGCTCCGGTGTAAACTGAGGTTATAATTTGGGGTGTAGAATCTTCATTTCAGGTAATGATGAGCAAGATCAGAAAAACCCAGGCTGACTCAGAGCCCAGGCTGAGTTTGTGGGGCTGGAAATTATATGCTTTTACCTGCAAACTGAGAAAATCTGATCTGGCGTCATTGAGAATCAGTGAATATTGGAACCCACTTGCCAGGTCTGCAGGGCTACATTTCAGGGTATGTCCATTCTCTAAGGTTATCAGTCCATATTTTGCCTACCCATGGCTCAACACATCTGGTAAAGCAAAGACCTGCCATACCTCAGCAGAGCAGGATGAATGGAATCTGTCCTGGGAACTGGGATATCCTCAAGCAGCTATTATCTGGTACAATCAAAACCACAGAGCTCCCAATTCAAGAGAGAAAATGTAAGCAAAAGAACATGTGTATAATACATTAGTTGAGATCTGACAAGTTCTACTACTCAGTGACCCTTTCTTTGTTTCATTGGGTAGTTGACTGATTGAGGAAGGAGATCAAAGAAGAGATTATACCTCACCAATAAGAAGTTCTATGGTTTGAAAACTTTAAATGTATCCCCCGATCCTCTGCACTTGACTGAGTGTAGAGGCCTTTCCCCTGGTTTGGAGAATACATTGTATAGTGATTTTATAGACTTTAGTGTCAGGCAGTGATGCATCACCCAGCAGAGTGTCATACAAGAATCATAAATCAAAATCTCCCAGGAACTTGTGAATATCAGGCACTTGAATTCACTGATGTGGTATCCATGGTGCTTTGCCATGTCTCACATCCCCATCTCCTTCCCAAAATAGCCTAATTCTAAAATATTATTCAGCACTTGGAGTGCTGCCATAGCACAGGAGACAGTTGAGAAAACATAGAAAATGTGTCTCCTAGTGCAAAGAAATATTAAGATGCACTTTCCGAGGCTTTGTTCAAACCAGAGACAGAAGCTGCTTTCATGATACCATAATAAATGGGGCAGGAGAAAGCTGTCGGGTTAATAGAGGGTGAGGTAATGCAGTCACCTCACACATTGGAAATCACCCATGATGAAGCCTCAAGATGAAGCTGTATTTCTACAAAGAAGAATTGTATCGGACACTTTCAAATTTGGAAGCAAATCTCTCAAAGCTGCAGCATGCTTGCTGGGACATAGTCTCTTTTGTCTACAAGTGCAATTATTCTGACAATTAGAGCCAACAGGAAATTTTCAAACAAGAGTGCAGCAGATATGCCTGGAAGGATTTTCAAAAGCTCCTAAGTGACTTGAGCACAAGTACCACTGAAAATGCTCCTAAGTCACACCTACCTGTTGCATCCAAAAAATCCTGTATTCAGAGCACAGACAGACAATTATGGCTGCAAATAGATAATGTCACACACAGACACTTATGTGCCTACTTATTGATTTATACATGCTTATATGGCAGTTTGCATGTGCAATCAGTGCATGCACTTTAAGACAAATCAGTGGTATGCAAACTTGAAAGTTTGCCCTTAAAAGTTAACCACACTGAAACCACACCATTTAAATGTGATATAAACGTGTAGACAGTTTAAAATGAATCCCAAAGGCCAAGGCAAATCGATTGAGAACACTGAAATGATTGACTTCATACACAACTAAAGCAGGCAATTTTCTTCAAGCAACAAAAGTCAGTTGTCCACTTTGAGAAGTATGTTCCTATCTTCGTGACTATCAGTTATAGTTTACGTATAGATCATCTATTCTCCCATCTTCTTATTGATGGGGAATGCATGGCGTGGAACTCCCAGGAAAGCCAACAGCAGATGTGTATAAATCATCTATCTGCACATCTAAGGAAGAATAGACCCCCCATGAGCCTCTTCAGTTAAGGAAGGAAGATAGATTTTATTTTATACATAGAACAATATTGTACAGTAAATTGATTAAAGATCAACTAAAATGTCTGAGAGGGAGGAGCATGTTGCCAGGCCCTGCCCAGGGGATCCCAGCAGTTAGTCCCAAGTGCTCTGGACACACCACTCTGTGCTCTGCACCCCAGCCTGAGTGCATTCCCCATGCTCATCATCTCAGCCGAAACAGATATCCCATCATGATCAGTGCGAGCTCAGGCCCTGATAGGATATGAAATAACAATAAACTCCCATTTCTGAGGGAGGCCTCATGTGTCCCACTATCTGCAGGTCCTTCCTTGCCCCTTTTTAGCCCCCTCTCCCCTGGAAGGTTAGTGGTGTGTCGCTCTGCTTCCTCCTGGCCAGAGCTCTACCCAGGATGGAAGTGCATTACACGTCCCATGGGTGCTGCCTCAGCCTCAATAAACTTTATTTAAATACACACAAACATACACAGACAATATACAGATATTTGTTTCTTCTCTGAAACTTCTACAGGACTGACACCGCTTTGGATGACACTCATGGAGAATTTTAAAAAGTGCAGCAAATGTATGAAAAATAAAACTCTTTTAATGGTGGTCATCCACGGAAACAACAATGGATGCATGTTCAACCAGGCAGGCACATGGACATGGCTCCACACATAGTACATTGGCTCTGTATAAGCATTTCCACATACATTGTGTCTATATAAATGTACAACAGTCTCATAAGTCAGCAAGGAACAAAGTCAGATTAGTATGGACGTGGCACACCTTTGTACTCCCAGTGATATGAGCCACTGTCCACATACCAATGTGACTTTGTTAGAATATGAAAAGTAAACACAAAGCTGGTTCAAACAAACATTCACACCATCTACTATAGAAACCCTCGACATATGCAACAATGCTATAAAAGGAAAATTCACCTTGGGGTTCTGGTGACAAGTTACTCAACACCAGCTCCTGCAGCTTTGTTATCACCATAAGTCCTAAACAGGATTATATGTTTGCTTATCTAATATAGCTATAACTATCGTTCAACATAGATTGTATATACAGTACATATACACAGAACATATACAGCACACAATATGTATATTTATGTGTTTTCATGTTTGTACAGTATATCACAGATTATGTGAACACAGAATATATGTATGTGGACCTGTAAGAAATAATTTTATAAAATATTTGTAATATCAACCCCCCCAAAAACAACAACAACAACAATAAAATCCCACAACCTGGAAATCAGTTGAATAAACAAAAATCTCCACTCTTGAAATGGTGCCACCTATTCCCTTGGGTGGCATTACAGACCTTTCTGTTCCCAAGATAAAAGCAGCAGCAAGAGGGTCAGTTTGCATCCATGCTCCCAGAAAACACAAAGCAATACAAGTTGTCAGATTGCACACACTCCCTAATGCTGCATCCTCCTGCTTTCCCTCACTAGGGTGTAAGAGACTCTGCCAGCAGCACAATATTTAACCTGCAACAAAGTGTGCTAGAATAAATCTACTGACTGCAGTCCAGGACTGTTATCTCCTGTCACTTAGAACCCAGCTTATGAGTTACAGCTTTTTATTTAAAACAATCTTTTTATTTAGCAAAAAATTGTTTCCACTGTACCCTTCACGTGTCCTCTTCCTAATGTGACAAACCCGGAGGAGATGAAATTATGGAGATCTGGCCCTCCACTTCGATAAATATCCTTCCCATAGTGACCTGCCAAGGCAAATGACAACAAGCAAGGCATTACTCAACATATCCATTACACCATGCATCCACATTAGCCCCAATTCAGTGAAAGCCAAAGCCCCGTCATATAGTGAGACAATAAAAGGCAAGTGAGGACGTGAGAGGCATAGAGAGTTCAGAGAGCAGGAATATCTAAACAAAAAACAAATAGAGTGTAAATTGCAGAGGGAAAAAAACAGTGTGCCTGGAGCTGCTAGGGGTTACAAACACTTATGAATTACTGATAGAGGAAACTCAGAAGAGGTTCAAAAATCAAAACTATGGACACAAACACCCCACACTTTAGGGAATTAGGCCCATCTTTAGATCAAAGATTCAGCAGCATTAGGACAGGTATCCCAAAGTGATCAGAACTATCCAGACCTTTGAGACTGAGAAACTGGGCTGGAAATCTTGTGAGAAACAGCTCTGATTCCTCCTGATGCCATCTAGGCAGGAGGAACCCTAAATATGCCATTCCTGATGAGTATCAGTGCTTCTGCTTCTGGTCTCAAATATTTTGAGCTTCCAGGCTTGTCTACACTGAAAAGTGACATTGGTATAGCTATGTCTCTCCAGGATGTGAAAAATCCAGCCTGACCTAATCCCTAGTGTAGACAGTGCTGAGTCAATGGTAAAATTCTTCCACCAGCCTAGCTACTGGCTTTCGTGGAGGTGGCTTATCTACAGCGACAAGGGAATCCCTCCTGACACTGCAATCAGCGTCTGTACTGAAGTGCTAAAGCAACTGCAGCTGTGCCTTTGTAGTGTTTTAAGTGTAGACATAGTCTCAGAATTAGTCTGAGTTTAGTTAGAGTTCACGATAAAAGTGCAGGTGTCTCCCTACACTATCCAAATTGGTTTCCCTGTCCCTATTAGAGATGTGGCTGGAGAACCTGCTTCTTAGCTTTGACTCATTCTAGTTGAAACAATGATAGATCCATTCGAGGAGGGAGTCCCCAGACACCTTCTTACTGTTTTTGCTGGCTGAAAAGCACTCCCTTGGTGCTGCCACCCAGTTGTGACAGTTAACACACAGAAATAACACACCCCTGACATTCGCTGCCTCTTTAATACCAAGAGATCCTGCCTGTGCACCCTCGAGACCATGTGTTGCTCTGACACAAGAGCAAAATCAGCTGCTTGTGAATGCCTCCCTTTTCCATGTTATTAATTCTTCTGTTCCTCTTCTTGAACAGAGTCAAAATGAGACTGCAGCCAGCAGGAAGGGAGGGAGGCAGGGTTCAGAGGGGCACAGCAGTTTTCTTTTTTGTCTGCATTTTCGTGATGCCTTGGAGTCTAGCTATAACAATGACTGACACTTTATCAGTGCCTAAGACAGGCAGACATTTTTTCATGTAAATAGGGATTAAAAAGAAATATGCACATATGCTATTACATCTGACTGATGGCTGTGATTTATACATCGCCTCTGAGAAACTGCTTGAGTCAGAGATCAGGCAGTGAAAGAGTATGAAATAGCGCAGACTGAGTGGAAGATTAAAAGATTGTTTGCTAGTTTGTTCTCTGACCCTTGCCATCCTCTCTTTAGTGCAACATAAGAGTTAAATTGAGAGTTTCCCAGGGTAACAAAACAACATCATTTGAACAGAAATTATGTTTCCCCAAGGGCAGCCTGTCTCAGGACAGTTCAAATACCAGTAGTTCTTCTCTTTACAGATACATTATGGGATGACGTGTCTATTTTATGTATTCCTTTATTCCCATTCACTTCTTGTCATTTCTCATGGACTCCTAATGTAAAATTACTGATATATGAGCTCTCACTTTCAAAAGTGCCTAGAGGAGAGCTAGCAGGACAATCATAGCAGCTATTATTCACACAGACATTTTTATAATCATCACTTGATTGGAATGGTTCACACTGAAACAGAATGCCATTCCCACTCCATCCCTTCTCTACAGGCCTGAGAGCTCGAGGAAGTACAGATGTGAAGTGTAGAGAAAGCAGAGGTATGTGAAATACTCAGGGAAATGAAAAAACAGGCAAAATCCTGGCTTATTTCACATTTCATTATCTACTCAGAAATAGCTGCTTTTCTGAAAAAAAAATGTTGTTTATAGACATGTATTTTTTCAAATGCCAATGGGCCAGTTCTGAACAAAACATAATTTTGTGTCTCACCATTGCAGGAATCATCCAATGACTGGAAATACAAAAATAGACATTCCGTTGATGTGCTAGGCACAGCAAGAGGGCAGAAATGTTCATGCCAAATCCCACAAGTTGTTGGATTTTTCCCAACTCTCCTGGTCACCCAGCAGGTTTCATAGTGTGTAGTACCACTCTCAGCAGCTGGCATCAGAAGGGGATGGAAATATGGAGAAGCACTGCCTGGAAGCATCACCCCCAGGATTAAGGCTTTGTCAGAGCCATGATATTCTTGAACCAAAATGCAATTCTGAGATTCTCCTATGGGTTTGCAGCCATGAACAGGCAATTACCGGATAAGGCTCCTCCAGGAGTGTTTACGATATGTCTGTCTGCACAGCTCCAGTGGTGGGGAGTGACAGAATGAGGTGGGTTTTTAAATTGTGTTAAGTAATCTTGATTGGAAAATAAAGAGGTTTGGTTTTTTTAAGCACAGGCTGACCCTGGGACTTCTTGCCCTTTTCTCTATAAATGTTATGATTTCTGCAATTTCTCCCCTGTCAAAGCCATGGCCTTCCTCATCTTTGGCTTTAACAACCAAACAGCCTGCCCTTCCTGCCCACTGTTGGTGTCTGTCTCTTTTCATATCTTCTGCTATAAGCTGTGGGTCTAAGGCAGCCTCTCTCAAATGTGGCAACCAGGGGATTTTCCTGCACTGCCCAGGGGCTCCAGGGGCAGACTTCAGCACCCCCTACATGTCTTCGTCCACAGGACTCTGGGGTCAGGCTTCAGACCCTCCACCCCTCCCTTCTTCACCCACGGGACTCTGGGAGTGGGCTTCAGCAGGGCTGACCTTACCAGGTGCTGTGACCAAGAGGCAAGGAGCGGGATGAGCCTGGGGTGTGAGGCCGCTTAGGGCAATGGGGAGGGATCAGTAGGGCCCGGGTGGTGCTGGGGAGCCCAGTGGTGTGTGTGGGGAGGTCCCTGGGGATGGGGGGGAGGCAGCGGGGGCCAGGGGCACCAAAATACAGCTGTACGTTATTTTTATTATTGAGTCTTATATAAATATATTACAATGATTTGGACATGTCTGTCTGCGTATTTGTTTGTTTTTCCTAACATTAATTAAGTATTTTAGGAAAATTTGTCAGAGCGGCCGCCACCAGCAAGAGTTGCTGGCCACACACTGTGGCCACCAAAAAATTGGTTGTGAGACCCGCTGTTCTGAGGGGTTCTTAGGTTTTTGAGCGTTGGGCCATGGTGTCTCCTGGGCTCATCTCCCAGCTGTCCTGGGCATGCTTACTTCCTGTTCCGGGTGCTGGGAAGGAGAGAACCTTTGCTTGTCAAACTGTCCTCCCCTCCAACTCCCCACCTGTCAGCCTGCCCGGCTGTGAGCATCTGACCAGCCCAAGATGGGGCAGAGCGTAGGCCTGACACAACTACCCTGCTCCCATCTCCTCTGACCAGAACAGAGTGAGCCTGTCCCTTTACCTCGGTCTGTCCTCTCTCTGTTGTCAGTCTGTCTTTCTTTGTTGGCTGGGGATATTCTTGTAACAAAATCACAGCTTTGTAGGTAAGCTGAGCACCAGAGCTGCATAAATAACTGGTTGTTCAACTCACTGGCAGTTCCAAAGAAATGGGAAACATGTTTGGTTTGGGTTGAACCAAATCCAGCATTAGGCCATAAATGACCATTGTGATTGGCCATTCTGACCTCCTGGATAACACCCAGGGGTGGCGCTATGTTTTTTGCCACCCCAAACACAGCAGTCAGGCAGCCTTCAGTGGCGTTTCTGAAAGAGGTCCGCCGGTCACGTGGATTTGGCGGCAGTTCTGCGGGACATCCGCCAGTCCCATGCCTTCAGCGTACCCGCCACTGAATTACCGCCAAAACCGTGGGATCGGCGAACCTCACGCAGAAATGTCAAGGAAGGCAGTCTGCCTGCCGCCCTCACAGCGACTGGCAGGCCGCCGCCCGTGGCTTGCCGTCCCAGGCACATGCTTGCTGTGCTGGTGCCTGGAGCCGCCTCTGATAACACCAGCCAGAGACTTAACCCAAGGACTCCTGCATCAAGCTCAGTCACCACTAGAGCATCTCTTTGAAAAAGACTTCTAATCTTCACTAAAGTTTTTGGCTGCCTTGTTTGCAGGTACTGTGTGAGGTTCCTCCAGTCTGGCATGCTGGGCCTCCTTGGGCTGTTCACAGGACATTTTCCCCTTTTCATTTCCATTCCAAGAAAATTAATTAGTTTTAGGGTGACCAGACACCAAATGTGAAAAATCGGGATGGGGATGGGGGTAATAGGAGCCTATATAAGAAAAAGACCCAAAAATCGGGACTATGCTTATAAAATTAGGACATCTGGTCACCCTAATTTAGTTTAAACTATTGTATCCTACAGCAAGCTTCCACACAGAAAGCCACCCCCTTTGTTGTCCCCCTGCCTCCCAGCAGCGAGCAGTGCATTCCAGTGGACAGGGCAGTTCAGCAGGACTCGTAAAGACACAGGTTCTATTTCTGATTCTGCAGCTGGTTGACCTAGGGCAAGTCATAGTGCCACTCCGTGCATCAGTTTCCACATCTTAAAAATGGGTTACCTCATTTGTAAAGCACTGTGGGGTCTATGCTAAAGAAAAGCTAGGTTTTATTATTATTAAATCCTGCACACATTTTTCTTCCAACTCAGATCAGTCACCCACATATCTTGATCTCCTTACAGGGAGTACAGTACTTGTTACACAGTACTCCACTAGCCAGGCTCAGTCTTTAAGGTCTAGTTCTTCCATTTCATGTAAAATCTAACAATGCTGCTTTTGATTACCATGTTCGACTCTGGCTCACTCTCCCCTCTCTCTCCATTGCACACACACACAAACACAAGCTTGGGAAGGCCAGGATGTGGCACTGGAGAGAGAGAGAGGAGGTTAACCCTTATGTTGCTGCAATCTTCAACAGACGGAGTTCAAGCACAGAGGAGAATGACTCTCCTCCCTTAAGATGCAGGACCCATGAAATGCAGAGCGGATGGGTGGTTTTGCTCATCACACAACAAAGGCAGACTCTTTAGGGCATACAGAACATTTCTTTGCAACTGCATCCTAAATAAGTTGCATACAGAACAAACTTGGTTATGAATAGTAATTACAACTCCAGCTCTGGGACAACAGAATTATTAGAGCTGAACTAAAATGCTGTTATCTACTGTGACAAAGTTCCTCCTCTACCTTAGTGCAGGACCGGCGCTAGAGTTTTTCATGCCCTAGGCACACGGCCATTTTGCCACTCCGCGCGCCGCTCCCGCGGCTCCAGTGGAGCTGCTGCAGCCATTTCTGCAGAGGGTCCGTTGGTCCGCAGCTCCAGCGGAGCTGCCGCCTCCATGCCTGCAGGAGGTCTAACGGAGCTGCGCAGGACCAGCGGACCGTCCGCACCGGAGCTGCGGACGAACAGACCCTCCTGCAGGCACGACTGCTGCAGGTCCACCGGAGCCGCCTGCTGCCCCCCAGGCAAAATGCCACCCCCCGAAAATCCTGGCGCCCTAGGCAACTGCCTAGTTCGCCTCAATGAAAGCGCCGGCCCTGCCTTGGTGGGTCCTGCGCTTATTGGCAGATTTGCTCACTTCAGTGATCTTCCCCACAGTCTGGGTCAACTCCTCCTGTGTTTGATCAGGAGTTGGGAGGTTTGGGGGGAACCCAGGCCCGCCCTCTACTCCGGGTTCCAGCCCAGGGCCCTGTGGATTGTGGCTGTCTATAGTACCTTCTGTAACAGTTGCATGACAGCTACACCTCCCTGGGCTACTTCCCCATGGCCTCCTCCAAACACCTTCTTTATCCTCACCACAGGATCTTCCTCCTGGTGTCTGATAATGCTTGTACTCCTTAGTCCTCCAGCAGCACACCGTCTCACTCTCAGCTCCTTGTGCCTCTTGCTCCCAGCTCCTCACACGCACTTCCTCTCCTCCGGCTCCTTCTCGCCTGACTGGAGTGAGCTCCTTTTTAAACCCAGGTGCCCTGATTAGCCTGCCTTGATTGGCTGCAGGTGTTCTAATCAGCGTGTCTGCCTGAATTGGTTCTAGCAGGTTCCTGATTACTCTAGTGCAGCCCCTGCTCTGGTCACTCAGGGATCAGAAAATTACTCAGCCAGTGACCAGTATATTTGCCCTCTACCAGACTCCTGTACCACACTGGTCTGAGTCTGCCACACTACCTTTCAGAAATGTTATTACTAAATAAGGATTACATTACTCAGGAGAGGGGGATAAGGGCTTTCATCTATAGAAGAGAGGCATTTGGGTGATACATGTTGGAATTATATCCCACTGTTTATAGGATTCCCTAAAGAAATATAAAACCAGGAATGAGCATCAGGCTCCAAATTGCTGTGAAAACATCACTCTAGCATACATTTTGGAAGAGCAAAATGTTGCGGGGGCGGTGGGGTGGAAATGAAGATGAAGCCCATCCCTGGTGCATCTCATTTCTGCTGGAGTCCTCTCGCTGGACAATTTTAAACATTTCAGTGACCGGAGACAAAGTATGTCAACAGCACAGACAATTCTAAGGCATGTGTTAGATGCACAGAAAAATGCTATGCATTCCCTTGGAACTGAGAAATGATATCTGTTTATCTTGTCAATCAAATGTAATGATCTCCGAAGGTAAGGAGAGATGCAACTCAGAACAAAATAAAATAATTTTCTGGTCTAGCACAGAGCCGCTGAAGTGCATGGAGAACCCTGGCAAAACAGTTATTGCAGCTGACCACCATGAATCACCCGTTTGTGGAAAGTAGCTACAGTAATAGGCCAGCATTAGACAGGGCTCTTGGCTAAAGGCTACCCTCCTGCAGGGACTTGTTTATAGTCAGGTCAGACATTGCTATTTTACCACAGCATGGGAGGTAGATTACCAGAGATTACAATGATAACAAGGTGCCCCAGAGGGATCACACAGAAGGCAGCTGTGCATTTCTAACATTTTCTATCAGAAAGGCATAATAAGGGTATTTTTCCAGGTTTAACAGCATTTGTTCGAAGATTGCTGTGCAGATCCTATGCATGGAAATGCAGCAACAAAGAACCAGGAAGAATTCAGGGTAGGCTAGGGAGCTTGGCAACACTTCATATCCCTGCCCTTGATACTGTGGATTTTATTGTCAACACTCACTTCCCAGTGCACAGACCTGGAGGTGCTGCAGTTTTTCCCTAATCTAAATTACACGGGTAAGGCTGCAAGGCAGGAATACTGGGTGTCTGCCCTAATTCATATATTCTGTGAATATGTATGACCATATCTGCATAAATTCCCTCAACAATTTCTTCCATCTTTGCCTCCCTATCCTGCCTCCTCCTTTGAACCTGAGTTTTTGCCCACTCTCCTCTGCTTCCTCTTTTCTCCCTCAACCCCCCACCTCCCATAGGTCTCCTCTCACCATAAAAGCCCTGCTACAGCATTGTCTCCAACCTCAGTCCATCCATGGCCATAGAGATGGGATTTGGGCAGCCACCTGCACAGCACCCTCTACCCAGTTCCCTGTGGGCATTAATTTAATATGGAGATATACCTATCTCTTAGAACTGGAAGGGACCCTGAAAGGTCATTGAGTCCAGCCTCCTGCCTTCATTAGCAGGACCAAGTACTGATTTTTTGCCCCAGATCCCTAAATGGCCCCCTCAGGCATTGAGCTTACAACCCTGGGCTTAGCAGGCCAATGCTCAAATCACTGAGCTATCCCTCCCCCCACAGCATGTGTGGGGTTGTCCTGTAGGCACAGATCCTGATGGTTCAAGGCCTTTGTGATTCTTTGAGGGTATGGCTACACTTGAAATTTCAAAGCGCTGCCACGGCAGCGCTTTGAAGTGTGAGTGTAGTCGGAGTGCCAGCGCTGGGAGAGAGCTCTCCCAGCGCTGCATGTAAACCACATCCCTTACGGGTGTAGCTTGCAGCGCTGCGAGCCGCGCTTCCAGCGCTGCGGCACTGATTACACTGAGGCTTTACAGCGCTGTATCTTGTGTATGTTTTTTCACACCCGTGAGCGCGAAAGTTGCAGCGCTGTAAAGTGCCAGTGTAGCCATGGCCTCATGAAACAAGACAGAATTTGGGGTCTGAACTGGAGAGACAGAGCAGCTCTGCCAGGCTGACCTTTCCCATGGACTGCCAACAGGGACTGGCCTGGCTGGAGTAGGGGTGCAGAGCTCAGCAGAAACAGTGACCTAACAACCTGATTTTCAGAGGTGCTGAGGACCTGTATCTAGCACTGACTTAACCCGGAGTTGAAGGTGCCTAGCACCTCTGAAAATCAGGCCTGTAACTTGGCAGAAACTCAGCACAGGCTCACCACAAACTCCCTGATCTGAGCTTAGCTTTGGGTTCAACACAGAGCCTGAAGGCAGGGAGCTCTCCAGCACTCTCCACATCCAAAAGCTTGAGTCAGGTCCCCTCAATCATGAGGCTGACCTGGAAATCAGGAGAGCTGTTGTTTTTGATAATGCCTTTTTTTTTGGCGGGGGGGCGGGGGGGAAGAGGATTTTGCCTGCTGTTTTCTGAACATTTAGAGAGCATGCTAGCATTTCTCTACAGCCAGTTGCTTGCTTTCACTGAAAGCTGGAACACTCACATCACTTGGGCATTACGAAAAAAGCCAAATATTGCCAGATTCATGAGAAAGTCAAATGCAATGGCAACATGGCTCTTCCCTGGCTCTGGGTTTTGTGACAAAAGGTTCCTGCAGGTCCAGGCTAGAACCAGTGCCAAAGCAATGGCAACATGCAGCACACCCAGAGCAAGCCAGATTCACTGCAATGGGTTACGTGAGCTAGTGCAGCGCTTGTAAACATTCCTCACACCAGCGAGATTTTGTTGCAAGCCAGAAAAACCGTGGAAAGTAAAATCAAACCTGGGCAACGTTTCATAGTCGGGATCTTAGTAACATTTCCCTTAGGCTATTGTTCCTCTCATTAGATACGAGAGGGATTCATAATCAGATTAAGTAAGTATATAATTAGTATTAGATTTATACCAAAAATAATAAGGATCATCTACAGGGGCTCCTGCTGTACCTTGTGAAAACCACATGAGACGACCTGCAGAACAGCCAGCTCCTCTTCCCCACCAGGCTGGTATCTCCCAAAAGCCTGCCTCTGCAGCCCCTGACCTATGCAGGTGTGTCTTGCAGCACACTCTGAAGGTCAACAGACTTGGAGTAAAATGTTCAAAGGTGCCTTTGTGACTTAGGAGCCTGAGTTGGCCTGAAACTCAGTGATTCCCTTTTAATTCGAGGGGGAGATGGCTTGAGTGCCTCTGCCAATTGCAAGCATGGCACTATGACCCCTTCCCTCCTGTAGTCTAGTATTGGATTATAGGGCATGCACAACTTGCTGACTGGAAGGGTAGGGAGGTCTTGTGTCAAGACCAATCCTGCAGCACTAAGTTGTACAAACACTAATGATGCATTAATCCCTCTTATGCAACCCTCCGTACATCAAATTCCAAAGTAAGTTGACGTGAAAGCACTCAGACTGTACGGTTACAGTTTATACTTCAAGCAGTGCCCGGTTTATTTGTACAATTCCTATCTGTCTCTGCATTTTCCCATCAGACTGGTTCAGAGAACCCCAGATGTTTGAGTAAAAGTTCACCTCCTTATTTGTCATAACCCAATTCATGTCTCTTTGAATTGGCCAGAAACGGAACCCAAGCCTCCAATGCGGCAGGTGAGACTTCTGAACCACCAATGGTCTGGCCAGGTCTTATAATAATCTCACCTTCACATTTACTGTACAATAGCCCCTTGTGGACATTTAATAGAGATTGAGAACAGTTTTATACCAGTCCAGAGAATTTAGGATAAAAGTATCCACACGTTGGTTTACAAGTTCTATAGCAAGGATCTCATTCACAATTACATTCTATAGGTTTTACAGTAATGTCTATAGATCCCTATTTTTTTCTTCTAACACCCAATTGGTATCATGCACATTGCAGTCTATTGGATTTTCTAGGCTAGGATTTTCAAAGGCCCCTAATGTAATTAGGTGGCTAACTCCTACTGAAATTCTTTTAGAGTGCAATTTGTACTTAGAGGGTCTCCATGGTAAAAACGTTCATCAATTATGCCACCAAGAAGAGGTTGGAATGTAAAACTCAAATTAATGCAACTGCCCAAGCTGCTCACCTCAATTTGTCATGAGTTGCTTCATCCATGCTTGTTTGTCCCACTAAAAAGTTTCCTAGATCAAAACAGCTGTTCTTAGCTTTTAATAACTTCAAGCAAAATATCACTGCAGGAAAAAAAAATCCTTCCAACACTTACGTAAACTTGACTGAACATCTAGGAACACTGTGTTATATTAAAATGTGATCAAAATGAGTCCTGTTCTTTACTCAGATATGGCTAGGTTTTCTAGAGCTATGATTTTTCTTCAGGTCCAACCCGTTCTGCAGACATGAACTACAGGCACAAATCTGCGTAATTATGCAAAACTAGTCTGATCCGTGCCTGCAGCTGAACTGTAGATGTCAAATGCACACATAATTGAATTCTTCATAGAAAATGTGACCACAGATTTTGTGGATGCAGTGTGTATCTGCAAAGGGGAAGCTGGACTGTCTTAAACTCTGGCTCAACAAAGGTTCTCTCTAGTGACAAACAAAAGATATCAATTAAATATTGTCTGTATCATGTAGGAATGGTAAGCTGCTAAAAGTGGAAAACAACAGTTGCATAAGTGGCTTATCTATCCATCTTTCCTTTTTGAAAGAGAACTGGTGCAAGAGAGCTTCCTTGCATTCCAAATGGGAAATACTTTTGGAACCATTAATATCTCTTACAATGAAAGAAACTTTTACATGAGATAAGTATCTATCCATACATCCTCATACACAACCATCATCATCTATCTGGCCACCCATAATCATACATAGCCGTCATAAGAAATAAGAACGGTCATACTAGGTCAGACCAAAAGTCATCTAACCCAGTATCCTGTCTTCTGACAGTGGCCAATGCCAGGTGCCCCAGGGCGAATGAACAGAACAGGTAATCATCGAGTGATCCATCCCCTGTCGCCTATTCCCAGCTGCTGGCAAACAGAGGCTACGGCAGGGGTGGGCAGACTTTTTGGCCCAAGGGCCACATCTAGGTATGGAAATTGTGTGGCAGGCCATGAATGCTCATGAAATTGGGGTTGGGGTATAGGAGGGGGTGAGGGCTCTGGCTGGAGGTGCGGGCTCTGGGGTGGGGCTGGAGATGACTGATTTGAGGTGTATGAGTGTGCGTTAGGCTGGAACTGAGGGGTTCAGAGAGCAGGAGGGGGATCGGGGTGCAGCAGGGGTACAGGGTGTGTGTGTGGCTGTGGGTTCAGGGTGTGGGGTTGGGCCAGAAATGAGGAGTTCGGGGTGTGGGTGGGGGATCCAGGCTGGGGCAGGGGATTGGGGTGTGGGAGGTAGGTGTGTGGGGTCCGGCTGAGGGTGTGGGCTCTGGGGTGGGCTGGGAATGAGGGGTTTGGGGTGTAGGAGTGTGCTTCAGGCTGGGACCGAGGGGTTCGGAGGGCAGGAGATGGATCAGGGGTAGGGCAGGGGTACAGAGTGTGTGTGTAGCTTTGGGTTCAGGGTGTGGGGTTGGGTCAGAAATGAGGAGTTCGGGGTTGGGTGGGGGATCCAGGCTGGGGCAGGGGGTTGGGGTGCAGGGGGTGGGGGTGCAGGATATGGCTGGGGGTGTGGGCTCTGGGGTGGGCTGGGAATGAGGGGTTTGGGGTGCAGGAAGGTGCTGCAGGCTGAGATTGAGAGGTTCAGAGGGCAGGAGGGGAATCAGGGCTGGGACAGGGGGCTGAGGCATGGGAAGGGGGAATGGGTGCAGGCTCTGGGCAGCGCTTACCTCAAGCAGCTCCCAGAAGCAGTGGCATGTCCCCCCTCCGGCTCCTATGCAGAGGTGCAGCCAGGCAGTTCTGTGCACTGCCCTGTCCACAGGTGCCATCCTTGCAGCTCCCATTGGCTGCCGTTCCTGGCCAATGGGAGCTGCAGGGGCAGTACCGGTAGATTGGGCAGCGCACGGAACCCCTAGACATAGCCCCTAGACATAGCAGCTGGAGGTGGGACATGGCACTGCTACCGGGAGCTGCAACAGGCACACGCAGAGTGGCCCACGACCCCACTCCCCAGCTGGAAAATGGGAGTGGAGCAAGCCCCAGACTCCATTCTCCAGAGGGAGCTTGGGGGCCGGATTAAATCGGCTGGCAGGCCGGATGTGGTCCGCGGACCGTAGTTTGCCCACACTTGGGCTAGGGACACCATCCCTGCCCATCCTAGCTAATAGCCAGTGATGGACCTATCCTCCATGAATTTATCTAGTTCTTTTTGAACGCTGTTATAGTTTTGGCCTTCTCAACATCCTCTAGCAAAGAGTTCCACAGGCTGACTGAGCTCTGTGTGAAGAAATACTTCCTTTTGTGTGTTTTAAACCTGCTGCCTATTAATTTAATTTGGTGACTCCTAGTTCTTGTGTTATGAGAAGGAGTAAATAACACTTCCTTATTTACTTTCTCCACACCAGTCATGAGTTTATAGACCTCAATCATATCCCCCCCAGTCATCTCTTTTCCAATCTGAAAAGTACCAATCTTATTAATATCTCCTGAAACGGAGATTTTCCATACCCTTAATTTCTGTTGCCTTTTTCTGTACCTTTTCCAATTCCAATATATCTTTTTTGGAGATAGGGCAACCAGATCTGCATGTAGTATTCAAGATGTGGGCTTACCATGGATTTATAAAGAGGCAATATGATATTTTCTGTCATATTTTCTGTCAAATTATATTATATTTAAATGATTCCCAACATTCTGTTTGTTTTTTTGACTGCCGCTGCACATTGAGTGGATGTTTTCAGAGAGCTATCCATAATGACTCCAAGATCTCTTTCTTGAGTGGTAACAGCTAATTTAGACCCCATCATTTTATATATATAGCTGGGATTATGTTTTCCAATGTGCATTACTTTTCATTTATCAACATTGAATTTTATCTGCCATTTCGTTGCATAGTTACTCATGTTCTGTGAGATCCTTTTGTTGCTCTTCACAATATGCCTGGAACTAAAACTATCTTGAATAGTTTTGTATCATCTGCAAATTTTGCAGGTAGGGGAGTGCAACACTAACGGTGACTCACACACTGGCGGTGGGAGTTCAGCAGCCAAAGACAGACCAGAAACACACTATCATCTTCTTTAAAAATCTCAGGATCTTTTGGGCCAAGCTCATGACTTTTAATCCCCATATACACCCATCCTCTATCCCCATACAGACCTATTTGATTACCCACCAGCTTGTCTGTCTTCTGGATGCCCCATGGTCATTTATGCCACCACAGGACATGCCAGTCAAATCTGCTTGGCACAAGTGGTCAATGATGACAGTCGTTAATCACTCTCTAGTCACTGACTCAACCATCTGTTCACCAGGTTTTGATCTGCCAAGGCACTTGTGGTCATCTCTGAACCGGAAATGACAACTGTGTGGCCAATCTCTTTAAATGGGGTTTTTCTAATGACCCGTGATCCAGCTGCGGTCAACTTCAGACTGCATCCCATATCATTGTTGAGTGCCCACTGAGTTATTTTGATGGCAGGCTACTGGCTCTCCACCTGGCTGGGCACACTGTGCATATGCCGATGATGATCCATCCATCCACTGTGTCCATCCCCATACACACCCATCATCTATCTATCCCCATGCACACCCAGCATCCATTCATCCATTCATCCATCCATCCCTGTACACACCTGGCATCCATTCATCCATCCATCCCCGTGCACATCTGGCATCCATCCATTCATCCATTCCCACACACACCCATCATCTAGCTATCCCCATACACACCCAGCATCCATTCATCCATCCATCCCTGTACACACCTGGCATCCATCCATCCATCCCTGTACACACCTGGCATCCATCCATCCATCCACACATCCCTGTATACACCTGGCATCCATTCATCCATCCATCCCTGCACACACCTGGCATCCATCCATCCCTGCACACACCTGGCATCCATCCATCTATCCATCCATCCACACATCCCTGTACACACCTGGTATCCATTCATCCATCCATCCCTGTACACACCTGGCATCCATCCATCCATTCATCCACCCACACATCGCTGTACACACCTTGCATCCATTCATCCATCCATCCCTGTACATACCTAGCATCCATTTATCCATTTTTCCATCCCCATCATCTATCTATCCCTATGCACACCCGGCATTCATTCATCCATCCATCCATCCCTGTACACACCTGGCATCCATTTATCTATCTATCCATCCATCCCTATACACACTTGGCATCCATCCATCCATCCCTCCCTGTACACACCTGGCATCCATTCATCCATCCACTCTTCCCTGTACACCTCTGCATCCATTCATCCATCTATCCATCCCCATACACACCCATCTATTTATCTGTCTATCCATTCCTATACAAACCCATCATCCATTCATCTATCCACATACACACCTATCATCTATCTATCCAACCAGCCAGCCACCCTACACCACAGCCAACATCCTATCTATCCTCATACACAATCTAATCTATCCCCCCGTCCACACCATATCTCTGTCTCTCTCTCTCTTCCTATCTATCCATCCACACACACACCCATCACCTTATCGATCCTCATACTAGGGTGACCAGATGTCCCTATTTTATAGGGACAGTCCCGATATTTGGAGCATTTTCTTCTATAGGAGCTATTACCCCAACTCCTTGTTCCAATTTTTCACATTTCCTGTCTGGTCACCCTATTCCATCTATCTATCATCTATCTATCTATCTTGTGGTCTGAAGCTCTAGAGGGAAGGCAGCTAACTGCTCCCACCTGTTGGTAAACAGGAGGAAGCCCAGGGCAGTGTCAGAACCCCATAGGGCCACAAGTTCCATAGGGGAAGAAGCTCTCTGCTGCCATCTACTGGTGAATTGGAGGAAGACACAGAATGATCCAGGCCTCATTTACCTGGTTGTGATTTACCATCCCAGTGTGAACATTTTGGCCATTATGGTTAAAACTAATTTAAGTTTCAGATGTAGGGATAATGAAACGTTATAACTGGCTGGGGATCTGCCCCATGGTATCTAGCATTGGCAGACTGGTCACAAACACATTTAAATTCTCCCAGCCATGATTTCCAAGCCAGTGCTGAAGAACATCCTCCGCTGCCAGGCAGGCAGGTCAGTAAAGATTTCTGTCAGAGAAAAATGTTTTAGAGACAGCAAAAGAAAAGTCCCTTTGCTGATGTATTTATTTCATTTTCATAAATTCCACACATTTTATTCTCGGGCATTTGTGCCAAAACCATTACTGGCTCTGGGAGGAAGGAGCCTCTCCTCCACAAGACAGGTGCTCCCTCAGGCACCTACAGGAACCAGATTAACCGGTTCTATTACTTCTTTCTCTCTCACCTTCCTGGGGGAATTGTACATCTCCAAGGCATACACATTCTGTTCAGAACACCAAGCAAGGAAACCCTGGCTGACAATGCTTCCTTTTACATCAGTACCATACTCGTTAATGTTGGTAAAACAACACGGCTTTCCTCTGCATGCTCATCCCTCGACCCATTGATCATTGATCCATCCTTGCCACCACTCCTCTTTGTACCATCAGTGTAGGTGACTGATAGGATAACTTGCTTTGTCCCAACATTAAAGGGCTCATTCCCAGAGCAAGGTGGTTAAATGCTGCTTCTGCCCAGAGTTGTATACCTAATCTAGAAGGGAGTCAATGACGGAATCTAGATTTACGTCCAAGGGCCCTAACTTCGACTTAAAAATTCATGGCCAACCAAATTTTTTGGGATCAGTTTGTCTATAAATCTGTCTCTTAGGTCCCTGGAAATCCAATAAGCCAAACAAACATTTAATTAACTACAATGATGTTAACTGGATCACAACAAGAGAAAAATAAAGCAACAATAAACTGAGGTAGCCCAGTGAGCAAGTCTCTTATTTAAAAGCTCCATCTAGTCTTACTTCATTCCTGGGTTTAGTATGGTAATTCCAACTGAAACTGCTGGCCATAGATAAGTTTCTTGAGCTCTCATACATTGCATATTCCAGACCTTAAAGGTACAGTCACCACATACAAGTCACTACTATCCTTACATCTCCATTCACCACTTACATGTCCTCCTCATCTTGTTCTGTTCTTCCCCATCCTGACTAGATGACAGAACAAGGAGCAATGGTCACAAGTTGCAGTGGGGGGGGGGTCTAGGTTGGATATTAGGAAAAACTGTTTCACTAGAAGGATGGTGAAGCACTGCAATGGGTTAGCTAGGGAAGTGATAGAATCTCCATCCTTAGAGGTTTTTAAGGCCCAGCTTGACAAAGCCCTGGCTGGGATAATTTATTTGGGGTTGCTCCTGCTTTGAGCAGGGGGTTGGACTAGATGACTTCCTGAGGTATCTTCCAACCTTAATCTTCTATGATTACTGATTTCCATTCTCATCAAGTTTTGGACCATACTGTGTTGCTAAGAAAGGAAGACACCAATGGGGCATAAGCATAAACTCAAAGTTAAACACATACCTAGATGGTCTCCTGGTTAGGAAAGGTGTCCTCACTGGAGCTACTGACCCAACACTATTATGGTTCTTCAGGGGCTATACAAACTCCTAGACATTGTAATGCCGGCAAGTGACCGGATGTAGGAATGCGCTGGGGCGCTCAATGTATTTTATAGCATGGAGCACATTTTACTACAGAGAATGTCCAGTGGATACTAACCCTCCCATTCACGGCCATGCAGTCACTTCCCATCCTGTTTGTTAAAAGAGCACCTCCCCACCTGTGAACAATCTCATAGCATCCCCTATGGCAACTGCAGCAACTGCTTACACAGCAAAGTAACATTAGGAAAGTATTCACTATACACACACAGGGGTAGCAATGAGAAGTGAGGAGGAGCCAAGCACCCTGTTATCAACAAGGTCTTCATCAATCATTGGGAAAGTCTGTGCTAGAGAACCTGTCATAACTCTCCTACTCAGATCTGAACCTTAGAGTTCAGAACATGAGAAGCTAGCATGAAACCTTCAAACTTAATTACCAGCTTGGATCTGATATCGCTGCCACCAGCCAGAAAAATTCCAGTGTCTGGCTCACTCTGGTCTCCCCAAAACCTTCCCTGGGGAACCCCAAGACTCAGATGCCCTGAGTCTCACCACAAAGGGAAATAACCCACTTCCCTTCTCCCTCTTCCCCTCCAGGTGTTCCCTCCCTGGGTTCCTGGAGAGATATACAGATTCAAGCTCCGTGAATCTAAACAAAGGGATTCCACCCTCTTTACCTCCTCCCAGATTTCCCTGCCCTGGGTACTCTGGGAGATTCCCTGCTTCAAGTCCTTGAAACACAAGTACCGAGAGATCTAATCTCTCTCTCCCCGCTCACCCAGAGGGTATGCACAGTCAGGCTTAGTAAATCTAACACAAAGGGATTTTCCCCCTCCCTTCGTTTCTTAGCCTTAACCAGTGAAAAACACTCAAACAGGTCTTAAAAAGAAAGCTTTATATAGAAAGAAAGAAAAAGGACATAAAATGGTCTCTGTATCAAGGTGACAATATACAGGGTCAATTGCTTAAAAGAAAAAATGAATAAACAGCCTTATCCAAAAAGAATACATTCCAGCAACTACACACATGTAAATACAAAAAAAAAACAATATAAACCTATTGTCTTACTATCCTTGTACTTACAACTTGGAAACAGAAGATTAGAAAGCCTGGAGATTCCTGTGGTAACTCTCAGAGCCCAGAAAGAGAACAGACCAAGAACGAAGGACTCACACTCAAAACTTCCCTCCACCCAGATTTGAAAAAGTCTTGTTTCCTGATTGGTCCTCTGGTCAGGTGTTGTTTGTTACCCCTTTCCAGGTGAAAGAGACATTAACCCTTAGCTATCTGTTTATGACAGAAACCCCTTTGCAAAAAGGAGCTGAACACACTAGTTACTAATTCCTTTGAGGTTGGGAAACCTCCAAAGGGTCAGTGGGTTCGCTGATCTTCAAATGAGCCAACCTTTATGGTATGGAATTCAGGGTGAGCATTTCATGGACTGAATGTGCACTTTGGACCTTTACTTCCATGTCTTGACATCTCGCAAAAAACAACTAAGTGAAAACTAGTTTTGTGCATGTCTTTGATATACTTTAAACCAGCAATTCTAAGCGGGCAGGGAGACGATTATACTGGAAGAATTTTAGATGCACTGCCATTCAAATTACCCCTTGGCACTCAGAATGGATCTGGGCAGCTGTGTCTCTGAGCTCCACATTGCCTCCTCATTTGGAATCCTACAGCTGATTATCTCATTTACAATCTTAGTGTCTTTCTCTTTAGTTCTTGGATCTTTATGGCATGTTAAAGTAATGTTTGGGGAAGGGGATGATACTCAGGCAATATCCTGTATAACTTTATATTCCCCTTCTTCCTCTATCTCAGCTTCACTCTTTGCCAAAGCATAGGCCTGAGTTCTGCCTTTCCAGGGCTTTCCAAAACAATGTTGCACAGACTTAAATCTCAGGGCTATTTGTGTCAAATCCTGATAAATGGATGGTAATAGCACCCAACTTTTCAAAGCGAGAGTACTATACACTCTCTCAGTCAAACAAACATTTAATGCACACAAAACACATTGTAAATAGTACACAGTATTAAACACTGTGAATAACTTCTACACCAAAATATTAGACCGTAAATCCACTGGGGTTCTTTAATCAAATGTTTTACCTTCTGTTTCTGTTACAAACATTCACATAGGGTTTCAACGTAACATCTTCTATACTTCAGCTCACACACCAAAATTCATTCCCTTCTGATCTTCTCTCTGAGATGGTTTCTCTTTCTGTATAGAGTGGTCGTAGTATGTAATCTGTGTCACCTGGACTCTCCAGAGACTGAGAAATGTTAGTGTTCCTGTCCTTCAGAACCCTGTCAGCAAAGTCTGGGGATCTCCCCAGCTAGCAGCATTCCAGTCCTTGGGTTAACAGATGGCTGTTCACCACAGTTGCTGGTTAAACAGAAATCTGTAGCCGGTGTCCAAAATGGTGTAGGGATTGGGATCCAGACCTCACAGCGAACACAATTCTTGCTCCTGCATTGATCAGCTGCTAAGTCCACTGAGCTGTTTCCAACTCTCTGTTTATAACCTTCCTTCCCTCCCCTCCCATGTTCTGATTGGCTCAGCTCTCAGAGGGTGGCTCAAATATGACTTGCCACGTGGGTTGCCCACAATGCAAACTTCCTACACAGCCTCAGAAACAGGTATTAAGCATGTCTAGTAACTGCCACACCCTGTTCTGGATGTTTGTGGGTCCTTCTAGCTGAATTGTCCTGCCTAGCTCTCTGCACCTGTGCAGTGACACTGAGTAACCAACTAAAATCTATGTCTCCTCCCCATAGCTTCTCTTCCCCTCCTCAGGAGAAACAAAATCAAACGCTGCAATATAAAGTTGTCTCTTTATTCATCTCTCCATTGCTGGTCCTCTGCCACACCTGCTGCAGTGCTGTCTTCAATGATGTTCCCTTGAAATTGTGGGTACAGCTGGTACATCCCACAGCACAAGGGGTGTTCACATGGACAGATCTGGAGTAGCCAGCGGCACAGCTAGCACATCCCATTTGGATGTATGTGGAAAGTTCATAAGCACAGTAGGGGCATTCTCCCTGGAGGAATGTTTGGCATAACAGCAGGTGCATTCTACCTGGATGTCTGTGCCACGTATGGAGGCAGGACACATTAAACTGGTGTGAAAACAGTCTTTAAACAGTCTCAATCTCATCTGAAGCTCCTAGTCTCCCAGTTTTCTGTTTCTTTCTAGTGGCTCTGAGCCCTAAAGAGACAGTATTCTGTACTGCAAGCGTATCTATAAACTATTGAACTATTCCCTGTGCTGCTGTTTCTGGGGCTGTATCAGAAAACTGGGATATTTTCACATACCAACATGGATCGTATATACAGTAGTTTCTAACATGTTTGTTTTGATATGTAACCTCAGGACCCATCGTTGAGCTTGCATCTTAAAATGGTAGAAGTAGCCGCAAATTGTGCTGATGCTGTTTACTTGTTTAAATGCTTTTTAAAAAGTGACTCCTGGGTATTTGATTTGGTTTTATATGATAATTCCAGCGCTTACTCACAGATCTCCACTGCTGGAAGAGATGTTGGTAAATACAACTCCGGAGCATGCAGAGCTCCGCAATCCTCCAATGCTCCCTTTCAGGGGAGGTTAGATCTGCCGGGACATAGAGGGGGACATTTCCAAAATGCTAAGCAGTGATTTAGCTCAACAGCTTGTGCAGCTGTTAATGAGAGACATGCAGTAGCTAATTCCTGGTGCCATACTTTGAAAATGTGCCTCCAACTGATTTTCAGCTTGTGGTGCTGCAAACCTAGTCTGCTCTCCAGTGATGCTCTGTGTAGGCAAGGTGTATGTAACATCTTCTACTAGAAACTGAACAGGATAACAACTTGGGAGACTAACTTTGTTCTCTCAGAGATTTGCTGATGATCTAATTCGGAGAGGATTTAACATTCCCCTTCTAATTAATTTTCTCTGTGTGCCTGTCCCTTTGTTCTCTGGGAGCTCCTCAAAAATTAGATGCAATACCTGATGGAATTTAATTATATAGGCTGGGAGGAAGTGATTAAGGGCAAAGAGGAGGCTAATCACACTGCACATACTTAAAGGGTATTAGAAGAAGGGAAGGAAAGGGATGGTTTTTGCAGCAGAAAGGAGGGAACCAAGGTGTACTTGTCTATATCTAGAACACAGGGACATTTGGGTTATAAACAAACACTCCTTGATATTCACATGTCTGAAAGGGGGTTGATTCAGTATTGTCAGAGCTTTTCAGACTGTAAAGCTGTAACCCGGACTGTATTGCACTCCTAGCAGGGCACAGCAGACCTTGGCTCTCATGGCCTATTCTCCTCTAGGGAGTTCTCTGCACGTGCAGTAGGGAAAGGAGAGTATGAAGGCACATGATCCATGAGACTGTGTATTAATTGCTAGCCTCAAAATGCTCCTGGATGTCCCAGGTGCACTCTGAAGGCTGTATTTTGCTCTAGTGAGAAAACACAACTTTCTAATGAAACCAGAGCAGTGGAATACAGCCATATGACAGCTCAGTTCTGGCCCTAGTGAGTTATATACACTATAGGCTCTGTTCTCCAAAGATCTCCTTAAAACCATGCCCAAAACATTTAGGGTCAGGTCCTCACCTGGTTCAGATCCACTGAAGTCAGTGGCGCTCTGCTGATTGACCCCAAGGGAGGACCTCGTTCTTAGTGTTTCAGTTCCCACACAAGCGCACTACTTCATCATCACATGCATAATGAGTGTCTGGATGCCTGACTCTCCATGCTGCCTGTGCAAATGCCATTTGTGGCAGGAACTGACCCTTGCATTGTCTGGGAGGCTGGCTCAAGGCCCCTATGAAAATGTGGCTCCATTTGAACACTGAAAGGAGACAATCAATATAATACACAACTCTGGATTTTTTTTTCAATCACAACTTGGTCATAAGCACACACCATCCCCCCGCCACCCGCAATTACATCTGTGTACGTGTTAACCAATGGTACATCACTCACTGTGACACCAGAATGACACCTTTGTGCAATGACTGTCACCTAGCAAAGCACATCTGGCATTTTCCTTCACCACACTCAGGGTAATCAATCCCCGGGTAGCTGGCTTTCAAGTTCTTTTAACTGGTACAGGAATTTTCTCTTATTTTCACCCAGGTGACCTCCTGCTCTTCTTTCTCCTTGTGATTTACGAGGATTCTAGAAGATGCATTTACCCGTAATGAAATCAGCTCCTTCGTTCTGGGGCCTGAATTTGTCATGCTGGCAAGTTATAAAAGAAAAGCAATAATGTGGATCAAGGAAGGAAAGAGACAAGCAAATGGGGTAAACAGCTGCATAGGATGAAGGTCTGTGTCCACAGAGCAAGGCACAAGTGGGCCTTAGAGGGATGTTGCCAGAGACATGGCCTGATGCACTGCGCTGTTTAGCACAAGCTGTGCAATTGCTTTTCTGGTTTTTCCAGCTCTTTCTCTGAGCAGGAGTCCTAACTGATGGTGACTCAATGTGCATGCCAGTCTGATACTGTTCCTATGGCAGTGACCCAGCTAACTGACTATGACTGTGGACCGATTTCTCTCCATTAATGTAACCAGTCACTCTGGTGTGGGAGCATGGTTTGCTTTGTTGAACGTTTCAAAAAAAAAAAAAAAAAAAAAAAGGCAGATTGTAGTAAAAAAGAATGTAATAGCAAGGACAAGCTACAAAGAGGAGAGAGGAATTCAGGGTATGATTGACGCCAGAAAAACTTTCACTAGCATTATGGAGTGTTGTAGAAACCACATGCATGAGTCAAAAGAAAATGCAAGACTTCTGGAGACTCATACTAGTGTAACCCCTGAGCAGTGTGTTATAGGGCCTGCTCTCTGATTGACCTACAGAGGATATGGGTCTGTTAGGGGACATTTATACTGCAATAAATTACCTATGACTGGCCCAGGTCAGAAGACTTGGGCTATGGGGCTATAAAATGACTTGGCCTGGAGCCCAGGATCTGAGACCTTGCAGAGAGGGAGGGTCCCAGAACCCAGGCTCCCACCTGAGCCCAAATGTCTACACTGAAATTGTATAGCCCTGCAGCCTGAGCCCCTAAAGAGCGAGTCAGCTGACCTGGGCTAGCCACAGGTGTTTATTGCAGCGTGTACTGTTACAGGCCAGCCTGGCTCTTTAGCTCCTGCTTTTACCCCTTGGCTGCTGCTCTCACTCCCTGCACAGGCATGCACATATATCCTTTAGCTGTAGGATAACGCAGCTTCTTCATTTGAGTCCTTTTTATTTTCTCTTACCTTCATCCCGCCTTTCTCCAGGCTGGGATCAGTGCCCTGGAGCGCTCGGCACTGTACAGGCCCAGGTCCCAAATCACTGCTGCGCAGTGGCAGCAGACAACAGATCAGTCCCAAAACACAAGGATCACAGGGCAGCCCCACAGGACCTGCCCCTGTTTCCCTCCTGAGACTCCCCAGAGTCTGAGGGCAACCCTTGAGGGGTTAATCTAGTACTGAAGTGCTGGGCACATAAGACATAACAAAACAGGCCCCAACACCACAGACCAGAATCCTTCCCACAATACATGGAACATACAGTCCTGATGGCACTGGCCATGTCCTGGCTTCTCCAGCATGGTCCCAGTGACCCTGCCAGGAGAGCATCTCTCACTCCCCTGACCCTCTCATAGTTCCTCTGGATCCAGCTTTCTGGTCCTGGAAATGTCACTGGGAAAGCTCCACTACTGCTCCCCTACCACCTTCCATCTCTAGCTCTGCCCTCGGGGATGTCAGCCAGCAAACTCCTCTTGCTGCTCCCCTGCCTTCAGCCTCCTCCCAGACCCACCTCCTGCTTCTGACCGGGACTTCACCGGTCCCCAGCAGCTTTCACTTGCTCCTCCTGAAAGGACCAGTCTGGTCTGAGCCAGTAGGACTCCCTCTTTTGGCTTCCTTCAGGGACCTCCTCCCTGATCCTGCAGAGCCCCCAGATACTATCCTGCCCCCTTAATTGACCAAATGAGAGCACCTGTTCTGGCATGGGGCCCTGGACCTGCCTCATTCACAGGAGCTGCCCACTGCATGGCAGCGTGGTGTAACAGGAACACTAAACTGGTCAAAAAAGTTACAACTGCATGTTAGCACCACAGGATTATTAAACACCTCCAGGTAGCACCACTTGCAGCTATAGCCACTGCTCTGTGCAGGGATCCCTCCACACTAATGCCCTCTCACTCCCAGGGCACTGCAGCAGGGAGGAAAAGGGTCCTTACCCAGCCTCGGGCCATTAATGAAAATCACTCAGTAACAAAGCATGCTACTCAGCTGGGCTAATAACTCAATGCGCTCTCTCCAGCTGAAAGCTCTCTGCACTCCTTGGCCAGGCTGAGTCTACAAATTCATTTATTTCAAACCCATTAAAGAGCCCTCAGAACCATGTTCCTGATCAGAAAGACACAGCGCTTGATTCAGATGCAAAGTCACTCCACTGGTATCGAAGTTGTTACACCAGTGACATCCAAATCCGTCCCATAGTCTGTACTGGGAATCATATCGTAAAAATTCTGTCCCTGTTCCAACATTTCTCTCTCACACTTCAATTCAGCTAAATGCAATTACTTGCATTCTCTCCTAACCTCTCCTCTTGCCAGGCCCCTGATTAATAGCCCACCCATCCATATTACTCTTAAATTGTAGGGCTCAGATGCTTTTCAGACTCAGAAAACAGTCTGAGCTTGAGACTGAGAACATCAGGGCTCCCCAGATCTGCACTGTCCTTCCCCACAATCACAGCTGCAGATTGAACCACCAGGTTATTGCCCAGGAACAGAGGTGAGGAGATGGAGAAGAAAGAAGCCCAGAGAAAGAGAGGCGGGGATGAAAGGGACATGAGAAGGAGAGGAGAAAGGGGAGATAAAGGAACGGGAAGGGGGAGGAACATTTTGGGAAAAGGGAAGCCAGAAACAGGAATGACAAGAAAGAGAGGTGCAGCTGGTAGGTTTGGCAAAACCAAGCTAAACATCAGGAACCGGCCCCCTCCAGCTGAACTAGATCATGGGATGGGATAGTACATGATGGGATGAGGAAGACTCACTACATCAGGAATCAGCAACCTTTGACACACAGCCCATCAGGGAAATCCACTGGCAGGCCGGGACAGTTTGTTTACCTGCAGCATCCACAGGTTTGGCTGAACACAGCTCCCACTGGCCACGGTTTGCTGTTCCAGTCCAATGGGGGCTATGATTGGCCAAACCTGCAGACGCTGCAAACAAACTGACCCAGCCGACCAGCAGATTTCCCTGATGGGTTGCATGCCAAAGGTTGCCTATCCCTGCACTACATCATTGTCCTGAAAGGTGCTCTGGATCAGACGACAGGACAAGGGCAATAGTTCAAGAGATGCACTGTGCACCCCAATCAGAGGCCAGGGAATCCCACTGCCTGACTGAGAAGGTGCACATGATCCTAGAGTGGGGTTGCCGGATGGTGCTGAGCTGAACCGATCCCTAACTCTTTGGCTGAGAAATCAGGTTGGGTATTTTTGTAGCTCAGGGTCCCAGTCTCAGTCAGGTAGAAAGCAGCCTGAGAACAGCCTTCCTCCTGGACTCGTGGCACTGCCACTGCGAGTGCAGAAAAGAGAGCAGGGTGTGGAGTTTTTTATCCTGACTATAGGCTTAGGCAGGGGTTGCTTTGGGCAGAAATTTGGACCAGTTCATCAAAAACTGTTCTCCTACCCCTATGGATGGTCCCAGGATTAAATGTCTCCTGCGCTGTTACTTAGCCAGCCTTTCCTAATCAAATATTGATGGCCTCCTTTCTCTTTCCCTCTCAGCTGGGATGGGTTTGCTAACAGCGTGCAGACAGCTACACTAAAGCAATCAGTTCTGTGGCAGCACCTCCCTCAGTTTCACACCTGCTACCAGCTACAGCCTGTGCAATTATTTCTTTATTCCCTTTTTAGGCCTACACATGCTTAGCATATTGAGCACCACAGGTGTCTCAAACAGATGATAATGTGGACACTGACTGTCTGAGTTGGCAGTTTTGTTTCTCTGGATCGTGTGTGCTATTGTCTGAACCTTTTGAAATTTGACACGCTTTTCTTCTGAAGTCCAGAAGGAGAACTGCCAGTTTTCCAGGGATCTCCAACGCTCTGCTCTGAAGTATATTCATAGCTTCTAGTTCTTTCCTGATCTGCTACTTATATTCTGGCCTAGGCATTAGAAGGGGGTGAAATCTCCGTTAATAACCTTTCTCCACAATCACTTGCAGAGATGAGTGATCTGACTTGGCACTGAAGACAATCTTGCTGTGACCCCCAAAGAGATTGCCTAGATTCCTGGGGGCTCTGTGTGCTGGTAGCTTAGGGAAAGGCATACTGTCCTTGGTAGAAAGGGGGAGCCAATGGCAGACTCGCAGTCTGCTCGGCTCTCAAGAGGGAGTGAGATGCCCTTCCCAGGGAGCTCAGCAGAGGGGAGAAACCATTCTGGAGCAGGCTGGAGCCAGCCATGGAAAGTGTAGGACTGGCTGTGTTTGGAGCTGGTGAATCCCAGGCCTGCATGCAGAGTCCCTAGCTTGAGCATTTCCCACTCCAAGGTGACTCCCAATTTGTAGAGAAAACTTTCTTGGGAAAACCTCCCCCCAGCCGGGCTGAGTTAGCCCTCCAGCGCCCTAGGTGAGATCAGTCACCCAGCTGCTAGTCTAGGGCTGCCCCCTGATATGAGTGTGTCTGAGCACTGGGGTGGGAGACCAAAGTTTGGCATTTAGTATGGTTTTGTAATCTGCACCTGGGGCCCTGAACCCCTTTGTAGTGAGGGGAAATCCTGGCACCAGAAGCAGCGTGACTCCTGCATGCCAGCAGCGATCATCAGCCCCTCTGGAGTGTCTGAGGAGTCCAGAGCCATCTCTGGACCTGAGGATGCATCACGGAGTTGAGAGTCGCCATCTTTTAGTTAGCTAGGCAGGGAAATTGTTTGGGAGACCTCTACTCCCTGAACTGCATCCTCAAGCCAAGGGGATCAGGGTTTGGGGATTTTGTTACCTGCTGCCTGTTAAACCTGCAGAGGGACTTCCCTCCTTATCTCACTTGTGAGTCCTTTGGGTTGTACTGAACCCAGTCAGTACTGCATTAAAGATATTGTATGTGTTTGTGTTATTTCTTAGAAGTCTCTATCTAGCAAGTAAGTGGTGTTATGCTGATTAGAAGTTTCCTCCAAAGCTGTCCTGGTGACCCTGCCAGAAAGGAGCAAGGGAGGGGGTGGGATGAAGGCACCCCCAAATAAATTCATATGGGAAGAAAAAAAGCTACACCCTGCTGAGTGGGTAGCCGCATACTGAAGAACCCAGGGCTGTCCATCAAAACCCATAAGGAAATTGGCACTAAAGGAGGAAATGGGGTGGACAGGGAGCACTACATTGACATTTCTCCAAGCTCCTCGCTGCATAAGAATTCGTGGGAATTCAGGGATCTCTCTGAACAAACATCTGTATACTAACGGGCTAGAGCTTAACAATACCAGAGCCATGTTATCATTTTAAAATCAATGTCCTTGCTTGACAGCTGCCAGATGTTGCAGGCTCCCCCAGGGTAAAATGCATTTTCTCTGCTGCTCAAGAGCAATCCAGATGTGTTTCGGTAGAATGTGCTGCTAAAACATTTCAAGTTTGCCTTTGCAGAGGGGCCCTGCTGCATTGGCAGACACCCTGGCTGCACTGGGTACATCTACAGTGCAATAGACGACATGTGGCCTGGCCGCGGCTGGGCCGTGTCAGCTGACTTGGGCTCAGCCTGCGGGGCTAAAAGTTGCCGCATAGATAATTGCGCTGGAGGATGGGCTCTGAAATCTGTGAAGGGATAGAGTCTCAGAGCCTGGCCTCCAGCCCAAGCCCAAACATCTACGCTGCAATTTTTAGCTCCACAACCCAAGCCCTACAAGTTTGAGTCAACTGACCCAGGTGTGACAGGTTGGACCCCCCATTCTGGGATGCCATCTGTTGTATTGGGATTTTACTGAGTCTGCCTGCTCCTGGGCTCCCTCTCCCTGTTTTGCTGAATTAGACTCTCCAGCCTTTGGCAGCACACACACAGGTAGGGACGCACCAGCTATAGACTCACACAGAGGCTGCAAACAGCTCTCTATGAGAAGACTCAACGAGGAAATCACCCAGCACTCAAGTGCAGATCCCCTCTGGAAACTATCCAAATTAATATTGTCTTGCACTGTAGAGAAATCTATACAATGTAAGTCCATAAATTTGCCCCCTCCCTCAATGCGGAGGAAGATGTGCACAGCTTCTCCCCTCCCTGCCCCCATTAGAAAGCACAAACTGGGTTTAATAATAAACAAAAACAAGTTTGTTGACTACAAAGGCAGATTTTACAAGGGATAGCAATCATCATAAAGCATATTGCCAGGCAAATAAAACAAAAGGCACACACTAAGCTTAAGATCTTAAAAACACAAGTTTCAAGAAGTAATTTTTCACTCTAAATGTTATTTTAGGCAAACTGAAGAGTTTCTGTAGCTTAGCGTTCCAGGTATTTCTCTTTACAGACTAGACTCCTCTGTCTCAGTCTGGACTCAGCCCTTGCCTTTCCCACAGCTCAATTCCTGTGTCTCTTCAGTCTTTCTTTCTTTGGCAGGAAGCAGTGAAGGGAGAGTCCTGATGGCCTTGCCGCCCAGCCTTTAATAGAATTTACATAAGGTGGGAAGCCTCTGTGTCTAGTGGAAAAAGGACTAGCAGTGTTCAAGGTCATATTTTGCATCTGATATTATCACCTGACTTTGAAGAGTTGAGGCAACCATGAAACCAGGTTTATTTGCAATATCCACAGGAAGGAACTTCAGGAAAGTGAGAGATCCACATCTTTAAAGACTCATTGTCTTTTTCTAATTACCCATCAAGGTTGGATGCTTACTATCTGGTGGGCGTTTCCAAGTATACACACAGTTGTCATTGTTACATAGTTAATATTCCTAACTCCAGATACAGAAATGATACATGCATACAAATTGGATAATCACATTCAGTAAATCAGAAGCTTTTCAATTATATCTTATATGACCCTTCTTGCATAAAACATATCTTAGATATGACATATTCATATCATAACCATATTTTTATGAAGAATATGATGTGTAACATCAGACTGGGCTCTGAGACTTGGTCTCACAGGTTTTTTATTGCATTGTAGACATACCCATTCTGGGTGGTCTGAGTCACTCTCTAACACTCCAGGAAAGTCCAAGTGGAAAGTACTTCCTGTGCTGCTATTGTTGAGTCCACATGGAATGGACTTGCTTGTTTCGTTACAACACAGAAACCAAAGCCTAGCAGCATACAAGGGAGAAGCTCTGGAAATTCAACTCAGACTAGGAAGAAGCCTACACTAGCCTTCTCTGAAACGCTTCTGATTTAACATAAAGCGCCAGCCAATTAGTTGTGGATTGGTCCTGCTTTCAGCAGGGACTTGGACTAGATGACTGGATGACCTTCTGAGGTCCCTTCCAACTCTGATAGTCTATGATTCTATGATTGATTAGGGAAACACAGGCTCTCAATACATGGGTGAGAAGGTGGCATTGGGAGAAGGGACCTGTCACTAAGAAGCCTTTTATGTTATACATGGTAGAAGCGATGCGCTCCATGTTGACTTGAGCCTGGTGCTCTCCTGCACTCTCCAGTGAATACAGCTGGTGCTCTCCTGCACTCTCCAGTGTTAGCCACTATCATACAGTTCTAATGCCTAGAAAGCTTTGGCCTAATTGTGACCTGCAGTCCCAGCATGCTTTGTATTCATGCTAAGCTTTATTGTGGAAATGTATGAGTAGGTGAACGGTATCTAACCTTTGTTGTTTGTGTATGCTGAACCTGTCAGAAGCATGCCAAACAGTGTGCTAGGAAGGGCTGGTTGGCTTTTAGGGATAATTGGTACAGGTGTCTTTAACTAGTTAAGATGCTAGAAATAATTGGTGCAGTTGGTCTCTGTAACCTGAAAAAACAGGTACAGAACTAGATAAAATAATGGGATGAAAGGTCTGTGCTAAGCCAAGGGAATCGGGGAAATTCTCTGTTGTAAACAAAGGGGTTATAAATATGAGCAGAAGTAAACTCACACTTTTGGGGTGGATTAATTGCTACAGGATGGCTCCCCAGAGGTTGGCAGTGTCTGAACCTCTCTATTTGTGCTGATTTCTCTGTGTTTAATAAACTGATTGAGCAGAGTTATTTGACATCTTATTAATAAAGAATTGAACCCTCAGTGCCAGGTACAGAGACACAATGCTGCTTCTCTGCTACAACATCAGGCAGGCGCACCAGGTAGAATTCCCCTACAATCACTGAGTACACCAGAGAGGGCCTCACGAGACACTTTCACAGAATCACAGAATCTGAACAGAGATGCCAACAGAATGGCAGCAGCACTGTAACTAACTGGAAGTGGACAGCCAAAGGATTACGTTAAGGGGGACTGAAATAAGCAGTACAGATGATGTGCATGGCAGGGGAGCTCACTAGGTGTGCAAGACATGATATGTACAAGTGACTAAATGACTACAGACTTTTACCAACAACATATCTTCTCCTATTTAAAAAAAAAAAACTTTAGGAAATTCAATAGCAACAAACTTCTTTAACACAAAATTAAGATTGCTTGCTGATACGTCTTTCCCTTGCAGAATGCCAAGTCGAGCATAACTCAAATTTCTGAAAGGCTGGAGATACACAGTTAAGATTGCCCATGCAGCCTAGACTCTACCCTCTGTCTCACCAATGCCCCAATATGGCTTGTTAACACACATACCTTTACTCTGCCAACCCCAGAGCTGATGAAACGTACAAGCTCTTCTCCTTTTCTAACCCATTCTTTGTCACCACAGAATTCCATTGAACACTATTAAAGGACAAAAAGGATTTTAAAAAAAAAGGTTGCTCGTGCCACCACCTTCCCTCTGCCTTCTTCAAGGAATGCTTCATTTTACACTGTAAGATTTAGCAGGTTCCAGATCGTGGTGTACCCTTGCATGCTTAGCCAACTCCAGAAAGAATATCACACATGTACAATTTCAGAGCCACTTCCCAGCCTTTTACAACTCCCATACTCCGAGGGTATGTCCACATCTGAGCTCGGAGGTGTAACTGCCAGCTTTTGCAGATGTATCAGCGCTACCTCTGCTTAAGTAGCAGTGCAGCTGGGGTTGCATAGGCTGTGGCTTGGGCTAGCTACCTGAGTATGCACCCAAGGGTCAAGGCAAGTTTGTATTTGGGTGAGTAGCCCAATCCACTGCCTGTGGTGAGCCCTCTATGAGGAAGTAGCCTGTGCCAAAGCAAAGTGACTGCATTTCCACTTGTATGAAGATGCTGAGTCCAGCTCACCCAAAGGGCGGGTGCTGCTTTAGCTTCTCTCTGAGGCAGCTTCTGTAAAGCAGCAGGGGGGCTGAAAGGTGCCCCCTAGCAGAGGCCAGGAGAAGTAATGCCATCACCTGACCTCACCTTAGTCACTTTCCCATGCAGTGGACATGGCTATGCCAGTGCAGGGAGGGGCTGACACAGGGAGAGCAGCTCCCCTGAATCCCTTTGTAAGGAATGTCGTTGTTCTCTCCTGCTGTGCAACTCAGGGACTTAGTAGGCACTTTTCATCAAGAAGAGAGTCATGCCAGACTCACTCCCGGGCACCTTTGTAGCAGTAATATGAGGCAGTGGCAGCAGAGTTCTGCCAGCTGAACCCCAGGGTTCCTCTCCCTGGCTGGCCCTGAAGAAGCCATGTGCACTTGCCAAGGCTAGGAGTCACTCCTTACCTGCCTGAACGTGGAGAGGATCATGCACCCACCATCACAGCCCGCAGCCGGGCAACAAATTGGGTTCTGGGGCAGATCCCTTGCCAAGTTGTTTTTAAGGATGTTTTCTGGCTGAATTGCTAATGACACAGTAATTACTCAGGAAAATTCCTTAATCATAGTCATATTTGCAGAGGTAATGAGCAAATAGGTCAAGGAGAAGAATGTCACTCTCAGGCCAGAACTGGAAAGAAAAGTGTTTGTGCAGCTTCCCCGAGCATTTGACTGCAGAGAGCAACAATTAAATGCGACTAAAGGATCCCTCTGAGGGCTCCATGGGATCCCCACAATGTACACAGCCCTTTGGGGTGCTAGCCAGCACCGTCCTGACACACATACAATATCAAATATTCTGAAAAGTCTCCAAAAGCTCATAGATTTGAAGCAGATATTTCTCTCCTTCCCTTAATAGATTGGATGGTCTTGGTGCCTGAGGGGGGTTCCCAGGTGAAGCCTGCTTGTCAGTGTGACAGTAAGAAGCCCCCCTGGATCCTGTGTCCAGAAAATCAGGGAGCAGCATAGAAGCTGTGTGAGTGCAGGAGGTGATAACCACACAGTACAATGTTTTCATCAATTCCTTTTAATCTAACTACCTAAAACTAAAGATGGACAGGGCATCATTGGGTCCTGTATTCCCAGCCAACCACTCTCTATGTCACTGCCTCTCTTCCTGTTCATCCTCACCCTCATGTCTGCCCCTTCCATTGGTTATCAGAAGCATCTCTTCTGGCAGACATTCTTCCTATCATCATCCCCAAACTCCTCTTCTTTTTCCTGTTCCGTGCCCCCAAAAGGCCCTTGTGCCAAGTTTACAGCAATACAAATTTACCCGCTGACCCATCCCAAACCCAGAATAGCCTGTTTCAACTCCAGCCAGGGAATTTTCTCTCTGTATCCTGCCTGTGTTTTAGTTTGATTTCTCCTTTCTCAGCTGTGCTTGTCATCTGAAGTTCTCTGGGATCCTCTGATTGTCCTGTCTGCACTTGAGCCTTTTAGACAGTTTGCAATCATTCTTTCGATCTCGTTATTATTGTAAAATATTTAGTGAGCACAGCGGAGATCTCAGAGCAGCACACAAGGAGCAGAACACGTGTTGGCCTTAGGGATCTTACAGTCCAGTAAGACGAGCAACAGCCAGCAAATCAAGCCCATGAGCGAGCTTCTGCCTGGGCTCCCAGCCATGGACTCGGTGGGGTTTGGCTGAACCGAGGGTCCCCAGGTGTGGCTTCTGTTTTTAATGATTGAGGAGTAACCATGTTCCAGGTGGCAGACTCCAATTGATAGGCTGCCCTGTCAGCACCTGCTCTGCAGAGGGATTTGATGGACAAGGTGGAAGCCTGCTCTTCAGTGATTTACATTTAACCACATTTACTGAGTCCTTAGCACCCCACACACTGCTTTTAGGCCCACTGGTCATCTGAGATCTTACTCATCTCTTCACTCTCTGGGAAATGACTGTTTTGATGAGCAATCCATACCAGTCAGAGTTTGAGTCACTGCCTGCCCTATAACCCTGGGTGCCTGAAAGACTTTGCTACAGCAGTTCCCTGCCTGGAATTTTCACAGTCAGAAACGTGAAAGCTGGCTGACCCCCCTTAATATATTACAAGCGGCTAGTGGGGGGGTGGGGGAGAGTGAGTACTGCTCATGGACACGGTAGCCTGAACTTTTGCACTCTCTCTTTTCCTCTGCCTCAAAGCAGGAAAATCCTGCTCCAAACCAGTCAGTACTACCCAGATTACAGGAGCATGAAATTTTACACTTACCAATCAAGTATTAACACGCAAGGGTCTTTGTCTAAATGTGTATAAAAGGTTTGTAAAATTTGTGTAAGACAGAGTCTTTTGTACCAAGGTACAGGCTCTCCTTTTTCTGCAGAATAAAGCATTTTTCCTTATCCCTGTCAGGCTGTTAATTGGCTCTCAGCTAGGCAGACCTGATATTTTGGTAACAGTTTCTGGCAACCCAGATGGGACTTTCCTATCTCAGACATTGGACTCCGGATGGCTGCGGAGAACTAGGAGCGGCGCCACTGGGGTGTTTAACCCCTCTTCCTCATTTCTCCACGGCCCCTGGGGTTTGTGCTCCGATAAGGTGAGCCCTAATAAAATAAGAAAATACTATCTGGTTCTGGTTAGAGGTGGGTCTCTTATCTGGTTATCTGGTTCTGGTTCTGTTCTGTTTAACCGGTTACTGTTGTTATTCTGCTCTGTATACATTTGGGCGTTAGGAGTGTGGGTGGAACTAAACCTCTCGTTCGTAATTCCTCGGAGTGGAAGCCATGCGTGCAAAAAAGCTCCTGAGGTCGAATTGAAATCCTTCTGTCCCATCCCCTGTAGTGGTCAGTGTAATAAAAGTAAAAAAACCTCAATTAGACTGTAATTCCCTCTGTTCTCTAAGTAACTCTCTTTTCTGTTTAAGTGTCAGCAGACAGATGGATGGGTCTCTACATAAACCCTCTAAGAATAGTCCTTTGAATTATATGTTAAGTAAATGGCCCCTACCCAGTGTTCAAAAAGGGATGTCAAGGAAGCGCTTTTTACAATTTTGCACCAAGCATTGGCCAGTCCTGGGAACTGCATGGCCCGAGTTTGGCTCCTTTAATATTCCGACTCATTTAACCCTTTGTGCCTAATATTAAAAAATCAAGCACCAGGTCAAATAAATTATTGGTTTTTGTGGAACAATAAGGCTCATCGTCGCTTAAAGAAGGCGCACATTCAGGCCCCTCTATTCCCGAAAGCCTCTGCCCCTCGCAAAGCTGATTGTTGGGAGGATATTTCCCCCATGTATTGCCCCAGATCGCAGCCACCTTCGGCGGTAGCACCATTAACTGTGGCGGATTCAATATCCTCCTCTACAAAGCCCGGGACAGCAGGTGTATCAGGACAGGCCATGTCCATAAAAATTAAAAAAGCCACAATTCAAGCCAGTAAGCTAACTAGTGAAGCAACAGGTGGTGGGTACACTTCTTCTCTGACCACTGTCTTTAGTCCATCTCGTACAAAACAAAAAGCTGTCTATAAAAAAAAAGCAGTTAATATTCAGGCACCCCTTTGGACCATTCCAGTTCCCACAACAGATGGGAATGTAGTAGACTGTTATATCCATGTCCCTTTTACTACTGCAGATCTCATGAACTAGCAAAACACTATGTCTCGCCTTAGAAACGACCTGGATGTCGTTCACAGGCAATTCCGTGCTATTTTTCAATCTTATAATCCTGATTGGCAGGACGTGGGCCTCCTTTTAAATTGCCTACTGCGCACAAAAAAAAAAAAAGCAGATCCTAAGGGGGGCCAGGAAGGCTGCGGAGGCTGCCAGTGATGGGCGCAATATTATAGCTCTTACTAACCCTATTCAATAAAACCCGAATAATTCAGCCCACCAAGCAAACTTAAAAAAATTCCTAACCCATATTTTAACAGGTATAAAACAAGCAAAAAAAATACTCTAAATTGGTCTAAAGTCCATAATACTGTGCAAGGAAAAAAAACCACCCTTCTAACTTTTGTAAAAAACTTCGTAAAGCATTTTATACTTTTACTAATATAAACCCCAACGCTGCAAACACACAGTCCATGATCAAGCCTATTTTTATCTCACAGTCAGCTCCAAATATTAAAAAGCGGTTGCAGCAGCTCAAAAAAGCTAAAAAAAAAATCTCTAAAAAAACTGGTAAGCATAGCCACCCGGGTATATCACATAAAAAATAAAGTTCAAAAAACCAAATAAATAAAAATGCTAGCAGCCCTTGTAAATGTAAGAAGTGAGAGACAAGGTAAAAAGCAGGAACTCCCCAGGTAGCAACCAAAAGCGGATAAGGGGGGGAGCCCCAAGCCGCGCTAATAAAATATGACATTACTGTAAGCAACTTGGTCACTGGAAAAGAGGGTGCCCAAACCAACGTATCGGACTACATCCTCAACCTCAATACCAGATGGCTGTAAACAAAACAGATGCTGTCAATAGTAAAAATAACAGCAACCCGGGGGTCCACGTGTTACCTATTCAAATAACTTTACCACTTATGTTTGTTCCTCCACTAACCCCCAGGTCCGTTTAACTTTGGGAGGAACCATTTATTCTTGTCTTCTGGACTCTGGGGCTGCCCTTTCCACTGTTACTGCTAAGCCAAAAAAAAACAACTTACAAATAAAAGCATTCCGGTAATAGGTATAGCCAAAAAACCGTTTAAGTGTCCTGTATTACAAAAGGCTGCTGTAAAAATCTCTGGTGTCTCAGCCTCCCATGCATTTTTGCTTGCTCCTGACAGCCCAGTTAATCTCTTGGGCAAAAACTTGCTGTGTAAATTACGTGCTCAAATTTTCTTTACAAATAATAAAATTATTCTTCAATTGCCTCAAAATCAGCTCCCCCAGCTATGTGCCACATTAACCCAGGCTGCCAAAAACCCAATTCTGCCTAAACAAATCAGACGAGAGGTACACGCCTCCCTGTGGGACACTTCCAAAACAGAAACAAGCACACAAGTCACACCCTGAATGTCCCTGTATAACTGCAGCCCTGGTCCAGCAAGTCGGACTCCAGCAGCCTACCAGCAATGCACCAGTCAGACTCCCTGGCCTCCACCAGCCTGGGTTACCACTTGCAGGGTGACCCCAACACACTCCAGGCCCAAATTTTCCTAAAACTGTGTGCTCTGTAATGCCTACCCCTCTCCTGGACAGTTCAGAGAAATAATATGGTTGATTTGTTCCTCTAAAGACACAAAAGCACATCACAGCTTATTCACTTCACTGAGGTAATAGATCCTTCCCTTCAAATACAGCACTGAGTTGGGTTATAGTAAAAATAAAACAAAAGTATTAACAGCAGGACATAAGTCAAGTAAGGCCAAGTAAAAGGAATACAGTTAGAAAGGGTTGCAAGCAAATCAAAGTGAAAACATGCATCTCGAAGTCGAGAGGCTGGCCCATCATTCCCTCCTGACAGCTCGGTTACTGGATTATATGGTGCTGGTATTGGTGGCTTTATAATCTCCCCTTCTGCCACTTTCCCCCATCCCCGCTGGGGTAGATGGCTGCACAGCAGCTATACAGGTGTTTCTGAGGGGATCTGCTCCTCATAATTCCACTTTTCCTCTGCAACCCAGGCTGAGGGTTCTGCCCCTCGGGGCAGACACAGATCACCATTTGGTGCCAAACAAATAAGTCTGGTGTTCACAACTTAACATTCCCATTCACCATCATCTCTGCCCCACATGAGGCTCTGGTGCCTACAGCACGGGGGCGCCATTTGCCAACGCAAAGGTACCCCAAAGAAGCAGGGGATCCAGATTCACAAGTGACCAGTGCAATCAGTCTCAGAAACACTTCAACTGCATAAATTGGGAAAGGGCTGGCTGGCAGCCGACAGTGAAACATTAATGATTTTACAGCTGCTCAAAGGTAAAAATTTCATTAGCTTCATCAGGTACCACTGTAACATTTATGTTAAACCAGTGTTCACAAGTGTCGTGTGGAAACTTACAACAAAGCTGGGGCCGTGTACATACAACTGGAATGAAGCAAGGCTCAGAATGAACAGACAGCCCGAGTTTCCACTACTGAGAATCTGTGTGCGCATGGGGGTGCATGAGTGTAGACAGGTGTGTGTGTGTGTGCGCGCGCGCACCTGGATGAGAGTGCATGTATGCATGCGAAAGCACAGCACTAAGGATGTGTGTGCACACTCTATTTCCTTTCTTCCCTATGTCTCTCAGGAAGGCAAACTCTAGTTCTTATCAAGTTCTCTGAGTTTTACTTTTTTAAAAACCATCAGAGAACTTTGACAGCTCAGTATCTTTGATCATGTGGGTACCTATGCCACAGAAGAGCCCAAATGAACACACACGGACAGTCAGACCCACCATACATCATTCCCCAATAGCCAGGATCATTAAATCAGCCGTTAATGTAGAATTCCTACATGCCATCCAAACATGAGCAGACAGGATTAGGCCTGTTAAACTCATTGCACTCTGCAGAACTGAATAAACCAGGTGACATCTCCAGATCACTGCTCCTGATTGAGTAAGAATAGCACACAGCTGAATATACTGTTACCAAGAGAAATTTGGATTCTTCGACCATGGGATGTTCTTCCAGAAAGAAGGATGGCTAAGAGAGATGGGATCACCTAATAAAGAGAGGGAAGAGCATCTTTGCAGGCAGGCTTGCTATCCTAGTGAGGAGGGCTTTAAACTAGGTTCTCCGGGGGATGGAGACCTAAGCCCGGAGGTAAGTGGGGAAGTGGGACACTGGGAGGAAATACAAGGAGGAGGGTGCAACAGATTCATACCGAGAAAGTAGGGCAATCAGCTAGTTATCTTAGGTGCCTGTACATGAACACAAGAAGCCTGGGAAACAAGCAGGAAGAACTGGAAATCTATAGTGCTGGGTGCTGTACACACATACAGTAAGAGATGGTCCCTGCCCCAGAGAGCTTGCAGACTAAAGTACAAGACAAAACACAAAGAAGCCAGCTGGAATGGCAGAGGTGGGGTATCATAGAAGATTAGGGTTAGAAGAGACCTCAGGAGATCATCTAGTCCAACCCCCTGCTCAAAGCAGGACCAACCCCAACTAAATCGTCCCACACAGGGCTTTGTCAAGCCGGGCCTTAAAACCTCTAAGGATGGAGATTCGACCACACTCCCAGGTAACGCATTCCAGTGCTTCACCACCCTCCTATTATGAAAAATAGTTTTTCATAATATCCAATCTAGACCTTCCCCACTGCAACTTGAGACCATTGCTCCTTGTTCAGTCATCTGCCACCACTGAGAATAGCCGAGCTCCATCCTCTTTGGAACTCCCCTTCAGGTAGTTGAAGGCTGCTATCAAATCCCCTCTCACTCTTCTCTTTTGCAGACTAAATAAGCCCAGTTCCCTCAGCCTCTCCTCATAAGTCATGTGCCCCAGCCCACTAATCATTTGTGTTGCCCTCCGCTGGACTCTCTCGAATCTGTCCAGATCCCCTCTGTAGTGGGGGGACCAAACTGGATGCAGTACCCCGGATTTGGCTTCACCAGTGCCAAATAGACAGGAATAATCACTTCCCTCAATCTGCTGGCAATGCTCCTACTAATGCAGCTCAATATGCTGTTAGCCTTCTTGGCAACAAGGAACATAAGAACATAAGAACGTCCCCCGGGTCAGATCAAAGGTCCATCTAGCCCAGTATCTGTCTACTGACAGTGGCCAATGCCAGGTGCCCCAGAGGGAGTGAACCTAACAGGCAATGATCAACTGATCTCTCTCCTGCCATCCATCTTCACCCTCTGATGAACAGAGGCTAGCGACAACATTCCTTACCCATCTTGGCTAATAGCCATTTATGGACTTAACCACCATGAATTTATCCAGTTCTCTTTTAAACACTGTTATAGTCATAGCCTTCATAACCTCCTCAGGTAAGGAATCCCACAAGTTGACTGTGCGCTGCGTGAAGAAGAACTTTTTTTTATTTGTTTTAAACCTGCTGCCTATCAATTTCATTGGTGACCCCTAGTTTTGTATTATGGGAATAAGTAAATAACTTTTACTTATCCACTTTTTCCACATCAGTCATGATTTTATATACCTCTATCATATCTCCTCTTTTCTAAGCTGAAGAGTCCTAGCCTCTTTAATCTTTCCTCATATGGGACCCTTTCCAAACCCCTTAATCATTTTAGTTGCCCTTTTCTGAACCTTTTCTAGTGCCAGTATATCTTTTTTGAGGTGAGGAGACCACATCTGTACACAGTATTCGAGATGTGGGCTTACCAACTTCTGAGGTGCTCAGATCTCCAGATTTGGTTGGGCCTATTGCAGAGTTCAGGGCCAACACCATTTGTGTGTGGATCAACCAAAGCTCAGGGGACTTGTTTCCAGCTGATCTCTTCTGTCCCTTCTCTCACCTATGCTGACTGCTGAGAGTGCTCCTAGGACAAGGTCAGGCTGCTCCAGCTGAGCTGCATCAGGCACCGGAAACTGGCTTCAACATCTTGTCTTTAACTGGGCAGAAGCTCCAAGCCCACTCCCTACCCCAGGACAAGGAGGCTTTGGAGGAGAAAAGACCCTGCAAGCAGGGGCAAACTCAGGGGGCAGGAGATAAGGGGCAGAATCCTGCAATGTCTCTGCAGAGCCCAGGAAGCTCCTGATGGTGCCCATTTCCCCTGGGCATGCTCCCCTCCCCAAGCCAACAGAGCCAGTCTGGGCAGTGGTGTCTGAGATGGCACCATTTGAATTCTCTTCACTGAGCTCCATGTACCTTTGTAGGGGCTGATTGTGCCTTCTAGCTCCAGCCCTGCACTGGGGCCAGCAGGGACCTCTAGCAGGGATTCACACTCAGCAGGCACAAGGCCTCCTAGAGCTCCACACTGCTACTCCCTGGTGGGGAGATCACATCCCTGCTCCATGTCTGATTGGTGCACTGCAGCAAGGGCCTGGCCCCCCTCCTCCTGCCCCAGTGGAGTGCCTGGGAGAGTGCAGTCACTGCACACAACAGAGTGCCAGAACACAGCCTACCCAGTGATGGGGCAGGTGCCCACGAGGAGGAGGAGGGACCTAGAGCAGCTGGATGCAGCCCCACTCTGTGAGAGGAGGGGAGTCGCTGGGAGGAGACCAAACTGCCAAGGCCCTGTCTGCGCTGTGCAAGCAGTGCTGTTCCCTGGGAACTCTCTGGAAAAGCAGCACTTGTCCTAGTGTCCCCAGCTCACAACCTCTGCTCTCTGGTTGCCCTATGCCATGCTGGATGGGCTGCATGGCAGTGGGGAAGCTGCCTGGTACAGCAACTACATTCCTATTTGTAAAGCAACTGGGGAGCCTGGGACATGAAAGGCCCCACAAGCAGGTAGCACCTCACTGGCCTTGGCTGCTGCTGGTGGCGGAAGCTGCCAGGAGTCTCGGAGAGGCTGGCTGTATGCCAACATGGCTTGCCTGGCGCTGCGCAGGGCAGTCACAGTGCTGTGCCCAGTTAGGAGGTGGGGCCTTGCCCACCAATTCCACCTGCCCAGAGGGAGCCAATGAATTGCAATCAAAGTCAATGAGGAAACAATCTCACTTCAGCATCTGCCCTTCCTGAAATGACTTCTGGGCCTGTGCAAAATGTATGGTCCCCCAGGTAAATGGTCAGCATTTGGTACCCATGGAATTTCCCACAAGAGCCCCTGAGATGTTAGAATTAGGGAATCTGTTCTGTTCTCAGTTACACCCCATGCAACCCCACTGGCTTCCCCAGAGGTGACTGAGAACAGAATTCAACTGCCCGGGTGTCAGAAGAGAGCTCATTGCTGCAGATGCTATAGACAGAGCCCTCTAACAGGACAAGCCACGTCCACAAATACACAGGCAGAGGCTGCTCTGGGCCTGCTGACCATTAAGTCCTGGCATTGGTGAAAATAAAGGTGATGGCTGGAGAAGAGGCAAAGCTGTGAGCAGGAGCGTTTAGTGGAAATAACATTGCCAGGGAACAGGAGGTGTGACTCTGTGGGGGGAGGTGTGACACTGCAGAGGATCATTTTCTCCTCAGTCTCAAAGCCCAAGTGACCCCAGCAGACAAATACTAGGAGTGTGTTTGAGGAAGAGCGTCTCTTACAAAGCAGGAAGGGCAGTTTAGGACATGCCTCAAGCCCAGCAGCAATGCACTGGGCTAGCCTGCCCTGCCTTTCCAGGGAAAAGGCTCTCTCCCAGGTTTGAGTGGAGACAGCCCAATCTCCCTGAACAGTTCTATTCACAAGGGAAGCAGGGACGAGGCCATACAACAGAAATCATTCACCGCTGAAGGGAGGAGTGGGAGATAAGAAACTGCAGCAGATGCCATGCCCTCCAGTGCTCAGACAGGGGAACAGAGAGCTGCACAGCATTCACAGAGTCTGAAATCCACCCTCGCAATGTGATATGTATTTGTAATATTAGAACTGGCAGTCCCACGCTCTCTCTTCCCCCACCGTGGGATCCAAGCACTATGCTGGAGCTGAGAACTAAACTGCTTTCTTCTTTCACAATGAGGAGTGATTGCAAACTCTCTCCAAGCATCTGCCTCTATGTTAATTGCCCTCAGAGGAATCTTGCCACCTTAGAGATGCCCCATGGCGACCCACACCAGGAGAAAGGAGCTAAGTAGAACATTATGCAATGGATGGATAGGTGAGTCATTACAATTTCCTGATTGCCAAGGGAGGGTCATAGGATGTTGACAATGCTGTTCCACACCAAAGCTGAAAGGCTACTAGGCCCCAAAAGGACAAAGGCTAAGCCAGCTGATGCGCTGGGACAGCCCCTTGATGTAAGCTTTTGAGGGCAGAGCCTCTGACACACAAGAAGTCACTTCCCACATTGCTCTGATGTAGTCCATAGCCTGTATAGTAATTCTCAAACCCATCAGCCAAGGGCTAACTGCAACCCCTGACAATTTACCTTCCACCACCAGCTATTCCCCTGTCTCTAAATCAGGAGAATAGCAACCATTATTCACAAGCCTCTCTTATCTATCAGAGCTCTGTGATAGATAAGCACAGATATAACTACGTTAGGTGAGTGGAGTCCCATAGTATCATTAATTCATCGTCTCCTAGGACTACTCTCAATAACATCACAAGAACCTAGTGATGAAAACAGCAAAGAAGGAAAAGACAGAACTCTCAGAGTCTCTGTTCCACTTGAGGCTCATCAGAGCCAATCAACCCTACATCTAAGAAGCCACCCACAACTGTCAAAGCTTCCTTATGTGCCAATCCAGGAAGGGAAATGCTTCTTCTGGGACTGTATACATAAGAATGGATAGAACGTGTCCTATTTGCACACATTGTGTGGCTTTGATAGTAGGCAGCTCTTAGGTGAAGTAATTTGTTATAGCTTCTGAAGTAGAAAACACAGCAAAATTGGAAACTTGAAAGCCTCCAAGGTGCCTTGATGCCCAGCCCCACAGATTGACTCACCTGGGATGGGATGGATAAATTCACCTGAGAACACACTCACAGCAAATGGATGCAAGGACACCCTGCTAGGCCATCATATTCATACTCTTGTATATTGATCACCCTGTAACCAGTTTTCCCTCCCAGCAGTAATGCCCATATGATTGTGAAAGGGGCACCCCCAATTCCCAGGCATCCCCTTGTAACTGTGGCTCTGCTGTGGCCTGCCTCAGTTTTCCCTTCAATGATGCAACAATGAGGTCACTTTAACAGCCCAATCAAGAAGCCGAACTCACTTTAACTGCAATGTATTTCCATTTACTGAAGCGTTCCAAAAGGAGCACATGCACAATAGTTTCAAGGCTCTTACTTCAAAGCCCTGACAAAACTTAGAAGTCCCTAAACAAAAGTCTCTGGATTTTAGCAGCAGCTCCTTCCTCTGCAAGGCATCAGGCCTCCCTGCAGCCTTTCCCCAGATAATTCAGGGCCTCCCTGCCTGGAGAGCTCTGTAATCCCACTCACTGACCTTGCAGGTAGCAGCTGCCTGCTGCTCTTTTATAAGGCATCAGCCTCTCTGCAGGTAGCTAATTAAGTCCCATACCTCTTCTGAGATGTGGCAGGCAGGCTAATTAGTTGGGGCTGGCCAGCTCCAGGCAGGGCAGGCTGCACCTTTTCAATGAACATCAGCCCTCTGCTCATAATGAACTTTAAAAGTGTGAAGGAACTGAAGCTGGACCCAGTCCGAGCAGAAGGGATTTACTCAGGTCTGTATCCTGAGAGGCAATGGCACAATCCTGAGAGCTTGCCCCGAGGAGCTGGGAGATGGAGCAGGTACTGTGGGGACAGAAAAGGAAGATGGTTGCCACAGGGCAGAAGCTGCAGTGGTATTGCAGGGTGGGTGGGTTCGCTGGGCTGTGGGGCAGAGGGAATGCCTGATAGAAAGTCCCAGGGCTGAGAAATAATATTTTGCTTGTCATCTCTCAGTTTGATTGTTCCCATGCCGAGTGTGGAGGCCTCACTCTGTGAGGACAGTGATGGAGGCCTTTTCCAACACCCCCACAGGAGTATTTTAGACAGAGATGGCTATCGGAAGAGGCATTTTAAGACCAAGAGATATGGTGCTAGCACAGTTCATGGTGGGGGCTGACAGAGCAGTGACAGACTTTGTGACAAGGCTGAAAACATCCATCCACACAGCCAGAATGAGATGTTGCTGCCAATTCCCCATCATTCTGTTTGAGACAGTATGGCGTGTGATGGGACTAGCAGTCACGGAATGGGGGACAAATCACCATACAGAGGATTCTTAGTAAGATTTATTATTTCATAGTATCAGAAGCAGTTTGCCTTTTATTTTTCAAAGGCCAATTTAACTGTAGTAAATAGAGGTTACAAACTGTCTTTAATAACCTTTTGAAGTGTTGTTTTCTGTAAATTGCTCTGATTAATGGAAGAAAACCGTGGGATTTGCCTTTCACTTAAAGACCTCAACTTGCTCTAACAATCAATGATTAAACTCGCGGAACCTTTGCAAGGTAGATAGGGAAAAATTCACCCAGCACTGAAAAGCATTCTTGTTCAATGCCACACAACAAAGTGTCAGGAAGAACTGGAGTTGGTTGGCAAATGGGATGTTTCCTTGGAAAATCTTAACTTTTTGGTGAAAAATTGAAAACTTAAGTATTTTGATTTTGAAATGCTGCTCCAGTGCCTCATGGGAGTTGTAGTTTGGGTGTCTCAGGCTCTTATTCTCATCTATAGGCTGGACTTCCCGGTCCTACCACATCTCTCATGATGCACCCTCGTTCCTAGATCTCCTTTTCTCCAGAGCCTACCTGTTTCCTGTTTGGCCCAGATTTCCAGGGCTCTCCACTGTTCTCAGGGGCAGGGGATTCACTATTTCCAGAGGAAGGCGCTGAGTGCTGGCCATTGTGGAAAATCCGGCCACTCGGGTCAGGGGTCTAAATAGGAGCTGAGCACTTGCCCCAGGAGGTGACTGCTTCCCCGTGGTGGACATTTATCTCTCCATTTTATCTTATCCCCACTTTCCCTTACCTCCTTGCTGCACAATTCACTAAAGCTGGTTAGAAGTGTCTAAGAGAAGTGTGTTCTGTTAGAAAATGTTGATTCGATTGAACTGAAAGAAGCATTCTGCTCTTTCCTCACCCCCAGGGCTTAACACAGATTCACTCTTTCCTGCCTGCACTCCCAGGGCTTTACATGGACCAAGTGCTCCCTGCCCCCACCCCCAGAGCTTAACAAAGATCCACCCTGCCCTGCCCCGAACCCCAGGGCTTTATGCAGACCCGCCCTGTAGTAACAGACAGGCCCAAGGCCACCCAGTTGAATGGTTATTGAATTGGCCAGCTCATGCTGGCACCTGGCTGTGCGACCCTCCTGCAGACACACAGGCAAGGCATTGTTTAGCAGGGATATTCTCGGACTCAGCTGGGTGAAGCTAGGGCCTGGCGTTATTCATAGAGAGGGAACTGCTAGCTGGGGATCGTGACTCCCGCATGTGGGAACTGTGCATTTCCAGGGAAGGGATGGGAACACATCATGGGACTGACCAAACCAGCTTGCATCCAACTGCTCACAACGAATTGCTGAACAGCTCCTGCCAAGAGTGGGCCTTTGCCATGACAGGAGCGGGGAATTCTGGAAAGCTAATAGCTGTGAGGAAATGACTGCAGCACCACAGTCACATGTCAGGAGCCAGGATCCTGAAAACCATGAGACTGGCTTCAAAATCATGAGGGTTTCTAAATACTAGACAGCGTTTCCATTTGCTTTCTGGTGCTTGACCCATTAGGGTGCACTCAGGTCAAGTTTTAAGTCTTTTTTCACAAGCTTGAGGGCTAAAAACTTCCTCTTTTTTATTATATGAAAGCTGAGGCCTTGGCTACACTCACACTTTACAGCGCTGCAACTGGGGTGTGAAAAAACAACCCCCATAGCGCTGCAAGATACAGCGCTGTAAAGCATCAGTGTAATCAGGGCAGCTGCGCTGGGAGCACGGCTCCCAGCGCTGCACGCTACACCCGTAAGGGATGTGGTTTACATGCAGCGCTGGGAGAGCTCTCTCCCAGCGCTGCTGCTCTGACTACACTCACACTTCAAAGCGCTGCCGCGGCAGCGCTCCCGCAGCGCTGCCGGGGCAGCGCTTTGAAATTCCAGATGTAGCCATACCCTGAGATTCTCTCACGATCACCAGATTCCAGGAGCTTGACAAAATCCTCCAAATATTGTGTGAGCTGCAATAAAATCGGAGAGTTGGCGACATTGGCTGTCTTTGTGTGGACAATGTGCATATAGAGAAAGAGGGCAAAGCTCTAGCACAAGTGATGCTGTAGAGATGGTGTGTGCTGCTCTGGTGTGAAGAATCACAGGCCCAGAACACCAAGCACTCTGGGCAAGTCTGCATAGCAAAATTAAGTCAACTTAAGTTACATCAACATAGAGCCCATGCAGTAATTGAATAGATTTTTCATGTCCACACTATGCTCCTTCTGTCGGTGCTGCACATCCTCACCAGGCACTGACAGACTGGAGCCCTACTGCCGGGGCTGACAGCTCAGAGAGTCTACATGGACACTGTGTCGACCTACCTATGCAACTTAAGCACTACACTTCTCACAGAGGTGGAGTTATTAGGTCAGTGTACTGGGCAACTTACATTGGTGGGAGCAACATGTTAGTGTAGAATGATGCTTACAGAATTAGGTCAACCTAACTCCACAGCGTGGACCAGGCCTCAGTAACAGCAGGAAGAACTAGTTGCTCTGCCTCTCCCATGGAGAAGGGATGGCTTTCTTTTGACATGATTATCAGAGAGGGCGGTGGGGCCCCAAGGCATGACACATATTGGCCATGTGGCGGGGGAGAACTGGGCAGAATAGACCTCCTCCTCACAAGCCTGCTCGGTCCCAGGGTGCCCTCCCCCTGCCCATTAGCCCCCCAGTCCCGGAGTGATCTCCCTCTGCCTGCCAGCCCCCCCAGTCCCGGGGTGACCTCCCTTTCCCATCAGTTTCCCAAGCTTAGGGTGACCTACCTGTCCACCAGCTTCTGAGTCCAAGGGTGACCCTTCTGCCCCTAAAGTCTTTGAGCCTCAGGTGACCTACTGCCCCTACCCTCACTGCACCTTGGGGTGATCTACTGCCCACTAGTTCCTTGAATGTTGGGATAACAGGCTGTCTCAGGCTGACTGCACTTTCCAAGGCATTGAGTGCTGGGCGGAGCTGCTGCTAATTTTAACAGAGGACCCCAGCATTTCCTGGGGGAGGGAATTCCTTCCTTCACTGCCATGTCTTTGCCTCTCACACCCAGGGGTACTGAACTCCAGCCTTTGTTCTTACCACACTTCATCCAATGTTGTCTCTAAGCGATCCTCTAGGTTAGAGCTGGGCCACCCCATACTACAGTGTCTTACATGTGACTTCTGCCCCTCGATCTGGGGAGATGGGCTAGGAGATGGGACAGAGCCCTGCTGCTTCATGCAGGAGAGAGAGACAATCTGACCTTTTGCTCAAATCTTTTTTGGGTTCAAATCTCGTGCAGGTAACTGCTCCACTCCCCGTCCCATCGCTGTTTCCTGGTCCCAACAAGTAGCAGATGCAGTGAAACATGAGGAGAAAACACTCCCCCTGGCACTGGGAAACACAGGAAGCCGCAGAGACTCCCAGCCCAGATCTGGAGATGCAGAGATCTAAATTGTTGGGATAAGTACCCAGACTCTTAGGGTGACCCCTCTGACTGTGCAGGAAGATGGAGCTCTGTGCCCCCTCCTCACCCCACACACTTACTGGGAGTTTGGTGAGTTTTCTTCCTTCCGCTCATCCCTCCAACGTGCCCATTTTCTCTTACTCCTGGCCTGGTTCAGACAGGAGGGCACACACATACGTGCCTCCTGTGGCGTAAGGCCAGATGCCCTTGTGCAGTGGGCAAGAAGCAACGCGACCCAGGTCTGTGGAGGAACAAAATGTGTGGGACACACACATCCCTCCATTGCAGTGTTCCTGGAACACTCACATAAAACTAAGCACCCAACAGGTTGTCAGGTGCACCTTTCCACCACAACCAGCTCTCTCCTATACGGGCTCCTGCTGCCAGGAATGCCTGGTTCAATTCATTTCCCAAGTTCTCCTCATGGTTTGTTCTGTTGTCTGGAGCAAGTCAGGCCTCACTGTGATGCTCTGTTTCAAAGTAAATCTATATTCTTCAGCCACTCACCCTCTCACTACTTTTATTAGTCTCTCTTTTTCAAACAGATATTGTTGCCTAGTAACCCACCATTTCTAGCTATCCTTGCTCCTGATAAGAGCTGCAGAGCCTGGCCTTGTGGCTTGAGGACTGCCCTCTGTGGAGGGAATGCTAAATTCCTTCACAGTCTCTTCACCAGTGGCATGATCATTCATCCCTTAGCTTCATCCTTTACACTGGGTCCATGGCTCATTAGTGTATTCAGAGCCACACTTATTACTACAGAAGAGCCACTTTTCTGGCGCAGTCAAACAGTTTTGGATTCTTTCACATATTATCCATTTTAATTTATGAAATGCTTGCCTCACCCCTGGGTGAGGTTCCACCTTGCAACCCAGACACCGGGCTGTGCCAGAGCACTCTCATTGCCTGACAGGTAACTTTGAGAATCTGTGGTCATTTGTCATGCCTTCTTACATAGTGTCACTGGAGAACACATCCTTAGCAGGGAGCTTTTGCCACCTGGTGGGTCATCTCAGGGGCTTGAGGTCAAAATACAGATTTGTGATTTTTTTTTTTCCAAAAAATGTTAAGTTTTTAAAATTGTGAATTTTAGGCTTTTTCCCACTTTTCTTTTTCCTGCCTCACTTTTTGCCACTGACTGAAACAAAATGAGTAATAGCCAGGATTTTATTCCCCCTCCCACTTTTTTTCTATTACAGAGTAGCAAAGGGAAAATGCAACCCAAACGCTGCTGCTCTGTGACTTTCCAGGCTTCTCCAACTCTGGAAAAATGACATGGCAGCACTTACAAAGTTCCATCTTTCCTTTTGCTGTTCTGTCACCTTTCCAAGTTGAAGAAGTTTTGAAAATTTCCAGAGTGGGAAAAGGAAGAATGGGAAAGTGAAAAACAACCAAACCCCAAAACCCAACCAAACCTCTCAACATCACTGATTATGTTGCATTCTCTGGTAACAAGGAATAAAGGGGGAGGAGGAGAGAAAAGCAGTAAAACCCCCAAAATTTAAAATTTTGAAATGCTCCATTCCAACGAAAACCAAGAATTTTTTTGGAATAAAATAGAAGGATATCATGGAATTGTGCAATCAGAAAAAAAAAGTTTGTTTCTGGCAAAAAATAAAAAAGTTTTGAATGAAAACTGTTGACCAGCTGGTCTTCCATGTTGTTTTCATGGTTTTAGCACCTACAGCCATGGCCATTTCCGCAAATACCCCTATGATAACACCAAAAGCTCTGAGATTTTGATGACAGTGGCAAAGGCCCAAGTCTCAGGCCTTGTCTACACTAGAAAGGGTTTATTTGTACAAGCAGAGCTATACTGGCAAACCACGCTAGTGTAGACATGAGTACTGTAAAAGACATGAGTAGCATAAACATGAGTGTTTACTGGTACAGCTTATACCAGTTCCCTGAATGAAATAAACTATACCAGGAAAATGACTTTTTTTTCCTGTACAACTGCACCTACACTACAGATTTTGCTGGCACAGCTATGCTGGTTAAGGGGCCTGTGATATTTCCACACTCCTAACTGACACAGCTATGCTTGCAAAGCTTTTAAGTGCAGAGCAGGCTAGCCCCAAGAGCAGAAGCCTGAGGCTAGGAAAGGGAAAAATAAAGAGAAATGAAATAAGTTAAGTCTTTTTTAAAAGTCCACCTGAAATAATGGAATTCCAGTGATGCAAGATAATCTAATTATTCATTCATGCACCTTTCTGGTCCATCCCTAGCTGTGTATTTTCTGTTTGGATGGCACTCTCCTTGGGGAAGAGACCTTGCCTTCCTGTGCTGCTACAGCTTTAGTGATGAAATAGCAGGCAGGTTTATGTTGATGATAAAAGAGGAGGAGGCATCGTCATCTGGGTATTTGGTGGTCTGTGTGCAACGAGTTTGTGGTCTGAGTCCAGTATCTACAGCACAGAACCATCTCCATAGTTGGTACTTAACGTTGCCCCACCAGGCAATCTGAATGGAAAACAAGATGGCCTAGTGGTTATTGCACGAGATTAGAACTTCAGAGAGAATAAGAACCTTCGATATATAGGCCAATGATTCCTACCCAGGGCAACTCTCAACTGGGCGGATCTGGCTGCTTTCTGCTCTTTGCTGCTCAGGAAATACAAAGAGGCTGAAATGCAAACCAGATCCTGGCCCAGAGAATCTGCCAAAACTGTGGAAACTCTTCAGTGGGAATTTGGGACTTTCCTGAGGAGGACTGGGGGGCAGGTCACAAGGGACACTTGGGGCTTGGAGCAAGAGAGCTGTGATTGGAGGAATGTAAAGCAGCGTGGAGCGGCTTTGAACAGAATCAGCCTTGTTCAGATCCCCCAGGTGTCAAGGCAGACTGGGTTTATTTCTTTCCATTTCAAATGAACGAAAATTGAGACACTAATAAAGTGAAGTGATAAGAAATGTTGTGTTACTGGAACTCCCTGGGGGTTTTCCATACCACAGGCCTGATTCTTGAGTCATCACTTACATTAAGTAAAGTCACTGTAAAGTGCTAGCACTTGGACTGTGTATTGTTTTCTATCCACCTTGAACACACTGATGACACAAACCGCAAAACAGCAGAGAATCAGCCCCACGTCTCAGATGCACATTTCTGGATTGATCCTTGGAAACTTCATTAGAACAAAGTCACAGGGTGCATTACTAGCTCCAGATTGTGGGGAGAAGCCAGAGAGTTGATTGCAGCGCCGGCTTTAGGCCTATTCCATCAATTCCCCCGAAATGGGCCCCGTGCCTAAGAGGCCCCGCGCCCAGTGAGAATCCCTTCCCTGGCTAGAGGCACCTTTTTAATTTTTACTCACCTGGTGGTGCTCCGGGTCTTTAGTGGCACTTCAACGGCGGGTCTTTCGCTCGCTCTGGGTCTTCGGCGGCACTTTGGCGGTGAGTCCTTCAGTGCCCCCGAAGACCTGAAGCAAGTGAAGGACCCGCTGCCGAAGTGCCGCTGAAGACTCGGAGCACCGCCCGGTGAGTACAAGCCCCACGTGCTTTTTTACATGTGGGTTTTTTTTTTTAGTCATCCCTGCTAGGGCTCCGTTGAAACGGTTTGAATTGGGCCCCACACTTCCTAAAGCCGGCCCTGGTTGATTGTACAAGCTAGGGAAGGAAATCAGAGGCAGGGACCCAGCTGGAGAGTTGGGAGACAGAGCAGAGGAGAGCAGGAGAAGGGGAAGAGGGAAGAAGACAATCTCCAAAGTTTGGATGAGATCAGAGAACGTCTAAAGAAGCATTCAGTCTTTGAGGGGTTCTCTGCCCTGCTCACCATTACCCCTTCCTACACAGTCAGTGTGCACTCCGGCCTGCCATCTCACACACAGCTAGGATTCAATGGCAATTATTGCCTCATCTGTGGAATGATTGCAATGGCAAATGTCCTGTGCTGCTCTGCCTGGGTTTGGCTAGACACGTTAATTACAATTTCTGGAAGGATGGAGCGTGTCTCCAGCACTCCTTCGCATGCAGAGCAAGCTCAGAATATGCCCTTAGGTGGAAGGAGCTGCTGGAAACAGCACTTTGAATGTGTGCATCTCTGGAATAGCCTGATTCAGATGGATTATTAAAAGCCTTTCCCAGATATACCAGGCTAATCAGAGCTTTGACCTGTGTTGTTTGCTGCATTCAGAGTGGTAATCCCATCAATACATTGCTCTTCAGACATGCAGGTGCCAAAAGGCCTAATGCGGAGGCTGGCACAGGAGATTTTTAATACTACAAAATGGTCTCTGGCTAGATGAACGAGCACCTCCTGTTCCAGAGGTTGAGCTCCCGACTTGTATGCCGGGGCTGGGTTCAAACCACGTTCACTGGGTTTGTTTTGTGAGAACAATTGGTATCTTCAATTGGAGCCCACATGATGTAAAGCTCTGACTCCCTGGGCCACATTCTCTTCTCCCACCAAGCTCCATCCAGTACAGGCCTGGGCACTGGGAGACAAAGGTGACTTTGCCTCACTTTCATGCCTGCCTGATCGTGAGGCCAGTAAGAGGCCTGTTTGGTCTCTTGAAACAGTTACACCCAGGCCGTGTCCCCACGTGCTAGCAGTCAGCGTGGAACCTCCCTGGGCATTCTCCCTACACAGGGGGAACTCCCAGGGCTGCAGCAGTGTAAAGCAGGCAGAGAGGGCCCCCGTAGCACATACGAATTGTCCTCTTATATGAATAGTACACAAATGTAACTCCAGGCGGCCTGAGTCTCCACTTCCTTACAGCACTGCAGTCAGTGGGGAATGTTGGTGTATAAAGAAGCCTCAGCAGGGGCCAGGATATGGCCCACAGAATAAAGACTGTGCAAATTGGCACAGGTCACTGATCTCAGAAGCTACACTCATTTACACCAGCTGAGCATCTGGCCCCCTGACCTTACAGGAGCTATGTTGATTTACAACGGCTGCGGATCAGGCCCCCTGACCTTGCAGGAGCTACACTGATTTACACCAGCCGCAGCTCTGGGCCAAGGCACTTTTTGGAATTTTATTTTGGGGGTGGTTGTGTGGGTTTGGTTTTGGAAGCAAGCATCCAACTGCAGTGAAACCCTCCCCCACCCATGGGAGGCCTGTGCTGGTCCTCTCCTCAGGAGAAGCTCTGTTCAGAAAGCTCCTGGCTGGCAGTACCTTGGCAGTTCTAGCCTAGCCTGTGGTTCAGTCACTCACTGTTTGGGAAGGTAACCTGCCAAGCCAACCAATTCTCCCCATCCTGCCCTCTGCGATGTCTTCGCTGGTGAAGGTGAGTTGAGAATCGGGCCTCATTTTCTCCATTAGTTCTCCTGAGCATCAACACCATTGTCACAGGAGCTTCCACAGTCTCTTCCCCTACCCACTTCTCTGATATTGCTTCTAACTTGTCACTAGTGTCTAGCACCAAACAATGTAGGGCATCTCCTATGGAGCCTGGAGATGCTCTCATCATGTTGCTGCTCATACACTATGTACTTCAAACACCTGGTGGCCAGAGCCGGCGCTACCATTTAGGCAGCCTAGGCAATCGCCTAGGGCACCAGAATAATTGGTGGGCGCCGTTTTGCCGGAGGGGTCGGCAGGTGGCTCCGGCAGAGCTGCCGCAGAGGTGCCCGCGGAGGGTCCGCTGGTCCGCGGCTCCGGTGGAGCTGCCGCAGTCATGCCTGCAGACGGTCGGCTGCTCGCGCAGCTCTGGTAGACCGCCCACAGTCACCACTGCGGCAGCTCCACCGGAGCCGCGGAGCACCAGACCCTCTGCAGGCACCACTGCAGCCGCTCCACCGGAGCCGCGGGACCAGCGCGCGGGGTGGCGAAATTGCCGTGCACCTAGGGCGCTCAAACCCCTAGCGCTGGTCTTGCTGGTGGCCCAGCAGATTTCCCGCTGTTCACTCATTCTTCCTTATTCACGTCCATGATTCTTAGCTACGAAGGCCCAAATGCATACCACTGACTGTTAAACAGGTGTCAGAATACAGGCAACAAGCAAAGACCATGGCTGAGGAGAAAGGAGTAGACAATTACACAGGATTGTCTGTCTAACATGTCTCCAGGTGCCACAGTGATGGATGCATTAGGAATGCCGGATTAGATAGATGTTCTGTACCTCAGATTCATCGGGTGTTACCTGTTGTGTACAACAGCACACAGTGAAAGAAGAAGAGGTCTGAGTGGGAGGAAGGCAGGAACATTTCTGGCTGCAGTGAGAGCTGTAGCTCATACTGATTAGATGGTGCACAGCTGGAGAGGTGTGCTCCTGCCCGACCAATCTCAGGCCCAACTTTCACCTCTTGGCAGCACAGCTCCTAACATCACCAAAATGGCAATGGTGGGTTACAGCATGCGAAATAGAAACCACAGCTGCAGGGGAAGGGCATGAGCCACTTCTCTGCCAATCCAATCTGCAACAAACTAGCAACATTGTCAGCTCTTTTGCAGCTCCCCAATTGCTAGGCCATAGAGATTTCCTTTACACACTCATGGCCTCAGGCCTGTCGAGAATTCAGAAGGGAAAATAAATCCTGGCTCTGGCAAGATAGCCCATGTTCACCGTTCCTAGAGAGTATGGCAGAAGCAATGCTGCACAGTGGGGTTTAGTTGAGAATGAAAAGCTTCCTTCCTTATGAAAAGGACATGGTTTTTTTTCTCCCTGGGCCACCTTTTCTCCAAGGATTACATCAGGCTTGGGCCCAGTGTACCTCAAAGTCCCAAAGAAAAAAGAAACCAAAGGTGAGAGGGGAACCCTTCAATTGGAAACCTAGTGCCACCTCCTTAGATCCAAGGCCCTCACCTTCCCCATTGGCATGGTAGGTACCATGTGGCTTCTGTTTGCTCGCAGTGGCTTGCCCAACATAGAGATGGCAATAGTTCCCATCAGCCATTGCAACTATATCCTCAGCAAGCTTTATCTGAACAGCATTTCTTTACTGTCAGTTGCATCACTTCCTTGAGAGGTTTGTGGGCATTCTCCATATTCCATCCCACCATTGTCAAGGCCTCTTTCAGCCCCATCTGTGTAGCTGGAGATTTTCTCAGCAAGCTCTTTTCTAGTGGTTTTTGCTAAAACAAAACAGAATCTGAATGAACAGTCACCCTCTTCCCTTCCTTTGCATCAATTTCTGTTCCCTGGTTCCCTCCCTGCCCCACTTCTCCTGCAAGTATCGCATTAGACCTAGCACTCTATGCAGACTGGAGTCCCTTGTTTCTCTTTCTGATTCTTTGTTGGCCTGGCACTTCCTACCAAACAAGTTCCCGGCCAAATTATACTCCTTCTGGGAACAATACATTTAGTTCACTAGCCTGAAAGGAAGGCAATAGACCACTCTGCCTAGCCCAAAAGAAGCTCAAGCCAACTGAAGACCCTCTGTACAAAACCAGAGCACCATGCCCTCTTTAATTCTTGTGGTTGTATCACCCCAACAGAGTTACAAAGCTCTTTAAGTGCCAGAGCCCTGGTGACTCAAGCACACCCTGCCTCCTATAGACAATTGACTGCGCAGTCCCATTCTCTACCTTGACTCATTATTAAGCGGTTTATTTCACAGGTAAGATTTCACTGGCTAGCTCTGCAGGATTCTTTGGTCTCTGATCAATTAAATAGGGGAGAGAAAAAAAGTCCTTTCTCCTGGGACCTCTCGGGCTCTTTGTTCTTAGCAACGAGTGGGAACTCTAGAGCTCATGGTCAACTGATCCACTCTTCTCAGGATCATGACATTGTTGTGAACGGCATCTCTCTAACAGTCACCACAACACAGCCATGGAAACCTAATAATTGATTCATGGATGCTACCACCAGAAGGGACAATTATGATAATCTGATCTGGCCTCCTGCATAACATAGGCCATAGAATTTCACCCAGTGATTCCTATATATAGCCCCCAAATTTTGGTTGAACTAGAGTGTATCTTCTAGAAAGACATCTCAATCTTTATTTAAATAATTCATATAATGGGGAATCCACCACATGCTTTGGCAAATTGTGCCAATGGTTAATAATCCTTAAAATTTTGAACATTATTTGAATTTGTCAAGTTCAATTTCTAGGCACTGGATCTGCTGGTTTAAAGAGTCCTCTACTACCAGAAATCTTATTCCCATATATAAAATAAGCAGCAACAACAACAACAACCAACAGTACATATAGGGAAAATACAAAAGCGAGAAACTGGCAACAAAACAGAAACAGCAATGCAGGATGCCTGTGAAGTTCTTGCAACTATTCCTGTTTTAAAAAGTGACAACTGCAGAAGTACAGATTTTTGGCAGGTGCATTTGAAGCCAAAGGAATACAGTGTAAAGTGAATTTATTCTCCAAGTGGCTGTCTTCCCAAATGTCAGTCAAATGCAATGGGGTTACACTCTGGGCCTGCCTTACTCTGGGCTATATTCAAGTCTGGGCCACTCAGGGTTCACTGATGAAGCCCTTACCAGTATTATCACCAGTGGGGCAACATTGTATCCACAAGTTTCAATCAGTTAGGGTTGTACTGTATGCGAATACCATGTGAAGACTGTATGGTCTTTTTATGACAGTGATGCAACTCCAATCCAGCTTTCCTAGTGGTCTTCTTCACATAGCACAAGGAGCATCAAGGTAGATTAAAAGAAAGTCCTGAGATCATTGAAAGCAACACTTAATACAATCAACAGCAGTATGGGCCCAATCTTGCACATTACTGAGCACCCTTGGCTCCTATTGGCTTCCATGCGAAGGTCCCAGAAGGAACCATTATGATCATCTGATCTGATCTCCTGTATAACAGGCCAGAGAATGTCACCCAGTAACTCCCACATCAAACTTAACAACTCCTGATTGAATGAGAGTGTATCTTATGGGAAGACATCCAAACTCAATTTAAAGGCTTTAAGTGATAGAGAATTCTCCACATCTCACTTCACAACAGGTGATTAGCAGCCATGATGATATTTAAAATATCTTCATTGTGATTATCTGCAGGTAATGAAATGACTTACCAATCCCTCACTTTTACACAGTGCTTTTTATCCTGTGACCCCAGAGCACTCTACTGATGGGGTAGTGAAAGTGACTTGCTCAAACACACTTGCAGTCCCAGCACAAAACCCAGATCTCTGGAGTGCTAGTCCAGTGCTCTACCCTCTAGGCCACACTACCCCCACTTCCCTGGGATCTCAGTTATGTGCCTGTATGCTCCTTCCTAATATGAAGATCTGCATCACAGCCACACTTTCCACATGTGGCTTTTCTCTGACTGGCTAAAGTATCCTAGCTTGTGTCGATTCCTTCCTTTCCAGCTGCAGTATTCATGGAGCCTGGGCAATATTTCTGTGTGTGTTGGGTTGCGGACCAGGGGACAATTGTAAATTCTCGGCAAACCTCTCATGTACTTGCTGCTGATTCTGACATCTCTAAAATACCTGCATAGCATGACAAACTAATTTAGCAAATGCAACTGGATGACTTACAGAACCATCACAACTGCTTCTTGAGATACAGTTCTGATCTGATTGCCTCTTAGAGATAGTTTTTACACAGCACATTTGATGCTGTTGCCAGTAAGTGGAACAGTGTAATGTACTTTACTGCTTCTTTTCTGCTCATATTCAACACGGCATTGGAGCAATGGGCTGGATAGGAACCAAGTGGAATAGTGACACTTACCTGGGTTACTTTTAGAGGTGCGCACAGGGGTGTAGTGGTTTTTGGAGGATGTTCGGACAGGCGTGTTTTCTTTGGGAGGGGTATCTATGGCCGAGATAGTCTCTCTTTCACAGTGTGCTATTGGGATTGGCCCCTGCTGCCTTAGGATGTCTGCCAGAGCCCTGGAATGCAGAAAGAGGACACAACATGTTTATAAAGCAGCAAGACTGACATTCAAAGGTTTCACTTGTCCATCTACAGTCTCTATTTGAACCCTCTGGTGCTTTGATTTGTTAAGGAAAAACACAAAGGCAACAAAAAAATCTTGTGGCTTAAGAGCTACATGTCTTTTCATGGGTACATTACTGGACAAAGATCCATTTGTTCACAGGAGAGTTTGGCTATTGTTTAATCTTTCACATGCTTCCACTAATTCACTTAACCCTGAGGTTATGTTCTCTCTCTATCACTGCCCTTGCTGTCATTGCTATTGCTGTTGAATTGCTTTCTGTAGCAGAAAGCCCTGCCTTCATAAAAACGATTACTAGGCAGACAGGATCCCCAGGCCAGGTGCAACATGAGAAGCAGGAGTGCAGGTTTCCCTTGACTTGCCCACACCCAGCCCCAAGCCAATGTTCCTCATCCCTGATCCTGGAGGTACCTCCTGGAGGTGCGAAGGGGAGTTCAGTCTCATTGCTCATTCAATCCTGGCTTTTTTCTGTCCACAGGGGGACCAATAAGTGTTCGTAGTGGTGGATTTTTGAATTAGGGTCAGTGCTGAAATATTTCACATGGGCTATACCTATCAGAGCTACAAGCTTATCTGTGGCATCTTCCCCATTAGAGACTTGTCTGATGGCATCAAGATTGAACAAGATTCTCTGTGGGAAAAAATATCTGCATTCAACACCATAGCACTAAATTGCATCTAGTGATTTCCCCACGCAAGCAGGAACACTCAAAAGATATTTAATCTATATCATATACATCATGGAATAACTATAGCATGAAACACACTGATTTTTTAGTGCAGCCAACAGCTATCTCCCGATCAGCAGGAGAAAGGGCAGGACTGTTTTGGTTTTAAGGGATGGTGGAATTTTAAAGCTGATTGAGTTTGAAAGGTTCAATTCTCTCAGGCAGAGGGAACATGCTTAAAATCACCTCAGGTACCAACAAAGAAATTCCTCCATTGCATATTCATAAGATTGGTGTTGCTCACATTTGCTGTCTTTACTGAAATGCCTTATCTATCATCTGATATAAGACAGAGTTTAGAACCTGAGTCTGTTCCATTTTGAAAATATTTCAGTCTATGCCATACACGTGCACAATGCATTGCAGGAATAATTTGCACTATACAAGAACTGCTTTTCTTCTAGGCTTGGTCCCTCTTTAGGGTTGGTTCTTTGATTCCTTCTATGAAAGAACCCAGATGAGGCTCTCAAAGCACTTTATTTCACAACATCCCTGCGAGGAAGGGCAGTGCTACAAAACTCAGTGTCTCAGAGCACCACCTCGCAGCCCAGTGGCGCACTTCTGCAGCTTTGCCTCAGTTGGCCTGCTAAAGCCAGGGTTGTGAGTTCAATCCTTGAGGGGGCCATTTAGGGATGTAGGGCAAAAATCTGTCTGGGGATTGGTCCTGCTTTGAGCAGGGGGTTGGACTAGATGAACTCCTGAGATCTCTTCCAACCCTGATATTCTATTATTCCAATAGCTATACCAGTTTCCCCTTGGTCTTCCACAACTGCACCCAGCTGCCACTGTCTTCCATTGAGCCCTCCAGCCAGAGGTGAGAGTAAGCCTACCTGCTCCAGTATGGCATACTGGCAAGAGCTGGTGGTACACAGCCAACCATACCGGCAGAGGCAGCTTCCCCAGGCCGACAACTTAAAAGGGTCCTAGGCTCCTGGCACTGGTCGGAGCCCTGGGCCCTTTAAATCACCACCGGAGCTCAGGGGTAGTGGAGGAGGCCAGAAGCCCTGGGGCTCCGGTGGCAATTTAAAGGGCCTGGGGATTCAAAGGCCCTGCCCCTTCCACCCAAGCCCCTGGGCCGCCACCTTGCTCAGGGTCCCTTAAGTTACTTAGCCTCCAGCTTAGAAACACTGAGTCTCACCCTTCCAAGGTACCAGTGTTCACAGGCCTTATTCTGAGGCCTGTAAAAATTTCTTCTCTCCTGTATCAGGGCCTGCCATGCACCTTCTGCTATTGACGCTGGATGTCCTCTGCAGCCCGCTCTTCGGATCTGTAAACAGTCTTCTTCACTCCCCCTGAGCTCCAAGCAAACCCTGGCCCTCTTACTGGCCTCTGCCCTAGGTTTATTCAGGCTTCTTCCCCAGGCCCCTGCCAAAAAGAGATTTAATATCCATGCCTGTTCTTCCTCAGGGCTTCCAGCAGAGAGACTCCGTGCCCTCCCCTCTACAGAGGGCTCTAGCTCTCAGGAAGGAACAGTCAGTCCACACCCCTCCTGTCATCCTCCCTCTGTCACACTTTCTTCCTTCTAACTTCCACACTCTTCCCAAGTCTGGTGGGGCAGGGCAAACTGAGCAGGGCTAGTCAGCCCCAGGCCTCCCACCAGGCCTCACTGAGACAGGAAGTATTTTTAGCCATGTTTGGTTAGGACTGATCACATGTAGAAGCCCCCCCGCCAGGACTAAGTCCCCATTGTGCTGGGAGCTGTAGGCATACACATGCAGCATGACACAGACACAGAGAGGGAAGGGTGTGATATGCTTAGTGGAGGGTGGCACCCATTCATGACCCAGTTACAGCACCCTAATCCTCTTAGCCCCAGCCTGAATTAGAACAGCCTGGGGGTTACACCAATTTACAACGGCTGGGGGTGCACTCTGCCTTACCTCCTGCACTAGAACTGTAAGTAGCCAGGGTAGGAGCAAATCACACCATCCAAGAGCTTCCCCATGGCAAGGGAAACCTAGTTAGGGCCTGAGCATGGCAAAGAGGACAGAACAGGGGAAGAGAATCAGGCCCAGAGCATTTAAGCCCTATGTTTTCAGATGTGCCCTTAATCTTGAGTGTCTGATGGTTTGAGTACCCAACTCCAGGCACCAACAGCCTGATTTCTCAAAGGTTCGTGTGCCCATGGCTGCTGTAGACTGCACACTGAGTTGTGGGTGCTCATTGCCTCTCGAAACCAGGTCTGAGGAGTCTCAAACTGACCATCCAAATCCTGATTCACAATGAATTGCAATATGGCCTTCTGTGACTGGCCCAAGGTCACCCAGTAAGCCAGTGACAGAACTGAGAACAGGAACCAGGGTCCCAGGCCCTGCCCTGCTTTAAACATTAGAGCATGAGTCCTTCCGGATGGGAGGATTCATTCATCCCTCTGGTGCTCCCCTGCTGCTGCCCAATGCAAACATTTCTTCCCACTGCATTTGCATGCTGGCGGGTAGGGGACCTGAAGCCAGATTTGCCCTTTTGAGACCAATCCTGCAAGTCCAGGGCAGGGGAAGCTCCCCCTAAAGTCAATGGCTGTTCCATGCCGACCAGCATCACAGGATTGGGCCTCGGGCACACGTCTCTGAGCGATTATTCAGGGGCTGGTTAGGGAACAGCGTCTGTGCTACAGAAATGACAGAAGACACATTTCAGTCATGGAGATTTTGACATTATTGCTATTTATTTGCAGTGACCCTCACCCTGGGCTAGGTGCTCCTCAAAAACTCAAGAAGGATAGTTCCTGCTCTGAGCGAGCTGATGGTCCCAGGACAGACAGAGATCAGAAGATGGGGAACACCAACAGTGGGGCTGGAACAATTTTTATAGTGGGGTGCTGAAGGCAGAAACAACGTCTTTGGGTTGTTATTACTACTTCAAACCGGGGGTGTGGGAGCACCCCTGGTTCCAGCACTATGAACCCCAGGAGGCAAGGTGCATACAGGTCAGCTCAATTCTCTGAAGGTGACACAGCAGAAGAGGGGCTTGCAGAGGGGGCCGTGTGGGAGAAGGCAGAGAGTGCGAAAAGACGACACGCAGGGAGCAGAATCTGGGCACACTGGCACAGTGGAGGGGGCAGGGGTGATGCCCTATCACAGTACAAGACATGTTATTTCTCTCAATACTTTCGTTGCTGGTGCTATTCTTACTCAGAGCCAGTATTCAGTGTTCGACTGATCACTAGGAATGGGGCTGCCCAGCCTCCAAGATGGAGAATTTGCTTTGATTCCCTAAAATTAACTGAGGCAATTTAAGTGAATATTCTCCAAAGGGATCTGAGTCAGTAAGAAGTGCCCAACCCTCTCAGCCACTGTCTACCTCAACCAGAAGACTATGTCAGCTCCTCTGGGTGAGCGCTTTGGCACGTGTTGGGAATCTAGTCTGGTGTGTGAATTGTTTCCAAGAAAGCCATGCACAGCTGCTCCTCAGCTCCAGCCAGGAGCTGAAATCCCCAATCCTGATTGTAAGTACAAAGCAAACTCATATGCTATGTGAGGAAGAGCATTCAGCTGTAATCTTTTATTAGTTTCCATCCTGAAGGAATGGTAATGGTGAATGAGCAAAACAGTCGCAGCAAAACAGGGGGAAACCTGCACAGTACAATGCAGCCAGCCTCAGGCTAGAAAAACAGAGGCTGTTACACTGAAAAGAAATGAAGAAACTAGAAGTTCCAGTCAGGCAAATGAGGTCTTCTTTTCATTTGGTTGCACCTTCAAAGTCTATGTTAGAGAAGCTGAACACAACCGTCAGAAGACGCCTGGGATCCGAAGTGTATTGGGACTAAAATGATCTTGGATAAGCATGAATGAAGAAGCAACTTGCCAAAAAGTGCCCACTCCATACAGAACGGGCTGCTCTAAATGTTTACCACTCATTGCTCTTCCTTACCTCCTGGGAGGATGAGGAAAAGCTCTTGATACCATCAAACCAGAATTAAATAGGCAGAGCTACAAGTACAACTGTTGCATGTGCTGATTAGTTGCTTTTTAATTCTTCTGTAATGATGTGTGTGATCAAAATTATTCCTCATAAACCGCGCCATGGGCTAAGCTTCTCCCTGCTGTACCTCTAGTGCAGTCAGACTGAGAATGAATTTGGCACCATGTAAATAGCTCTATTTTAGCTGTATACGTTCCCACTGTAAAAGCTACAAGGATGATAATGGAAGGAGCTGTAAATACTTGCTCTTACTGCCCTTATCATGTGATTAGTCCCACTGCAATCAAATGCTTCCTTCTCATCTGAGTGAGGGATGCAGAATCGGGGTATGAAGCATCGTAAAAGGCTTTCCATGCCAATGCCGTTTGATATGAGAACAACAAGTCTTGCTCAGCAGGATGCTTTACCTTTAGTGCAGCAGATGGGATAGTCAGAGTTGCGTAACTGCACAATCATATCCTGAGAGGATGGTCTATGACATAGCTTTTATTAGCACTCGATTGAAGTGAGATCATAAGGGACCAAATTCTGCTCTTAGCTACCCCCACGTAAATCCTGCCTGACTCCACTGTCATCAAGAGAATGATTCTGATTTTACACTGGTGTAACCAAAAGCAGGATCCAGACCCAGTACTGGTAGGTCTAGTACAGAATTGTCCGAATTCCTTAAAGAAAGCGCAGGTTAGCTCCTGCTGTCAGTTACACCAGCATAATTCCAGAACAGCAAGCCACTGGCGTTACTTTCGATTTAGACTGGTGTCGCTGAGAGCTTCTTTGGAAGGAAACCCAGGGGTGGGAGGTGGGGGGTGAACAAAGATGACTACGGCTGCTGGAGCCTGTCCTTTTAAGAAGGAAAAGGAAAGGATGTCGGAACTGCCCAATCCCAAGAAGGGTGGGAATGCGCAGGGGAGCAGTGAAGTGGAAAAACCACAATGATCCTGCGGCGATCCCCTGAGGAGGAGAAAAGCAAGGAACAGACAGTGCTAGTGTCAGCTGAGGCAGGGGAAGGCAAGGACCATGGAAAGGAAGTGCCCTGAGCTGAAGGAAGGGAAAAACAGAACAAAAGGAAAACATAAGGCGCAGACGCTGGAAGAGAAGAAACTGACTCAAACATGACAAACAGAAAGAGCACAGGGGCTGAAATCCACGCAAGAGGTGGAGTGGATCCTTAGCTCACTGCATGTGTTTGGGGGTGGGGCTGCTTGGTGGGCCAATTATGGAGATTGTATGTCAGCATAGCAACACTGACATCAGCAGCAACACAAATTTATACCACCCAAGGATCTGGCTCCACCGCTTGAAACTTGGCAGAGTCATAGGAGCCCTTCCTCCTCCACACAGGCTGTAGGTACTACAGGCCTGACTAAACCAGTGATTTCAGTGAGGTTTCTGCAGACTTAGAGCAGAGTGAGAGCAGAACCAGACCCGAGGAATCCCAGAGACCTTCCTCTGCATGGCTCCTTCAGATGAGAGCTCTTCAGAACCGGTCCTCTTAGTGCTAAGGCAGCCAGACTGCATGGCTCACCAGTGCACACCATGAAAAGCCACGGGATGAGCAAATCAGTCATTCAACACCACATCTATACTCCTCTCATCAGCTCCCTTTCTTGGTCTCAGCTCCTTCCTTCTACTCCATTTGACCATGTTTTGTGATTATATTATCATGTGATTTGATTGGAAGCATAGAGGAGGACTTTCAGAGATCACACAGTACACAGGTCTGCCATACACCAGTACAAAAGTGACCTATGGGTTCAGATTGCCAATGATGGCTGGGAGATGCCCTTTATAATGTTTAGAGTGCAATTTTATGATAGTTCATTTTCATGGATCACAACAAACCAGCATAAAAATGAACCATCTCTCTGCAATGGTTATGGGAGGTTATGGCGCTTGGCTGCCCATTGGAGACAGGGACCCAGCTTCTGAAGCAGTGGAGGTGGCCCAGGATCTTCCAGCTTTGCCCTTCTCTCTAGACCTGTTTCCCAACTCCACTCCGAGCTCTGTACTTCCCCCAATCCTACTCATTTCACATGTTAACTGAATCTCCCCTTGACATGATCTCACCACATAGGTCCCTCTCTAACCCTTTTTAAGCCTGGAAGCTGAGTCCCAGTCCAACAGGCTTCCTGAGGGCACTGTATCAGACTGAGACCCCCATCTAATGAACAGAGGAGACTGGTCAGAGGGAGCAGCTGCCTCCACAGCCGAGCTGTGAATTGCTGACAACTTGGACTCCAATCCCCTTCTGCATGCCTTCTCCATTAGCCCTGGTTACCAGCAGGGGCTGGAGTCGAATGGAAATGAACAGAGAGGAGGAAAGCTGGAGTCCACCTCGTGAGAGACCTCCAATCTGCAACTCTGCTCCAGAGACGGCTGCCCCCTGCAGCATCAGAGAACAGAAATAGCTGGTCCATCCGAGCTCAGTTAGGATCTCCTGAATGACACAAATAGCTCTGCATGTTGTATTTGAAACTGAAAAAGTGGACTGCGTTTGAGATGCTGTTAATGTGTGAGCACGTGCGTATGAAGTCTGTGGCTTCTGTAGTTGTATAGCCAGAGGAAGTGGAAATATTCCCAAAAGGGAGAAGTCTTCACCATTTCCAATGCAAAAGTTAGTAAATATTTTTCTTTGAAAAACTTACATGGGACATTCAATTATCCTTTGAAGAGTCACTTTGTCAAATTCAATCATTTACTGTGAAACTCCAGAATTTTAGCCCCGCTTTAAGTATAAATCTCAATGAAATCTTAACTTTAGGCCCTCTAAGGGCCAGATCCTGATCTCATTTACACTGGTTTTACACCAATGTGATTTGGAAGTGACTCACAGTTTACACTGGTGTGGTAGAGCTCAGAACCAAGCATTTAGGTAAGGTTATAGCTAACTAATATTCTTGTATATTATGAAGCAGTGAACATGCAAATAAATTAAACTGGCAAATCAACAGAGAAATGAAGAGAGTCTCTGTGAGATCATCACAGATCAGGCTCGTTCACGACTATGCTGGACAGTGGTAGGAAAACACTCCTCATATGAGGACAGCTGCTGCTATCTGGCACAACTGTGTGGCGCAAGACAAATTACCAACACATATAGCACCTTCAATCCAAGGAGCTCAAAGTGTGTTATACATAGTAAGTAGTACAGTAAACCTCCAGAGACCACTGTGAAGTAGGCAAGGACAACTAAACTCTCAGCTAAAATGCAACTAGCCCTGGGGTGGAACACAAACAGCTGTGTAACAGTGACCAACACCATTATATAACAATTTAAGAAAGGAAGTGAAAATTGAAACTATTGGTGGAGTTTGTCAGCAGAGTGCAATTACGTTGGATGGAACATGGCGAGGATACCAGGGCTAATAGCCTCTCTCTCACAGAAAAGTGCCCTGGGCTACTTAATGACCACAGATGGCCATAAGACTTTGGATTTGCATCTCATCAGCAAACTAGTGGCTCCAGCAGCACTGTTCCCTAGCAGCATTCTGGAGTAGTATGTGTGCGCTGAGTCAGAGAGAACACTGCCACCTACTGTATCAGCAACACTACTTCCTGCAGTACCTATGTTTTCCTTGAATACACCTGTCAAAATATGAACTCACCAGATCCTTACCTAGCTCAGGAGAGCCAAAAGGAACACAGCGCAAGGTGGTATGGCTGAAGGAAGTGACAGATTTCTAGAAAAGGTACTCAAAGCAACTGAAAAAGTGTCCCTCCACAGAAGAGCAACAAAGTACAAGAGATAAACCAAGAGGAGGAGGAAGAGGAGAAAGGGGATAGGAGACTTTCCAAGAAACTTCAGGGTTATGAAAACTGCATGAATTACACTTAAATCCAGATCTACAAAGGTATTTAGGCTCCTTACCTCCACTGAAATCAATGGAGGTTAGGAGCCTAAATACCTTTGTGGATCTGGGCCTAAGCACATACCCAATTGAATGTTCAGAAGACAGGTGTCTATACTGTGCTCGTACAGTAGACCTGCTAGGGCATAACAGTAACTGTGCATGCAGAATATGCAGCTCCATGACTCAGAAGGTATTTGTATGGATGAACATATGTTTGCAGCAAATATCTGCTTTGATATTTTGTGTACACAGCTTAGTGGTGTGAAAATAGGACCTATCATGGCAAAGAAAACTAGGTTTATTCAAAAGAAAACTCTTTTTTTATGCTGCCATGATAGCTAAGAGAAGATTCAAAAGTCACTCAGAATTAGAAAAGATATTTTAAAAGGTTTCTGGTCCTCAAAGGGTCAGAGATCAATTAGTAGTTAAGAACTTGAGGAGTCCAGTATACCAGAGGAAACATCATGATTGGAAACCAAAGCTGAACTTGAATCCATTGTTACCTGGTGATCGGCTATTAGCAGTAGAGAATAGTAATTAGAGAGCAGGTAATTTATGAATTAAATTGGATTCAGAGGCTTATATAGCAGTCAAGAACAGGAGAAACAGCACATTCAAAGCCCTCATACAGGTTTATCGCAGAAGAAAACAAAGTGGCATCAGAGTCCTGAATAATACTGGAGTCAGGAACTTGACCTTTGAGAATTACTACAGAAAATGATGCTACATCTGAGAGAAGTTCAGGAAGGGAGGCTGCAGTTAACCAGCTTCCACTACGGAACCAGAGTCCAATTCTTCAGAATGCAGCAGCAGCGGAGAAACCATGGCAAACAGTAGTCATTGGACCGTGCAAACTGTGACCAGAGATTATGGGTGGCTGTTTAAAGTCTCCTGGATGCAGAATGAAAAACTACTCATACATGGACACATGAACAAACACACCTATATGGGGCCTGATTCTGATTTCAAGGTTTTGTTTTATTTTGTTTTTACACAACACTTAATTCCACTGACTTAGGCCTATAGCTTCATTTCATCTACTATGGTACAAGTGTGAGAGAGGAAAGTTATATTTACTAAGGTAAAACGTAACAGGGTTCACACCGAGTGACAAACTTTACCTCACTTTGCTAGTTAAGCAGTGATTTTTGGTCAATATACCATTTTCTTCAGGTAAAGGATGGGATGCTGAAACCATAATATTCCTTTAAGGGTGTGGCTTTGGAGTGGGCAGCTGGGAATAGGCAATTCTGAATTGGAGAATGAGAGGACTGGACTAAGTGTAGTGAAGGTAGTAGGACGCTTTGGAGAAGAAGGGAGCCAGGCACCATCAGTGGGAAACAGTTAGTAGGAGGCAGGACAGAGAGTGTGCATAAGAGATATTTGGGTCAGATAAATGAGACACAGCAGAGGAGAATGTGAAATGAGCAGAGCATAAAAAGAACTCAGCGGAAAGAGGAAGAAAAGAGCAGAAGTGACAGAGAAATAAAATCAGCTGGACAATCCACCTGAAAAGATATGTGTTCTTAACTATCTTTCACTGCTCCGGGGACGTGCCTAGCTTGAAGTGCTGCTCCCCTTATGTTGACTAAAGAACCATACACAAAACCCGTGTCCTTCAACTGTCAGGGTACAGATAACTGGACATTAGATCTGAACCAGTCTTGGCTTGGGTTTTGCAAAAACCAACCCTGTGAGTACTTTTACACATCTCACCTATTTGATTAGCTACAGGCCTTGAAAAATCCATCTGCCTACACACTAGAGGTTTCCCTGACAAGCATGGAAGCTTAAGCCATCAAGCAGGATGTAAGAATTAGGAGAATTCTCTAACCCATCATTTACTCATGAAGAAAACCTTCCAAATGTGAACCAACTCTGATATGATACAGTGCAGTCTTCCTGAATCTGCAGACAGAAAGCTCCAGTGCCTCTGATGTTGCTCAGAGTTTTGCCTCAAAGTAGACCAGTTAAATTGACAAGAGAATGGTTCATTTCACTGCAGTTACTGCTGCTGCTACTTGGGACAGCTATGAACAGCTATAAAAACAGCCACTGGATTTATCCATGGAAAGGAGGATGCAAAAAACAGGTGGGGAGAGGTAGAGTAGCAGAAGCATCTCTCCGCTTCCCTCCTTGTACCAGCCAAGATGACATGGAAGATGGGTAGAGTAGTGGCAACCCTATGCTCTCCCAGTAGCAGCAGGCTCTTGAGTTACTATTCAATGTGTGCAGCCAGAATGGAATAGAGCTTCAAATTTATCAGACATGTAGTAACCAGAGGTGGATATGAAAGATGGAGCCTCCAAGCAGGATCCAGGGCTAGCACCTTGGTACAGTCCCAGCAGTCTCCCTTCTTCTCAGCAGTTAGAGGAGGCAGGGAGAACAGATCTGAGCTTCTTATCAAGCTATGGACCTTGCTGGTACCCCAGTGCAACCATAAGCACCTTTGTCTTTCTTACCCGGCTCTGGCTAGTGGAGGAGGTGCTTTAGTCCTCAGGATACCAGTCTGCTAAATTTCTCAGACCTGCCACAGAAATATAAAGAGTTTTTGCAATGTCCCTGAAGAAATGAGTGGAGCAGTTACTTCTGCTGAACGCTAAACAGGAGTCATGGGGCAATACTACCAGTACTGAATTATTTATGTACTGCAACATGGGGATTTGGGGTCATGACTCCTAGAAGAGGAGATTCTGGGTCATCCATATATGCTACAGAAACAGATTCTGGCTTTTAAAAACAACAACTGAGCTTCCCATTTTGTTGTCATCAAGGATTCTGTAACTGGCTCTCTTCATTTAAATGACGACACGGCCATATAATTAAAAAAAAGCCCATGCAGAAAGAAATTGCCATCATCCCTGCACATGTGTTTGCAGAGAAATCCAAGAGAAAACACTGGTTAGACAAAAATGTTAGAAATCAGCAGTAGTTTATATCTAGAGCACACCATGCATTAGTGATGACTGCATAACTCCAGAGTGGTGAACTGAGACCAAGCCACGAGTCAGTTTTTCAGGTTAGGCAGAAAGATTTTTAAAAAAATTCTAAAAGTCAACTCATTTGAAATAGTCCAACTACTTCCACAGTTCTGGATATATTTTAGCTTCTGCTTATCCAGACATGTTATTTTTACAAATCAACCATAATATTGTCATTATTCTTGCTTATTTGAAAACCACAGAGGCACCACTAATTACTTTACAGGTATCATCCTGGGGTATTAAAAAAAAACAAGATCAAATTTTCAGTTGCGAGATGCACACGCATATAGCCCAATGAAGAGTCAGCTGCTTGTTTCCTATGGTAGTGATGCATGCATAAACCAGCCATTCTATCTAAAGCCACACATGAGCTTGATAGCTACAGAAAAGCTTCTTTTAAATGGGCTAATGCTGCTGCTGAAAAAGATAGCTGAGAACTTTCTCAGTTCTCACATGGCATCTCCACACCGCTCTGTTAAACCACCCTCTGTAGCTTTTCATTGCAAATTGTATTTTCGGGTTTGATCCTGCTCCTGTTGAAGGCAGTGGGAATCTTGTCATTGACTTCAGTGGGGCAGACTTGGGTCCATCTTGAGCTATTTCTGGGAAGGTTCTGATTTCTGTTTAAACTGTCATTCACCTCACTCGGAAGATTTCGGTGAGATGCACACCCTAATATATAATGTAAACTGACATCTGTCCAGTGCATTATTCCAGATGTTAAACACAACTCAGATTGACATAGACCCAAATGTATGTATACACCTGACTACACTGTTTTTTCCTCACTGTTCCCATCATTCAGCTGTGGTTCTCAGGGACAAAACGTGCACAGTTCTATTCTATAAATTTACATTATGTTTAGGATGCAAACAGCAAAATTCCATAGACCATACATCCCCCTATCAGTTGGAGATATGCTTCATAATATTTAAACCAGTGTGCCATGTTGATCAAATTTAGGTTAAACATCTATGAGAGGTATAATCTTTATCAGCTACCACATTATAATAATAAAAGTCAAACAGTTCTTTAAAATGCGCTGGAAATCAAGCTTTTCGAGCACTCGATCTGCCATTCATACCCCTCATCCACAGGCAGGTGATTCATTTTTACCAGTACTTATCTAAATAAAGCAAAGGAGGCATCAAAGGAATGGAAATTACAAGAATAACTTAGACGAGTCTAGCAACACTGCCTATTATTCCAACGGGCACAGGAGTACACTAGCACAAATAATGTCAGGGGAAGCCTTGGATCACAGTTAGTGGGAAGACAGACCACTATTGGGGCCCAAGTCCACATCCCCTAAAGTTAAGGGGACTCACTAATGGGAGTTGGATCATGCCCTACATTTATAAATTGCAGCTTGTTTTAGCTGGCATAAACGGCCATAGCTGTGCTGAAGCCAATGGAGCTACGCAATGTACTGCAGTTGATGATCTAGTCCTCCTAGAAACAAATATAGAGTACAAGAATCTATTCCTGATGCGACTGCTTTTGGAACCCCTGTATTGTACAGACACAAATGACCAAAGTTCAACAATTAGAACCAAAGGATCTGTGCTCAAATTCAGACACTGCAACTTACATAATAATGCAAAGCTTTTCCTTTCAGCAGACAAGTTTTTGGTTGGGGGCTCCTTAGCAGGCGTGAATCAAGATAGCTCTGCTGACTTCGTTGGAGCTATGGCAATGTAACGTCAGCTGAGAATTTGGATCTCAGAATTTATGTATGAGAGACAGTTAGAGACAGAAGATATATTTTATTTTAAACTCCTATCAAATACAGAACTCCTCTTTGTGCCGCTTTACATTTTTTTCTCTCCGTGAGAAGCTAAAATTTCCACTCCCCAAACTATGTGGCTCACATTTTTATTTCAGCCTTTAAAATGTGGTCAGGGTTTTTTGATAAACACAGTGAATGAATTTTTAATTAAGATGATTTAAATTAAGCATTATCTGCCAAAGACACTTGCTTCTTCCCATGAAAGTGTGTTCCAATGCATTTTTCAGAAGTAGTGTCCCACTGTTTTCAAGTTTATATTTGGGAACTCTAGGAACACACAAAGTTCCAGTACTAGACAACATTCTAAGGTACTAGCTCACCAGAAACTGAAATCAGCTAGGGACATTCCATAAGGAAAAGTGACATGGAAATCTGACCTTTATATTTCCAAATGGATTTATATTAAGCACCACCCCTAACGTATTCAATTGGTCTCCTACAGTTTCTCTATTAAAAGCATTAAGCATGTAATATTTTGAAATAAAAATTACACTAAGATATCTTCCTAACTCCCCTGATCCCCAGGACAGGACCTGTAGCTTGAGTTATTTGGAAAATCCCCTGACACTGTTTGCCCCCACATGCTCTTTTGGAATCTCTGTCAGGGGGATTTGCTAAGAGGCAAAGTGGGAACAGGCCAGTTGTTGCTTTTGTAACTTCTCACTTTAATGTCCTGACAGTGTACCTGACAGCAGGCTCAGGACAGTGTAGGGGCCAAGGGGAGAATTTTTCAGCAGCCAGGGGACTGGACTTTGCAGCCAGGGGCCTGGTTGAGTAGTATGTGCAGGGAACTGTCCAGGAGCCCGGGTGCTGAATGACAAGTAGAGGGGAGTGGGATGAGTGGCAGCAGAGAGGAGAGTGCCCTACGGCACAGGGCTGAGGGTCCCTCCAAGGAGGAAGAGTGCCCCACACCTGAGTGTGTTCATCTGCTGAGGCACATGGAAGGGTGGGAGATGGGGAGGGGGGGAGGTCTGTGCATGTTCACTCTCCAGAGAGGGCAGGGAGTCGTGGTAGGGGGGCAGGTGAGGGTGTGTGTATCAGTGGGAAGTGTGGGGGGGGTGTCTCTGAGCTGCAGATGTTCAACCCTAAGGCAGGTTGGGGGGCTTAGGGTAAGTGTATTCCAGCTGGCGGGTATCCCGGAGGGGGCAGAGAGGAGTGGTTTCTTTGGCCTAGGGTCTCACCTCTGGTTGATCATCTCTGGGGTATGCTTTGTGGAGGGAGGGTTGGGTTCCCCATACAGCTGGTGAGGGGGTTCTGTACTGTGGACAATCATCTCCAGGGTGAGGTTAGGGGAGGGATGTCCCAAAGGGAGCAGACTGTGTGTGTGTTTATTAGGGGTGTCCCACAGGGGGGCATCCTGGAGGATCCAGGCTGTGAGAGAGGGTGCTCCCCTGTGGATGTTCATCTCCCAGGGTGGACTATGTGGGGAGCTACATGGTGTCCTAGAGGGAGTGGACTGTGTTGCAGGTTGGGGGTTGTTCGGAGGGTTGGGGGTGTTCTGAAGAGAGCAGGCTGTAAGGGAGGCTGGGGGAGTGTCCCATGGGGGTCTCACCTCTGGATGTTCATCACCCAGGGTGGGCTGTGTGGCACTGTCCTGGAGGGACAGGTGGGGTATCCCAGGTGGGATCTCACCTGTGGATGTTTATCTCCCAGGGTAGGCTGCATGGGTGCCAGAGGGTGTCGCTGACGGATGTCCCAGCATGGGAGGGGCTCTCACTGGCAGATGTTCATCTCTGGGGGTAGGCTGTGTGGGGACTGGGGGTGTTCTATAGAAGGCATGGGCAGAGGTGGGGGGGCAGAGGGTATCCCCAATGGGGCGGAAGGAGAGCTCTCCCCTGTATATATTCATCTCCTGGGGCGGGCTGTGTGTGGACTGGTGGTGTCCTGGAGGGGGCGGGCTGTGGGGGGGGGAGGATTGAGGGATGTCCCAGACGCGGGCTCTCACTTGTGAATGTTCATCTCCCGGGGCAGGCTGTGTGGGGACTGGCGGTGTCCTGGAGGGGACGGGCTGTGTCGGGACTGGAGGTGTCTTGGAGGGGGCAGGATTGAGGGATGTCCCAGACGCGGGCTCTCACCTGTGGATGTTCATCTCCCGGGGCAGGCTGTGTGGGGACTGGCAGTGTCCTGGAGGGGACGGGCTGTGTTGGGACTGGAGGTGTCCTGGAGGGGGCAGGCTGCGGGGGGGGATTGAGGGATATCCCAGACGTGGGCTCTCACCTGTGGATGTTCATCTCCCGGGGCAGGCTGTGTGGGGACTGGCGGTGTCCTGGAGGGGATGGGCTGTGTGGGGACTGGCGGTGTCCTGGAGGGGATGGGCTGTGTGGGGACTGGCGGTGTCCTGGAGGGGGCAGGCTGCAAGGGCGGGGGAGGATTGAGGGATATCCCAGACGCGGGCTCTCACCTGTGAATGTTCATCTCCCGGGGCAGGCTGTGTGGGGACTGGCGGTG